>NC_090725.1:164348747-164366247 GCF_036898095.1 Palaemon carinicauda | reverse complement strand
TTCGCATTTAGGCTGTAATCACCAAACCATCTACATATAGCGACTTCACAATAATTCCTATCTGATTTCCTCACTTAACACATCCATGAAACCACCACAAATAAAAACATGCTAATGCTAACTTCAAAGGTCTCCAACTTCTCTAGGACTACCCGCTTCCTCAATCACTAAAAACTCACTTTTCTTAGTATTCTGTCATAAGCCTTCTCTAGATCTACAAAAGCACAGAAGACCTTCTGGTTTCCCTGCAGCCTCTTTTGCTGTAGCTGGTTTACTATAATTATGGCATCCACAGTCACTCTGCCCCCTTATGAATGTATACTGCTTTGACTCAATCTTAACAATTTCTGGCAGTATCTCATCCAGTAACCTCTTAAAAACATTTAAACCATGCATACTCGTTAGTTTAATTTCTTTGTAGATACCACATTCCATGACATCAACTTTCTGCTCAAGTAGATACCATTACTTTTTAAAGCAAAATTTCATTGATTTATGAATCTAACTTGCTGCAGGTTTGGGCCGAACAGAACCTGTTAAGTAGATTGTATGTTGTCTGGTGAATTCAGCATATTACTCACCTGAAAATGAGTGAAGAATTATTAGTAATTATCCATGAGTTAGTCCCTTCCGATGTTGCCAATTTTTCTCGGTGGGGTTTAATGATACGTTGGTATTCTTAAAATACATTTAATCGACTTGTGATTACATTGCTCTGTGACTCTGCTAACAACCAACTCCAAACAATGCGTCGAGCATCTCATAAATAAACCTCAAAAACCAAAACAATAGATCGGACAATAGAGCATCTCTCTCAAAAGACTGAAATCCTACTACAGTACAAAAGTAGAAAGAATCATATCCTATCTTTGAAGTAATTAACAAATGCTTGAACCCTAATATCAAAATACATCATTTCAGTTATATAAATTCTTGAACATGTTTTATCTATGCAATATGATGCAATTTTGCACAATACACGTAACATTTGAGGTAATATAGTACATTATTACAATAATACATAAGAGTCTCCTCCCCTTTAACTTGTCATTGTAAACATCTTTATAAATCTAATCTCTCAGGGGGCTTTCCTCTATTAACCCTATTAGGAAGCATTCATACCTCATCTTGTATTGGTACATGAATTGGTTCTGAATCTACATTTGATGTTGGAGCATCTTGGTTAATATTTGACTCATTTGATCTAACTACTTCTGAAAGTTTTCCATCTCTAACATTCACATGTTCTACTGTATTTCTGTTTAATGGCTGTAATTGATCAACATGACGTTTTACAATATTTCCACCAACATGAACATCATAATGTAAATTTCCTATCTCTCTTACAATCTCTCCTGGTACCCACTTCTCTGGAGTGTTGTACGATCTTAACATGACATCAGATAAAGATAAAAAATGTCTTACCTTTTGAAAACTTTCTACTTGTTTATACCCTTTATCTTCTAAATCACTTTGCAAACTTAGATACAACAAATCGAACTTACACCTTATCCTCCTCCCCATCAACAAATTTGATGGTGTCCCGCCTGTTGTGCTGTGCGGTGTTGTTCTATAAGACAATAAAAACTTTGATACATGCAAAAATATGTTACCTGAATATGCTTTTCTACACTTCATATTGTGTTTGAATGTTTGAACAAACCTTTCAGACTCTCCATTGGTAGAGGGACAATATGTTGCTGAAAATGTATGTTTTATTCCATTGACGTTAAAAAAATTCTTTAAACTCTTGTGAGGTAAATTGTTGACCATTATCTGTAACAATTCTTTCTGGAATACCTTGTATAGAAAAAGTTTGTATTAACTCTTATATTGTGGCATAAGATGTTGTTGTCTTCATAGGAATGACTTCTGGACACTTACTATAAGCATCTACTACTATCAAACACAAATAATTTAAAAATGGACCTGCAAAATCTATATGCACTCTTTGCCATGGATACCTGGGTAACTCCCATTGGTGCATTCTAGCAAATTGAGGATTGTTCTTTTGCATAATACAATTCATACAATTCCTTACATAAGATTCCACATCTTTATCTATACCTGGCGACCATACCAAAGTTCTTGCAATTGACTTTGATCTTACAATACCTTAGTGATCAGCATGTATTTCAGACAAAACCGTATTCCTCAGTGAATTAGGAATAACTACCCTTGAACCTCTCATCACTATTCCTTGTGTTATACTCAGTTCATACCATATATCCTTATAGGGTTTACAATTTTCCTTTTTTTCACATAAGTCCCTACCAGTCATTAACTCTTTAAAACCTTTCTAAATACTGGGTCTCTCTTGGTACTATGTGCTATATCTTTTGCTGTAATGGGTACATCATATACAGAAATTAACAGAAAACTGTCACCATATTCTTCTGGAGCTTCGTCTACTGGTAATCTCGATAAAGCATCTGCATTACCCATCTTTGATGTTGGACGGTATTCTATATCATAGTGGTACGCGGCTAACGTAATTGCCCAACGTTGTAGTCTTGCAGCTACCAACGTAGGTAAACTTGCTTTTGGACCCAATATTGCTGATAAAGGTTCATCATCTATAGCAAGTGTGAACTTTTTCCTACCATAATTATACATATGAAATTTCTTAACTCTATACACTAATTCTAAACCTTCTTTTTCTATTTGAGAGTAATTCCTTTCTGCCTTGTTCAATACTCTAGAAGTGAATGCAATTGGTTTTTCTGTTCCATCTGGCATTACATGAGATAATACTGCACCTAAACCTATGTTTGATGCATCACATACTGATTTAACTGGTAAATCTATTTGATAATGTACTAGGAATATTGGTGATGTTATTTGCTGGTTGATTCTTTCAAAAGATTCCTGACACTCTTTTGGCAACTTCCATACTACACCCTTATTCAACAAATTATACAATGGATGTGCAATTGTACACAAATTCAGAATGAAATTCCCATAAAATGTTACTAAACCTAAAAATGATTGTAATTCCTTAACATTTTTTGGTACTTTAGTTGATTGTAGAGCTTTAATCTTCTCTTTAGTTTTGTGAATACCCTTACCATTAATTACAAAACCTAAGTATTCCACTGAATCAACTTCTGAAATACATTTGCTCCTATTTACTCTAATATTATGTTCCTTCAACTTCAGAACTGTTCGCAATCTTTCTCTATGTTCTCTTGTGTCTTTACCAGCAATTAAAATATCATATATAAGAATGAATACTCCTTGGATTCCTGAAAAAATCTTATCCATAGTTTGTTGCCATATAGTTGGACTACTTGCAACTCCATAGGGTAATCTCTTGGGCCTAAACAAACCTAAGGATGTATTTACTTTACATAGTTCTTGTGAACTTTCATCCATGGGAAGCTGCTGAAATACTTGTTTTAAATCTAACTTAGAAAAAACACTGCATCCTGACATAGTTGCCAACATGTCTTTCGGATTTGGTAATGGATGTTGAGCTACTTGGAGTTGTGGATTCAACGTTACTTTGTAATCTCCACAAAACCTAACCTGACCATTTTCCTTCACAATAGTTACTAATGGAGTAGTCCAATCTGAAAATGTAACCTTTTCCCAGGAACCTTCATTTTCTAATCTACTGGTTTCTGTTTCAACTGCACTTTCCAATACGGTACTGTTCTGGGAGCACAAAATCTAGGAGCACTGTCAGGTTTCAAAACTAAAATTGCCTTTGCGTTCTTTACTGTACCTACTTTATCTTTAAATACGTCTTGAAACTCTGATATGATATTATCCACAGTCATTTAATTTTTGTGTTAATTTTGTCTACCTGTAACCTTCAAATTACTAGGCCAATCTAATTTCAAATACTGTAACCAATCCAAACCTAGCAAAGTTTGTCCTTTACCTTTTACTACTGTTAATGGCATTCTCTCTAATTTCTGTTCTTTGTACTGTACTTCTACGTTCGAAGCACCTATTACCGGAATATCAAAACCATTATAAACTTTCAAAACTCTAATTGTACCTTCTAATAACAAATTAGGAATGCTTTTAGCTGTTTTCTCAGACATAATTGGTACATCGGCTACTGTGTCAACTTGCATCAAAATTGGTTTGCCATTTATGATTACTTCTACCATGATATGTTTCTTTGCATTTTTATTGACGGAATTTATCAAAAATTCAAAATCAGTTTTTGACTTAACCTGATTATCATGAAAATTTTCCGCATTATTCTCTTGACAAATCGTATCAACTGTAGCATTTATTTTCTTTGCGTACCGTTTAGGGAATCTGCAAGCAGTTGCAAAATGACCCATCTTTCTACAATTGTGGCATGTTTGTCCAGTAGCAGGGCATTTCTTTGCTTCATATGCATGATGATCAGTTTTACCACACCTATAACACTTGGGTTTTTCCTGTTGTTCCTGTGTATAGGCCTGATTCTGATATTTATGAACATTAGTGTTAGGCACTTTTCTATGACTAGGCTTTGACATATTCCTTCTCTGATTCTCATTGTTTTTCCACTTGGAACCTATTTTACTAATTTTAGAATTTTCCATTCTATTGCTTGTAGAACTACCTATTATGTTACTTTGCCTATTTGATGTTTCTAAAGCTCTGCCTATTATCAATACCTTTTCTAATGTTAAATCTTTATCTTGCAATAATTTCTTTCTTAGTTCTTGTGATGTTCAATGTGCAATAACTTGATCTATGATAACATGTTCTAACTCTAAAAATTCACATGAAACAGCAAAATTCTTTGGTCTAGTCACAAATGCATCTAAACTTTAATTTTCTTTCTGATATGCATGTGCTGTAAATTGATACCTTTCAAAAATTTATTGACCTGAGGAGCAAAATATGCGGTAAGAGTCTTAATTGTAGCTTCACTTGGGTCATCTGTAGGCTGCAATGTCTTAAACACTTCCCGAACTTCCCTACCTGCTGTATGAAGTAATAATGGATTCTTTTTGGGCATCCTTCATATTCCCTAATGCTTCTAAATAAATCTTAAATTCCTCACACCACTTTTGCCATCATGTTGCAAGAAAATTGGGTTCAGCTGCGATGCTAAATTGTTCAGGATCTTCAATGTCAAGAGGAATTTTGACTGCTTACCTTGATACCTTGAATAGGTTAGGCTACTGTTCTAAAGTCACCTTGTAACTTTCTACCTTTTTCGGTATCCTACCAAATTTTAAAATTCACTTTGTTTTCTTGTTTTGTTTGCTTGTGTTTGATGAAATTCCTCCGGCTGCATGGGGGGTCCTGGTTGGAATTTTTCTTCTGCTTCTCTTGCAATAAATTTTTTTTGGGCTCAAGCCATGTTGTCCTGATGGAAGTTCCTATAGGGTAGCTTCCTAGGGTATATTACAACTACGGCGATATTCCCAGAGAATTTACCTTAAGGTACCCAGAATTCTAACTCCTGGAGCGAATATCCCTAATGAAAGTACCAGGGATATCGCGAAATATCAGAGGACGTATTCTTGACACGCCACATGGCAATCTGCACCCCGAACAGAGATAACACTTCGAAGGGGTCAATTGGCAAGAAAACGAAAACGAGAAAGAAAAAGGAGAGCCGTTCGCAAGGCTCTCTCTTCTCCCGTTTCGTAAGCGTGCATTGTACCGATTCTGGCGCCATCTGTATTCCTTATTGCGTAGCTTAACAACTCGGTGTGTTTCTCGCAAAATCTTGGATTTAATTGCTTTATTATGCTTTCTCCAACTTCGTCTGCCTCTGATAAGTTGAGTATTATTTCTTTTATGTATAATTGTAGGCTCTTGGTAATTTTTAAAGTGATTAATAGTAATAATCTTTGTTACAAGAGCCGTTGCCTACCGGAGGCGTTCTGGACGCTGTCGCTCGCTAGGTATGAGTTTTAGTTAGCCAGAGCGACGTTCCCGGCTGTTTTGCTTTAATATTTTTAGCTATTTAGAGTTACATAGGATTTCCTTATTCGTGCTTTTAGTATTGTTGTTTTGGCGAAGTATTCGCCAATTCTGGCCTACGCTAGACTATGTAGCCTAGTCGTTTGGCCCTAGTACTTTCCTGCATGATTTTTGGATTTCCGAGTGTTTTAACCCTGGATAGGTACGGTCCTCGGACACCCCTTTAAAGGTATACTCGGACGCGAACGACCCCGACGCCAAAAAAAATTCTTGAAAAATCAGTTTTTGCAGTAACCTCCTTTTTTCTTTTGCCAAAACAAACTTCAATGAATGCTTAAAACAACTGTAAAGATAAATACTACTCATCTGCAGAAAAACTATTTATTATAAATATTTTAAAAAATTAAGTAGAAAAAAAAAGACCTGACATAAAAATTCATAAAAAAAAAGTTTATACATATATACACAAATCCTTTTAGGAATTGATTCTTGAATGTTTAGGACACATCTTGATGTATATTGGATGAAGTCAGACCCATGGAGGTGAAGATCTGAAATGAGAAAAAAAGGGTAACTTTTTTTGGCCAAAAAAAATTGTCCAAATTTCATGAATTTTTTTGGGTACCCAAATGAAATAGGAAGTGGCTAATTTTTTTAGGGAATAAACATATGTTATCCTAAAATAGAAATATGTAAAAAAATCTTCATTATTTTGTAAATTACATATATATCAGGGGCCATATCTAAAGGTAATTTTTTGAGTACTTGGAAATTTCGTAAAAAAATACATATATTTAATATATAATATGATATTTATGCAGGTAAAAATATACCAAAATATCACAAATTCTATAGGGAACAAGAATATATATAGATAGGGCAGCTTACGCTTCGGATATGTCCACAAAATGGCCGCCAACCACACTGACTCAGACTCCCTAATCTGCCACTTGAAATGTAGGAAGGGTATGTCAATTTCAAGGTGTTATTTACTAATCTAATTATTATTGGATATGCATAAAAATTGTATGGTGGGTTGCTGGATAATTGTCGATTATTTACGACTATAAAATTAAAATTCTGACCCAAAAAATTTTTTTTGAAGGGAAATAAAATCGAAAAAAAAAATGTAAAACAATATTTTAGCTAAAAAAATTTGATGATATTCAATCAAAAAAAAAGTAAACAAAATTTTCCGACAAATAAACATCTAGAGGAATCATTACTCTGTGATAGTTCCTTAGTACGTAGTAATTTTGAAAGAATTGGGAAAAAACGAAAAAATGGCAATCACCGGAAAATCGAACACATACCTATATATACGCCATATCTGGCTAAAAAAAAGATAGGCATGGGTAGCCAGATCATCTAGAAACACTTTCCAACACTATAAAAATATAAGTTTTGCGACACTACTTGCCAATTCCTTACGGTAACATGACTAAGCAAAAAAATGCAAAACAAATAAAAAGGGGCACTCGTGGAAAAATGGCCATTCTAATATAAGGCATTTCAGAAAAAAAAAATTTCAGCCACGTGCTAGGCAAACCATCAAGGCATATTTTCCGACAAATAAACATATAAATGAAATATTACTCTGTGATAGTTCCTTAGTACGTAGTAATTTTGAAAGAAATGGGAAAAAACGAAAAAATGGCAATCACAGGAAAATCGAACACATACTTATATATACGCCATATCTGGCTAAAAAAAAAATAGGCATGGGTAGCCAGATCATCTAGAAACACTTTCCAACACTATAAAAATATAAGTTTTGTGACACTACTTGCCAATTCCTTACGGTAACATGACTAAGCAAAAAAATGCAAAACAAATAAAAAGGGGCACTCGCGGAAAAATGCCCAACATTCTAATATACGGCATCTCAGATAAAAAAAAAAGACATGCACGTGTTAGCCCAACCATCAAGGCACACTTTCTAACACATAAACATGAAAAAAAAATCAATAATATACGGCAATTCCTTACTACGTAGTAAATTTTTACAAATATTGAAAAAAAACAGAAATTGGCAACCGCAGTTAAATACCCAATATACCAATAACTACGTCGTATCTGACAAAAACAAAATCACGCATGGGTAGCCAGATCATCTAGACACACTTTCCAACATTAAAAAAGCAAAAGTTTTACGACACTATTTCGCAATATCTTACGGAAAAATGACTTGGCAAAAAAATTTTAAAAAATTAAAAAGGGACACTCGCGGTAAAATGCCCGACATTCTAATATACGACATCTCAGATAAAAAAAAAGACATGCACGTGTTAGCCCAACCATCAAGGCACACTTTCTAACACATAAACATGAAAAAAAAATGAATAATTTACGGCAATTCCTTACTACGTAGTAATTTTTACAAATATTGAAAAAAAAACAGAAATTGGTAACCGCAGTTAAATACCCAATATACCAATAACTACGTCGTATCTGACAAAAACAAAGTCATGCATGGGTAGCCAGATCATCTAGACACACTTTCCAACACTAAACAAGCAAAAGTTTTACGACACTATTTGGCAATATCTTACGGAAAAATGACTTGGCAAAAAAATGAAAATAAATGAAAAAGGGGCACTTGCGGTAAAATGGTCCTCGTGGTGATGAACGACATTTTAACTAAAAAAAAAAACATGCACATGGTAGCCAAACAATCCACCAAGACTTTCCACAACTGATAACCTATACAAGTTGCACCATTCTACGACAATTTCATAATACGTAATAACTTTGATAATTATGCAAACTACCTCAGAAGGGTAAACTCGGACGCGAACGACCCCGACGCGTCTCAGAAATCGGGGAAGGAGTACAGCTACAGCAATGCACATCTGGACACTACTAGAGCGTGTAGGGGAGACACCTCCTGCAGGTCGATCACCCACAAATTCAGTCACAGGGGTGAGTCACGTGAGAAAAACCTGTTTTTTTTTGACGCTCGGGGTCGCAAACGACCCACCGTACCTATCCAGGGTTAAAATTTTATTGAAGCTTTAGGCAGTTTTATACATTTAAGATTATGTTGATTATTTCCAAGATAGTATACGAGTGAGTTTCGGTGATTTAGGTAATCGATTCTCTTGGTGCCTAGGCTAAGTTGCCTATGGAGCCTTAGTATACTTTCTCATACTCCCCGGTTGCTTTCTTTTCTTCGGAGAAGGTATGCAATCCCTTTCCCTCTGTTTAAGCCTTGAGCTTAACCCTAGTGGTTTATCTGTATTAACTTTCAATACAACTATATTGGGGTGTTACTGTACCTTCCTGTTCCAGTAAGTCTGGCTTCAGAGAGGGGCAGAACATCAGAGTTTTTAGTCTGAGTCTGTGTTTGTCTGGCTTGGGGTTGAGCTCCCTCGCTAGTCTGACGCAGACATAGGAGGCTTAACCTCCTTAGGTCACTCCCGAAGGTTTCTGTACGAGATGATTCCTTCTTTTGTGATCTAGCAGACTAGTCCTTGTTGCTGTTCTCGGTGGGAGGATAAGATCCTTTCCCCGGGAGTAGCAACACCTTCCTTGCTTTGGTTCAGTGGGGGTTGGCAAGTATTACTGGCCTCCCTCCTTGGATCTCCCTTAGGCTAAGATGAGTTTTCTTGGCTGCGGGTGATTCTTTACTAAAGCAAGGTTGGTAGGACCCTCTTTGTCCCTTCCCCCTCTATCTCTGTAATGGCCTAGCCGTTACAGTACTGTACGTCATTCTACATCTGGACCTAGTATAGGTTAGGATGTGGAATTGACTCAGTCCCTTGCCGGCCGGCAGAGTGTGCCGGCCGGCAGAGTGTGCCGGCCGGCAAAGGTCTTCTGCTTTGAGTGCTGCCCAGACCTCCCTTGGTCCCTCATCCATGTCTGTCTGTAGAGCCAGACGGCATTGGTCAGGAAGCCTGAATTAGATTCTCCCCTTCCTTATTTGCACTCTTTTGGATTGCCGGGCTTTGAGGTAGTACACTCTCTTATCCTGGCATCCATTCTGTTTTCTTCTAGTGCTGTACCCGACCCGGCTGCCGGCCTATGTGGCTGGCAGCCGGGCAGTCGGAGTTCTCTGGTTCTTTTGCTGCTGGCCGGCATCGGTTGTTCACCTTTGCCGGCCGGCTATTGTCACGCCCTTGTCTGCCGGTCGCTACGAGCGGTGGCCGGCAGCCGGGTGCTACCTTGTGTAGTTGCCGGCCGGCAGTCATTGCCGGCCGACATTGGCTGTTGCCGGCCGGCACATGCATTTGAACCAGCGTTCTGCCGCCTTGTAGCTGTTAAGTAGTATACTTTAAAGCTAGTTATGGTGTGTGCCGGCCGGCAAGTGCCGGCCGGCGCATTACCTTCTATACTGTACCAGTATTCTTCAGTATAGCATATACTGTAGGGAGAAAACTTTAGTATAGTATTGGTACAACACTGTGTGTTCTAACACTTTTGTGTTGTCTTGCACAGCCTTTTGGTGTTGCCTTACAGATAAGAAAGTGAGTTCTTTCCTGTCTATTATCCGGTATTTTAAAATCATATCTTAGGTGTGAGCTCCACCTGTTTCCTCTGGAAATTTGTCATTGGTTACTCTAGGACAGATTAACCATACGATTTTATTATCTGGAAGGCTGCAACAATTGGTTGTGCGGGAAACACAAGTGTGTGTCTTTCCTTTCTGATTTGTTATGCTAAACTCTGCATATCCAGTGATACATAGTTCACTTGATACTCATGGAAATTTCTTCTCTTAACAGGAGGACCGTCCGAAGTGCGGAAGTGCTTTCTGCAACGTCCGCAGTAAGAACTTCTGCGGACATGAGTTATGTAGGAGGCACGCAGCATGCGCTGTCTCCAAGGGTGATCTCCGGTATTGGGACCCTCAGGTATGTACCGTGTGCTCTAACCTGATTACTGAGGCTTTTGATTCCCCTAGGACGGCGGAATCAAGGGATATAGCAAGGGAGAAGCTTCGTACCTGGGTAAGGGGCTTCCAGAAGAACACCTCTGGACCTTATCTTCCAAGTGAGAAGATGAGGGCTTACCTTTTCCCTAGGGCATCAGCTGATGCAGTGATTCCCCAGCCTCAAGAGGAGATCCCCCTAGTTCAGATCCCGGTGGATGCTGAAGTCGCGGTCACCTTGCAAGACATCCAGTTGGACGACAGGATGTCAGACGTGTCCGAGCGTCTGGAGGAAGACCTCCTGGCAGAAGGCTAGGATGAAGATCAAGCCCCAGACATTGTAGAGGAAGAGGCCGACGAGGTGTCGGCTGCTCCGGTTCAGATCCCTGAACCTATTCCCTCAACATCGTCCGCTCTCCCAGTAGAGCTGGGACAGGCCCTCTCCTCCATTGTTGGAATGATCCAACAAATGCAGAAGGAGAATAATGTGAAGGCGACTGCAGTGGAACTGCAGATGCAGAAACTTGCAGCATCACGTGGGCCCCAGAAAAGGCTCAATGTGAAAGACCTTCCCTTGTGCTCAGATGCTAACCCATGGAGATATGCTGAGCACATGCCGATGACGATTGGGAAGATCGTCATGTCGTATAAGTTGGGTTCAGTTCCCCTGGAGGAGGTGGAATTCTGGCCCAGCAAAGGGTCATATCCGGACTGTTATGTCCGGTTGAGGAAGGAACCAGCTTCAAAGGAGGAGACAGAACCGAAGGAGGTCATAGTGATGGACCATGCTAAGGCTCAAGCTTTGCTTTCATCCTCGATGAAAGAGAGGGGCTTCACGAACTCAAAGGTGGCTGCATTGAGTAAGAAGCTCCCTTCCTTTGTGTCCTCTCCTGCTAGAGCTTTCCCCTTTTTGCAGAAAGGGTTTGCGGCTGTGTTAAAAGCAGTCGAGGCTGGCAAGCCTTGCCCCTCCTTGGAGGAGTGTAAACCCTTGTCGCTGGCCCTACCTATGGACCACAAGGACTGGAAGGACGTTCATTTTACCTTCTCAGTCGGGAAGTTGGAGGCTGATATTGCCGGATGTCAGTTCGGTGAGAACCTCCCTAAGCTGTCTGACTTTCATTTGCCGAGAGAGCTCGAGACAAAAGAAAGACTGGCTGCCTCAATGTCTCTTCAGACCACTCTTGAGACGATGGCAAGTGACCCCAAGGTCCATGAAATGTTCATGGTAGTGGCCAAGACTCATCTGGCCACAGTGACGAAGGATCTTTACAGCTTTGTCAGGGCGAGGAGAGCTTGTAGGGAGTTCGTGTTCACCTCGGCTACGGTGAGGCACGAGCCAAGGAAACTAATCTCCTCCAACATTTGGGGCAAAGACCTTTTCCCTAGCGAATTCGTCAAAGAAGTTGTTGATAAGGCCGCCACGGAGAATAGAAACCTTCTCCAGAAGTGGGGCCTGTCTATCAAGAGAAAGTCTTCCCCGGATGAGGCTCCCCAACCAAAGAGGAAGACTAAGAGGACTAGACTACCGTCTCGGCCAGCCAAGCCATTTAGACAGCAACAGCAACAGCAATTGCCGATGCCTTCAGTGCCCCAGATGGTGGCACAAACCCCGACCACATTCCAGTGGGTACCCCAGGCCGTGTCGACACAGTCCCCGGCATTCAACCCAACGTTCGAAGGGCAGTCAACTTCCTTTCGAGCAAAGCCTAGAGGAGCAGCCAGAGGCTCGTCTAGGCGCCCCTCAAGGGGAAGGGGATTCAGGGGTGGTCGCGGTCAAGGAGGCAAGACCTCAGGACAACAGTCCAAGTGAGATGATACCGGTAGGAGGGAGACTTCAGAATTTTCGGGATCGGTGGACCTTCGATCCCTGGGCCCACAGCCTACTCAAGAATGGACTGGGCTGGAGCTGGTACAGCACTCCACCCCCGTGCCCTCGGTTTTTCCAACACTCCACCCCCGTTCTGGAGGAGTACATCCAAGATCTGTTGGAGAAAAAAGTGATCCGAAGGGTAAAGTCCATCAAATTCCAAGGGAGGCTGTTTTGTGTTCCCAAGAAGGACTCGGAAAAACTCAGAGTCATTCTGGACTTGTCGCCACTCAACAAGTTCATAGTGAACTGCAAGTTCAAGATGCTGACACTGCAACACATAAGGACCTTACTGCCCAAGAGGGCATTTACCGTCTCCATAGATTTGTCAGACGCCTATTGGCATGTTCCAATCAATCGTTGACTCTCCCCCTACCTAGGGTTCAAGCTACAACGAAGACTATACGCCTTCAGAGCCATGCCATTCGGGCTAAATATAGCCCCAAGGATCTTCACGAAGCTTGCGAGCGTAGCTCTCAAACAATTACGCCTAAAGGGAATTCAGGTAGTAGCCTACCTGGACGACTGGCTGATGTGGGCAGCATCCAAGACAGAATGCTTGCAAGCTTCCCTGCAGGTGATCCAGTTCCTAGAGTATCTAGGCTTCAAGATCAACAGAAAAAAGTCTCGACTTTCTCCATCTCAAAAGTTCCAGTGGTTGGGAATCCACTGGGACCTAATGTCACACCAATTCTCCATCCCGGCAAAGAAAAGGAAGGAGATAGCTGGTTATGTCAAGAGACTTCTAGATTCCGAAAGGATATCAAGACGCAAACAGGAGAGAGTACTGGGTTCTCTCCAGTTTGCTTCGGTAACAGACCCGGTGCTAAGAGCACAGCTAAAGGATGCAACCGGAGTTTGGAGAAGTTATGCATCAAACGAGCGAAGAGATCTGAGAAGACCAGTTCCGCTTCGTCTACGTACTCTTTTCAGGCCTTGGTCCCAAGCCAGACATCTAAAGAAGTCGGTACTTCTTCAGCCACCTCCCCCGTCGGTGACGATTCACACAGACGCCTCGAAGGAGGGGTGTAGAGGTCACTCTTATCGGAAAAAGGCCCAAGGGACTTGGTCCAATCTATTCAAGACCTTTCACATAAACTTTCTAGAAGCTATGGCAGTGCTCCTTACCTTAAAGAAAGTCTCCCCGCGTCACTCGATCCACATAAGGTTGGTGCTGGACAGTGAGGTAGTTGTGAGATGCTTGAATTGACAAGGATCAAGGTCGCCACCTCTCAACCAGGTGATGTTGGCCATCTTCCGATTGGCGGAAAAGAAGAAGTGGTACCTGTCGGCAGTTCACCTTCAAGGAGTCCGTAATGTGACAGCGGACGCTCTATCCAGGTTCACACCGATAGAGTCGGAATGGTCCCTAGACGCAGGATCGTTCTCCTTCATCTTGAGTCAAGTCCCAGAACTGCAGATAGACCTCTTTGCGACGAAAGACAACAAGAAGTTGCCCCTGTACGTGTCCCCGTACGAGGACCCCTTGGCGGAAGCAGTGGACGCAATGTCCCTCGACTGGAACAGATGGTCCAGGATTTATCTGTTCCCTCCTCACAACCTTCTGTTGAGGGTCCTCAACAAACTGAGATCCTTCAAGGGAGTAGCGGCAATAGTGGCCCACAAGTGGCCGAACAGCGTGTGGTTCCCCCTGGCAATGGAACTACGGTTGAAGTTTCTACCGCTACCAGATCCAGTTCTGACCCAGCGAGTCCAGAAGTTGACTGTCTGCGCTTCATTACAGAAAACCCGGACCCTGCAGCTCATGATTTTCTCTCCCTAGCGGTGAGAAAGCGTTTCAGGATTTCGAAAGCCAGCATAGACTTCCTAGAGGAATATAAGTGCATATCTACTAGAAGGCAATATGAGTCATCTTGGAGAAAAGGGGTGGCCTTTGTCAAGGCGAAGAATCCGCAGGAGATCTCGATGGACTTCTGCTTATCTTTCTTCATCCACCTCCATGGTCAAGGGTTGGCAGCTAACACCATTTCAACGTGTAAGTCTGCTTTGACAAGACCCATTCTATATGCCTTCCAGGTCGACCTCGCTAACGAGATCTTTAATAAAGTTCCGAAAGCCTGCTCTAGGCTCAGACCTTCAGCACCTCCAAAGCCCATTTCATGGTCTTTAGATAAAGTTCTTCATTTCGCTTCACTGCTGAACAATGAGTGTGCGTTAAAGGATTTGACTCAAAAAGTTATTTTCCTATTTGCACTCGCGTCCGGGGCCAGGGTTAGTGAGATTGTAGCCCTCTCGAGAGAGGAAGGTTGTGTTCAGTTCCTGGATGGGGTAGAACTGAACTTGTTTCCGGATCCTACGTTTCTCGCCAAGAACGAGTTACCCACCAACAGGTGGGGTCCCTGGAGAATCTGCCTTCTGAAAGAAGATGCATCTCTATGTCCAATAGAATGCCTAAAGGTCTATCTTCGTAGAACTTCAGACTTCAAGGGTGGTCAACTATTCAGGGGAGAAACGTCAGGCTCAAATATTTCACTGAAACAACTCAGGGCGAAAATCACATATTTTATTCGCAGAGCGGATCCTGACAGTACACCCGCAGGTCACGATCCGAGGAAAGTTGCCTCATCCTTAAATTTCTTTAATTGTATGGATTTTGAACATCTTCGTTCATACACTGGCTGGAAGTCTTCCAGAGTGTTCTTTCGTCACTATGCGAAGCAAGTGGAGCAACTAAAGAGATCTGTGGTAGCAGGGGGTCGCGTCGTTAACCCTGCTGTTTAACTCTGCGAGGAACAGTGGTTTTAATTGGGACGATTAATTCCAGGGTGAGTGTGTAGTTACATACTGTGCTACAAACTAAGTGAGGGCACCGAGTTGCCCACGTTGACTGTTCCACTTCCAAAGGTGAACCTAGCATAAGTGCAGACATGTGTGCCGAGCGTTTCTAACGCTAATGTGACTGATTAGTAATACAGACTTTTATGACTTTGATACCTCGGTATGTTAAAAGTGGCACTAATGTTTTTCTTTCAGATAAACAAGTTTCTGTTTACAATCATACTTATGCTTAAAGTTTTGGTTATCCTCCTCTTATATATATATATATATATATATATATATATATATATATATATATATATATATATATATATATATATATATGTTGTTAACCTGTCTATTTATTGTCTGTCAATAAACTTGTTCTTGAGAACCTTGCGTCTCCTTCACCTGTGTCAATTTATTGGTATAATTGAGCATTCATTCTATGTATATTTATCTGGGATAATTCTAATAGATTGTTCCTTTATGCAAGCTAATGTTGCATTGGTTTATGCTTTCCCTTAGCGGGAGGACTCCATCCCATAAGGGGACGGTGGCGGATTTACAAGTTTCCTCCTATGCGGATATAAACCTTTGTCCAATACAAGTATTGAGCGGAGAACTGGTCGATATTTCATATTGACGCAGTGGTTCTTTACAAACTATGCTTTACTTAATATAGGGTGAGACCACTATATTGGCTTGCCTGGTATTCATACATAGGTATATGTACTCTTCGAGACTTTTCCAGAGTCTAGTAGGACTCTTCCCTGTAGGGGGCAGGAAGCTCTAACATGGTTTATGGTTAGTTGAAAAGATGTATAACGGTAACATCTTAGGTCTCTAGGTCTAGTCGACCGGGGAAATACCTCCGGGGAGTACGGCACGTCCTGAGAATCCACAGATACAGTAATGCTCTGGTATACTTCCATCAGGACGACATGGCTTGAGCCCAAAAAACGGATTTTGAGCGAAGCGAAAAATCTATTTTTGGGTGAGATGGCCATGTCGTCCTGATGGACCCGCATTTCCCTTTCTATGAAAGGGCTGTAGGACCCCTCCCTACATACAGTATCTGTAGCACCTCGTGTATCGCTATAAGGAATACAGATGGCGCCAGAATCAGCGCAATGCACGCTTACGAAACGGGAGAAGAGAGAGCCTTGCGAACGGCTCTCCTTTTTCTTTCTCGTTTTCGTTTTCTTGCCAATTGACCCCTTCGAAGTGTTATCTCTGTTCGGGGTGCAGATTGCCATGTGGCGTGTCAAGAATACGTCCTCTGATATTTCGCGATATACCTGGTACTTTCATTAGGGATATTCGCTCCAGGAGTTAGAATTCTGGGTACCTTAAGGTAAATTCTCTGGGAATATCGCCGTAGTTGTAATATACCCTAGGAAGCTACCCTATAGGAACTTCCATCAGGACGACATGGCCATCTCACCCAAGAATAGATTTTTCGCTTCGCTCAAAATCCATTTCTTCTGCTTCTGGCCGCTGATCTATAAAGGCTCCCATGTTTCTTCTGCTTCTCTATGATCTCTGCGTGTATTCGTCTTCCTGTCGTCGCCAATGTTAAGTAGGTTGTATGTTGTTTGGTGATTTCAGCATATTACTCACCTGGAAATGAGAGAAGAATTATTAGTAATTATCCATGAATTAGTCCCTTCCGATGTCGCCAATTTTTCTCGTTGGGGTTTAATGATACGTTAATATTCTTAAAATACATTTAATCGACTTGTGATTACATTGCTCTATGACTCTTCTAACAACCACCTCCCAACAATGCGTTGAGCGTCTCATAAACAAACCTCGAAAACCAAAAGATTAGATCGGACAATAGAGCATCGCTCTCAGAGGATTTAAATCCGACTACAGTACAAAAGTAGAAAGAATCACATCCTATCTTTGAGGTAATTAACAAATGCTTGAACCCTAATATCAAAATACATCATTTCCGTTTTTGTCAATGCAATATGATGCAATGTTGCGTAATACACGTAACATTTGAGGTAATATAGTACATTATTACAATAATACATAACAGAACCCTACTAACCACTTAAGAAATGTCAAAAGACAAGACCTCTTCCAGA
>NC_090725.1:164316311-164321311 GCF_036898095.1 Palaemon carinicauda | reverse complement strand
ATTCAGTTTTGTTTGAAATGGTCTCTTTCATTTATTCCTTTCAACTACGTGAGCAGTTAATTCACTCATTTTGATTTCTTTTAACCATAATGCAGGTAATTCAACAAGTAAGTACCGTGAGCAATATAAAGCAGTTTTAGATCATAGTTGAAAACAATTTGAATTGTATATTCAAGTAAAACTAATAACATACTCTAAATATACAAACATGGCAAGGGAGGATGTCGACCTGTTCAATCCTACTGTATTACCTGCAGAAAAGACAAAAAGAACCAAGACTAAGGGAGTGTGGTTCGCCCATACTTACTTAAGATTTAAATTGTCGCTTCCAAGTCGATTCAATTGACATGTAGTTATATTCACAAGCCCAACACAAGTGGATTATTGCGTATCAGTGCCATCTGACCAAGTTTGTCATCCAGCTCCCACTCACTTCCAAGGGAGCAGCTGAGGTTACTTTTCCGCTTTTGGTATTCTTCTTATTGATTTGTGCTCCATGCATCCTACAATCAGATAATGGATCTGATTGCACTGGCCAGGTGGTTCGATGTCGGATCTCTGGTCGCATCTTGTGCATGGCAAGCCCCCACAGTGGCACAGAGTCAAGGTTCAGTCTTTACAGGCGAACTTTAGACATCAAAGATCTGCTGGTTGTTTGACTCTCGGACAACAACACCCGAGATTAGTCCCTGGGCCTTCGTTCTGTTCAGAACCAGAACAACTCATCATACCTTCCGGGATCAAAAGCACCCCATATGATGCTTTGCTTAGAGAGGATCCAAAGGCTGGACTCACATCCACTAGCTTGCTTTAGGAGGTCATTGACCGCTTAGAGACAGAAGATGATCTTGCAGCACTAGGAGCCCAGTTTCCTACTGATTCAATTGACAAGCACTCGAGGCCTCTGAGCCAGTCATCATCACCACCCAGCTATCCCAATCCCTTGATGAGCCAATCACATCTTCACCCAGCCACCCCAGGTCCACTCAGTTCAGCACCGCATATTGCACCAAGGCAACAAGAAATTTCTAAGAACTGCAAGAGCGCCAGAAGGGCTCAAGTGTGCCAGGCAAAACATATGGTCAAACGTAGTAGGATCGACTTAAAGGCCGGGGAAATAGGAGACAATGTTGCTCTGCCAGTTCAACATGTTGACAGGGGAAGGGAGGATCCAGGAAATCTTCTAGGAATCATCATGGAAGGAAACGAAACTGACTTATACACTTTCGGGGTAAAGGACTTTACTCACAAGGACTGAATTCAACTTGTGCCCCCAACGATTGTTGATGAAATCAACCAAGAACAGCAAGTATCTCTTCGTGAGGCACTGAAGAAAGGCTCTTCTGTCTAATTGTACATTTAATGAAATAAGAAACAATATATGGTTTTAAGAAATTTGTTGTTACAGAATTGTTGCTACCAAAATACACTAGAAATATGCAATATACCTGCAAATATATTCTATCTAACCTAAAATTCTGCCCCTGGAAATAGAAAAAAAAGGCCATTGCTGCTAAAATGCCCTAAGCATCAGCAAATATACACTATTGACCTAAAATTCTTATGAACCAGGTATTTGGCGAAATCCCTGGGCTATAAAACCAGTCACTTCGTGTAATGCCTGAAAATATTAGTTATTTCGTGAAATCCCTAAGTGAATCAGTCATTTCACGGAATACCTAAAATACTTGGGCATATCGCGAAATGCCTGGTTACACAGTTTGCCTGTAACATATATATCATGTCAATTTGCCAATTTAGAAAGGTAACCGACTTCTACAACACTAAACAAAAGGGGAGTTTTTCTATTCTTCTTTGCCTGGCAAGTTACCTAGCTGAGTTTGGTTGGTACTGCTAGGGTTACACAGCCCACCCTCTCTTGTCCTCCATCACATATTAATCTTCATATGCTGAATACCCTACTGCTGGTACCACAGGTCAGCAGGGCTGATCGGAACTGCGTTACAATTGTTCACAAATAATTTTTATTACTCGCTTGCTCTCTTGTTTTCCTTCTTTTCGTGTTTCTCCCATCCGCTCTTGCATTTATCACATTCTTCTGCAAATAACCATTTTCTATCCTATCTATAAGGCCAAACCACCTCAATACACTCTTATCCACTCTATCTGTTAATGAATATCTTACACCTGTTTTCACAGTCACTACTTCGTTCCCATCCCTGTCCAATCGAGATACACCAGCTGTACTATTCGGACACTACATCTCGAAAACTTTCAACTTACGTTTATTTCATACTCCACAACTCCAATCCATTCATCACATTTGGTAAAATCACTATCTCATGCATGACCTTTACATTCATCCCTAACCCTCTGTTCTTCACCCCTCCCTTCGCTGTCCCCAATACTTTACATATTTGATTCCGTCTCTGATGTACATGTTTTTCCACTCCACCATTTACAACAAAAACAAAACCCCAGACCTCAAACTGAACTACTTCTGCAAGGTACTTCCCATTCAACGAGATATCCAATCTAGCACATCCCTCCCTTCTTGAGCATCTCGTAACATTACTTATATAGATGTCAACTCACCACTTCCTTCCCTCACACACCCTCTCAATCTATATTGCTAATCAACACAGCTTCGTAGAGTCTGCAACCAATACAGTATCATCTGAAAATAACAACTGATTCACATTCCACTCATAATCACTCATCTACAGTTTCAATACTCGACCAAGCATTCGAGCATTCACCTCTCTTACAGCTCAATCAAAAAAAAAAAAAAAAAATATGCCGACATCATACATCCGCGTTTCAGCACCACTCTTATTGTACATCACTCACTCATTTCCTTTCCTACCCTAACACTTGCTTTTCAGCCTATGTATGAACTCTTCACTGCATGCAGCAATCTTACACCAGTTCCATATAACTGCATGATATTCCACATTGCATGCCTATCAACTCTATCATAAGCTTTCTCCAGATCCATAAATGCCAAATACATGTATCTTTACCTTTTATTAAATATTTCTGGTATATCTGCCTAACTATAAACGTCTGATCCATACATCCTTTCCTCTGCTGAAGCCACCCAGCACTTCCAAGATAATATCCACAGTTATTTTTCCTTAATCCTCTTAATTAACAAACTACCATACACTTTTCCAAACACACTTCACAAACTAATATCCCTTGAATAACAACATTCCTGCACATCTGCAACTTTGTATAGCAGATCAATACATGCACACACCCAGTCCACTGGCACCATTGACAATACAGTATATCTCACATACCATTGCAGTACAGTCACGTCCCCTTCTTTTAACATCTCATCCCTCTCACTATCCATACCAAGTGCATTACCTGCTCTAGTTTCATCTAGTCCTATCGTCACTTCCTCTTTTGTAATCTCTATCTCATTCTCATTCCCTATCACTGGCACCTAAACACTCAACAGCAATTATATCTGCCTTTCTATTTATCCTCAACATTCATCAACTTTTCTAAACATTCAGTCCACCTTTCCCTCACCTCATCTCCTTTCAATAAGCATCTGTTTTCATCTTTCACTACCTCTCCACTCCTCGATCAACCTTTTCTCATTCTCTTCAATTCTTTCCAAAACTTCTCATTCTCTTCATATGAATGACCCACTCACTGACCAAACCTCCAATCTACCTTATCTACCTTACATTTTACTTCTGCATTTTTCTTCCGTTGTCGTTCATAATTATCTATAATATTACCCTGCAGCTGTTCTTCAAAATCTTTTATTTTCTCTTCCACCTTCACCTTCCCTCCTACATTCTACCACTCACTACCCTTCTTCATACAACACGTATCACATGCATGGCCAACAAAATTTTCTTTTACTAGCTTCCTCCACTATAGATCACCAGTTCCTCTAATTTTTTCCTATAATATGTTACTTCTAACCTTTCTTGATACTCCCTTTTTACCTCTGGTTGTTTTCAATTATTCCACCTTCCCTACCTCCCTTTTAAATTCCCTCATTCTATTCCCCGACTCTTTTTCTGCATCTAATTTTGCATTTACCAAAAAATTATCAGACATACAGTAATCCATACCCTTAAATGTGTGCACATCCTTCAATTTTCCAGACATCCTTCTTATTATTAACAAATAATCCATCAATGCCCTTTTTACCATTCATTCATTTCCAGTTCTTACCCATATATTCTTATTTATATGTCTCTTCTTGGAAAAAAAAATAAAACTTAACACCAGCTCTTGTTCAAAAACCATATCTACCACTCTCATTTTCACCTGGTTTGCCATAGTTCCCAATGACACATACCTCTCCTCCACCCAAACTCAAGTCACCCAACATAAAAAACAACATTTCTTCCATTCAGTTTTTCTACATACCTAGTCAACTCATTTCCAAATTCCTTTAACTCTTCTTCACTTTTCTCAGGACCCAGCCCATACCCACCAATAAAAGCCCAATATTCCCTACCCTAGATGCCACCTCTTTCCATTTCACTACTTTACCTATCATCCATTCATTCAACAATAACGCCACACACTCTCTCACGCTTTCCCTTTGAATCCCAGACACTCTACCTGTCACATCACCAAACATCACTTCCCTTATCCCTACACCTATTCCAAAATGCACTTCTAGCCTCATATATTATAGCCCTACATATTTAGACACCCAAAAATCTAAAGTGTGTGGAGCAGTCACTCTCCCCCAACTCGCCTTCTTCTTTGATATCTCTCAAGAACAATATTTAATATGGTTTATATATATATATATATATATATATATACATATATATATATATGTATATATATATATATATATATATATTTATATATATATATATATATCTATCTATATCAATATATATTCACACGGTATTTGTTTACAAGAGCACGCTCTCCATTTACTCCGAAAATATGTAATCCTGCAGCTCTCCTCTCTTTCTACAGTAATGTGGAAGTTCTTTAAATGCTGGGAAAGCAAAAAATAGCAAGATATGTTGCACAAGTGGGAGGGG
>NC_090725.1:164306311-164311311 GCF_036898095.1 Palaemon carinicauda | reverse complement strand
CTTATGTATTTATATAGATAAGGCTACCGTGTTTTCATATAAACTGTACTGAAAGTCAAAAAAACAAGAATTTACCGGCCACTAGATGACCCTCTTTGGCAAGTGTCTAATGATCTTGGGGACTCCGCCCACTTGACCCAGGTAGCTGGTAAGGGAGTGTCATTGTTCTCTTAATCTCTATATGTATGTTCGTACGTTTGCTTTCCCTATAAAATGTAAAGAAACCTCTCTCAATAAATCAGTCCTCTGAAGAAGTATCACGAAACTAGTCAGGACTTAAGCGTATATTTCGTATTTTCATTTTCCCTGTGGTTCTTCCGCATCTGAGCATCACGTTTTCCTGTGATTTTTACGCATATATATATATATATATATATATACATATATATATATATATATATATATATAAAATATATGTCCTAATTCTTGTGTGTAGATATGTGTTGAACGTCAAGGTAAATGAACTCTATAATCATGAGAATTCCACAAAACCCTATAACTTAGCATGTTGTTGCAGCAAAATTGCATTTTGATAGCGAGGTGTGTTCAGTTGCCTTTGGGCGCTCAAGTAGGCAAGGCCCTCACCTGAGAGGGTAACTGTGTAGGGTGTACTTACGAACGAACCTTTTGTAATAAATGGAGAAAACCCATATTCCGACGTCTCATTATCCGCCAGCATGGGGCATATTGGTGTCAGGTGTAAAAATAAGTCTATTTGTGTATGCTGCGAGTAAGGTTGTTCTCTGAGCAGGTAAAATAAAATTTCAAGATGCCTAGATACTCAAGAACTAACGTAGCAGACACTGTTATTGCGGAAGATGAAAACGGAGTAGCTGTGTATAGCGTTGCCGATGAAGATTATAGACAGGAAGTTAGAGCAGGAAAATTGGAAAATAAGTTAGAAAATTAAATAGTTAATGAACAGATTCTTGGTTGAATGAGAAGAGGAGCGACGTGCAACCAGAGCATATCCGACGCACATGAACGAAGTCCAAACCCACACAAGTGAAAGTACACATGCACAGCCGAATGAAGATACGCAAATCGTAGTTCGAAAGTTGCCAAAACTCCAGGCAAGTGTTAGGCGTTTTGATGATCAGCGGCCTAACAAAGGGTTTCAATTGATTGAAGTGTTTTTGAGAGACTTTGAAGTAGCCTTATATGGTTGGTAGGAAAGAGAAAAAGCCATTCAAGTAATCATATTGCTGAAAGATGCTTCTGCAATGGAGGTATTATGTTGGCCACAAGACAGTTTAAGAAGTAATACTAAAATAAAACGATGTTTAATCGAGAAGTATGCCTTGCCTGATGTGAGAAAGGGAGACAAAAGAAAATACAAACCCAAAATACGGGAAGGTGAATCCGTTCTTAGTTTTCCAACTCACATTTTTCGGGATTCCAATTCATTTGCTACCTGGAGTGCCAATCTCCCAGAAGGTGATACAAAAGTAATTGCACGTAAACATATTCTCAGATTAGTAAACCCGTATTTATGTGGTTATTTGTTTGATGACAATCACTTGTTAACAGATGTATTGAGCGCGATAAAAAAATTTTTAGACAGTCTACCAGAAGGAAAAATGACTGAGAATAACTGGCCTGATTCTGAGAAGTTGGCAGCCATGAGAGGCACTCAGCGGGGTAGGGGAGAACGCAGTTAGTGGGCTAGAAGATGCTGGCAGTGTGGGGGAGAGGGGCACCCACGAGTGGAGTGCCCTACCCAAGGATCAACCCGCTGTTACACATGTCAGGCTTACGGTCATCTATCTCCGGAGTGCTCAGCAAAAAACGCTGATGGCGGGCGGGCTGGGCCACACGCACACCTCCCCCTGTCCAACATCCGAGGAAAAAGAAACAGAGGAAGGGGGAGATAAGGGAGTTCGATCCCTCCCACATGACATCAAAAGCAGTAGCTGAGGAAGCGGTGACGACGGACTTGGCAGAGCAGGCACTAGGACCTCCATCGGTACCCCAGACCTCACCCCAGCAGCACTAGGGAGCAGTGGCATTGAAGCTGAGGTCATTGGCCCGTGCCCCATATCTCATAATGGCCGGCTAGGAATGTTAGCATTCAGGATTGACCTGCCAGATAAATCCATTTGATCACTGATGGACACTGGAGCAGCGTTTTACTGATTGCAAAATGATTTTCCACAAAGTCGCTACAGTCAGCAGCATCCATCGGACTCGACACGCCAGGGGGAAATAAACTACTCATAAACCATACAACAATTGTCAACTTTAAGGTGGGATCTGTGAAGTTTACACATTATTTTTTTTTTTTGTCTTGCCCACCCTGGGAATTCCAGGAATCGAGGCTATCTTAGGAATTAATTTTATTTCATGTAATCAAATATGCATTTTTTGGGGAAAACATACAATAACAGTAACAGCAGGAGTGAACACTTTGCCAATAGAAAGTCTTGAGAGAGTAAGTGCTTGTGCAGGCTTGGAAAGACATTTAAGTAAGGTAACAGCTGTACCTGAGAGAGGAGAAGTGTTGTTTCCCCAGACACTTACGAGTATATCAGTGACCCTGTGTCGCCCTCTTCTGGAAGGAACCAAGGTCGTTGTTAAACCCCATGACAATTGGGCCCATATGATTTTAGAGGGTTTAGCGGAAATAAAAGGAAACATATCTGATATAACGATAGTTAATTTGTCAAATAAAAGAGTTGTGTTAGGAAGTGATTCTGTGTGTGAATTAGAGCTATGTGAAATTGCTGGGAGCCACAACTCCAGCCCGCACAGACGAACACACTCAGAATTTGATTATGAAAGCGCGAAAACTACGTCCGTCAGAATATCAACCTGTAGTTAGTGACATTGTCAAAAATTACTCCAATGTAATTGAAATTGGAGATGAGCCACCCGTGAGGATTGATCGATTTCCCTTTAGCATTGGAACTGGGCAGGCGGAGCCAATCAGGTCAAGGCCTTATAAGGTACCCATTCATTTCCAGGGAGAGATAGAAAGGGAAATTAATAACATTAAGGGAACAACGGATAACCGAGGAGAGTGAATCCCCCTGGTCTTCTCCAATTATAGCTGTTAGGAAAAAGGATTGCTCAGTAAGATTGTGTGTTGATGATAAGAAGTTGAATGCAGTCACTAAGGATAATACATTTCCATTGCCCTTGATCGAAGAATTACTTGTGAAAGTATGGGATAGTAAATATATAACAACTGTTGATTTAAAACTGAATACTATCAAATGCTCATTCACGAAGAAAGTAAATGTAAAATGGCATTTATATCTAATGATCAACTTTTTCAGTTTAATTTTCCTTCTTTCGGTGTTAAAAATGCTTCAAGTCATTTCTCTGGAGTAATGATGGCAGTTTTGTCCCCCTTAATTGGCTATAATGTTCCTGTTTAATTAGACAATATCATAATTATAGGGAAAATGGCATAAGAACATAATAATAATATTCGTAAAGTTTCAGAAGCATTGCGACTTAATGTTATGAAAATAGATTTGTCAAAGTGACAATTTTTCTGAAAACAGGTCGAATTTTTATGTCACATAATAACCCCAGAAGGTATCCAACCCTGCCCCTGTAAAGTAATGGCTATTAGAGATTTCCCCATGCCAAGTATCCTTAACGAAGTAGCTGGGTTCCTTGGGCTCGCTGGGTATAGCGAGACCATTACATACTTTAAAAAAAAAGAAAATGTAGTAAATTGGGGAGTGGAGGAAGAAAGGGCCTTTAATCATTTGAAAACTGCCTTAACTAGCAATGAATTACTCGCATATCCTAGATTTGATCACTCGTTTTTTAGTGACAACAGATGCGAGTACTATAGCTATTGGTGGCGTAGTTTCTAAACGAAATGATAAAGGTAGAGAGCGATCCATTTGTTTTGTTTCCCGGGCATTATAAGGGTCAGAAAAAAATTATAGTATATTCAATCGAGAGGCTTTGGCTATTCTTTAGGTTCTAGAGAGGCATTGGTTCTTTTTATTAGGTCAGTCAATTGAGTTGCAAAGTGATCATCGCCCCTTACGTAATTTGTATTATAAAAAGGATTTAACCTCTCGACAAGCACGATAGATTGAGAGATTGTTAGAGGTTAATATAAAGGGTTTTCACCACATAAAAGGTAAAGCTAACAAGGTAGCTGATGCTCTCTCTGGACGTGCAGTAATAGGAGTTACAACTAGGGCACAAAATAGAAACAAAGAACGTAACCAAAATATTGAAGACCCCTATCAAAATAGAGAAAATAGAGAATGGGATGTGAATTCTCCCGATGAGCAAACTGAAGACGGGATGAGAGAGAGAGAGAGAGGAGAGAGAGAGAGGGAGATAGAGAGAGAGAGAGAGAGATATGAGCGGCGAAGGTGAATTTATGTGGGTGGCCGAGTACATGACCAGGGGTATCCAGAATGAATGCCTTGATGATGCAGGTTTGATTGACTTGGGAGCATGGGACAGAAGAGAAGTCCGAGAGGGACAGAAAAAAGAGGAATGGATGGAAAGAGTGCTAGTAGTGATTAAAGGGGAATCGGAGAGTTATCCGTCATATCTGGATGTGCCTCGTGAGAGTTTTTTTTTTATAGAAAAGGATATATTATATTGTGCTTACGAGAAGAGGTGAGGGGAATTTTGTGCACGGGTAGTTCTTCATCCCTCTTTAATTAATCGAGCTATCCACATTGTACATGCAAGTCTGTATGCAGGGCATTTAGGGATTGATAGAGCGTTAAGGAGAGCAGGTGAATCCTTCTTTGGGTTAGGAATGAAAAAATCTATAGAGAATTATATACGGTACTCATTACTTCGCAACAATTGCCAAATTATTCAACTGAGCAATATTCTGTATATATATTAAATATATTAAGGAGAGTAATGAATACTTCTGAAAGATTTCATAAAAGAGCTAATGAAAACACAGCTCAAAGTATGATTGTCGGCTCAAAACCGCACGGATAAAAGTATTTGTGGGCGATCGTGTATATTTGAAACGATTACAAACTAGGAAACACAAACTATAG
>NC_090725.1:164293811-164301311 GCF_036898095.1 Palaemon carinicauda | reverse complement strand
TGAAGGGAGTTAGGAGTGTTGGTGAGAATTGTAAAAAAAAAAAAAAGCAGACCTGACTGATTGCAAAAATTACAGGGGCATAACTCTTACATTAGTTGTTATGAAAATATATAATATGCTTATTGCAAAAAGAATGGAGAGAAAGATTGATGAAAAGCTGAGAGAGTTACAAGCAGGATTTAGAAAAGGTAGAAGTTGCACAGACTAGATTTTCATTTTGAGACATGTTGTAAAACAATGTGTAGAATTAAGAAATACACTTTTGATGGTATTTGTTAGCTATGAAAAAGCCTTCGATAGTGTGCACAGGCTAATTTTATGGAGAGTCCTGCGTTATTATGAATTCCTCTTAAATATGTAAATTTGATTAAGTGTGTTTTTGAGCTGAGAAAGTACAAACTTAATGGTAATGGAGTCTCAACAAGTGATTTTCCAGTGAAAAGCGGATTATCAAAGGGAATGCATTGTCACCTATTTTGTTTATCCTCCTCATGGACTTTGAAATGCGTAGATCAGTCTCTGATGGTGGAGAAGGATTGGACTGGATTGATGATAGGAATTTAGCAGACCTAGAGTATGCTGATGGTGTTGTACTTGTTAGCAAACACCATAGGATCTACAATGCTTGCTTAACAGAATGCATGGAAAATCACACAAGATTAGGCTGAAGATTAATAGAAGAAAGACAGGGATGATGTGAACGGAGTATGCAATGGAAGATGAAATGTCACTGGAAGGATAAAGAATTAATGAGGTATAATCTTTTAAGTATTTAGGAACTATGATTTCCAACACAGAGTCTTTAGAATTAGAGTTTAGTGAAAGATTGAAGAAAGGCAAATCAAATAAAGGCTGGGTTAAATAAAATTTGGGAATCAAATTGCCTAAAATTACACACGAAAATCAGACTATATATCAGCTTAGTGAGATCGGTATTATTCTATGGACGCGAGTCATTGTGTAATTTGAGAACAAAGCCCTCAGAAGGATATTGCGAGTTAAATAGAAGGAAAGGATTTAAAATGAAACTATGAGAGACATCACTTAAGTGCCATATTTGGATGAGATCATGATGAGGGGTAGATGGAGATGGTTTGGATATAGTCTTCGCAAAACTCGTGAGAAATTAGTTCACCAAGCATTCAGCTGGGCTCCAAAAGGCACTAAAAGAGTTAGAAGACCCTGGCCTACATGTCTGAGGACTATGAAGTGCGAAGTAGGGGACGATGAATGGAGAAGTTTTGAATTAAAAGCTCAAGATAGAGATGACTGGCGAAATCTAACTGAGGTCCTTTGCGTAAATAGGCGTAGGAGATGATGATGATGATGTTATATATATATATATATATATATATGTATATATATATATATATGTATGTATATATATATATATATATGTGTATATATATATATATATATAATAAACACACACATATATATATATATATATACATATACACACACATATATATATATATATATAAAGTATCAACTAAATATTTTACTTGATTTTTATTAGCCTTGTTTCTACATCCATTTTTTTTACGTAAAATTATTGTAAAAGCTCTAGTTTGTAAGCCTGTACTTTTCAAATGTAAATTTTTTTCTGTTGAAGTGCTGCTTTAACCTCCTCCCCGCTCATTTTATGATTTATAAGTGTCTAGTTTAACGTTTTGTTTCTTTTCTGTGTTTTCCGAATCCTTGGATGGAAAGAGACACCGGAGTTTACCAATTAGGAACTTGATTGTTAATGGACAGAGTCTGGGCCCAAGGTTTCCAGGACCTACTGCAGCTGCTGGCTAAATTGAGCCTTTTGAGGATTGCGCCACCCACTGTTGACGACTTTTTGTGGGTTCATTTCTACTACCTGCGGTGCTTTGCTGTTCCTGCGTGTTCTCTTCTGCAGTCCGCAGAGCCGACGCAGAAATCCCGGCTTTGAGGTAAACTCTGGAGAGACACCCACGTCGACGCAACCTCATCATGTCATGCTGCAGGAGCCTTGGAGCTTGTGGTGATATGTAGGGAGACAGTTACCAGGTAGGAGTCATCATTAACCTTTTTGTTTGAATGGGACTCCATTTCTTCCCTTTTATGAGGATTCCTGCCGAACTGCACTCCTTACAGTAGTAGTGTGCCTATAGAGTCACTACCTTATTTGGCGATGTGGGTGTTGTTTTTCTGCATCCTCAAAGAGTGTTAGAATATTTATGCATTTAGTGTTTTTTTTAGTTTTTAAGATTTTTCTTTGACTCTCTCTAGTTGAGAGTGTGGTGTTTCCCTTCGGGGGATTTTATTAATGATCAACTGTGTGTTTACTCATATAGATATTTGACTCTCTCTCATTGAGAGTGTGGGGAATTATGTCATTAATTATTTAAGTGTTGTTAATCATCGATTGGATAAGTGTTAATTATCAATTGTTATTTGTTTAGTGTTAAGTTGTTAAATTGTTAGGAAGTCACGAGGTTGGCTTTTCAAAAAATTGTTGTTAATATATACTGTTAAGTTTTCCCAAGTGTTTTCGTTACTACTGACCAATTTTATATCGAATATAAATTCCATCACTGGCCTCCCTATTCGTGTAATAAGAACTTGCACCATGACACGACAAGGGTCATGACATATTTGGCGACAGTGACAGCTAGAGAGCTTAGGGTATTCGGTATTTTGGTCAGTCGAGCGACACTCGGGTGGAATCTTCAATATTCATTTTTTTTGTTTTAATATTGCCTTTCTCCCCTGAATACTTTTTTTGTTTTACAAAAGGGAACGATTTATTTTTGATCCAGCTGAGTTGTTCGGGTCAGCTGATTGCCTAAAGTATTTGTCCCTGCTAAATAAGAAACGATTAGTTGAGTGTGCTAAGTGGTTGGGTGTTCCACTATAGACGGCGGACACCAAAGCAGATATATTTGTTTTAGATACAGTTAATTAAAACAGGAGTTAGCTAAAGCTGAATATTCAGGGAGTGAAAGTGAGGTACTAGGTGATAGTGAGGAGAGTTCAAGTGAGGGTTTTGAAGAGGACAAAGTAAGTATGAGGGCTGGCATAACTCTGTTTGAGGACCCTCCTGTAGTAGGTACCATTTACGAGGGTCCAGCAAATCTTCCCCGCGGTCCGGGTAATGTGTCCTTTAATCCGTTTTTGGCCCCCCCTGATTCCGTACCTGTATAATCTCAGGCCCCTGTTAATGCTTTGGGTGATTTCAAGGAGGAGAAGGAATTCAACCTTATTTGTAAATGGATAGAGTTGAAAAAAATGGAGTTCGAGGAGAACGAGCGGGTAAGGCGTAATGAGTTGGAGATGGTGAAATTAAATATAGAGATGGTTAAGTTGCAGGGGGCTAATTTGATAAGTTCCCCTAAAAGGGACTACCAAGGTAGGTTTAATATATGTGCTGCAATAAAGTAGGTGCTGTTGTTGGAGGAAAAGGATGTCCCTGAGTTCTTTAAGGCATTTGAGCATGTGGCCTCCCGATTGTCTTGGCCCGCAGAAATGTGAACTGTATTAATACAGTGTAGGTTGGTGGGCAAGGCAATGCGGGTGTATAATGCCTTGGAGGAGGGAGTAGCTTGGGGTTATAAGAAGGTAAAAGCCTTAATTTTGAAATCGTATGACTTGGACCCTGAGGCCTACCGCCTCCCATTTCGTAGCTATATAAAACACCCTGCTCAGTCTATCGTTGAGTTTGCCCATGTCAAGGAGGAACAGTTCGACGACTGGCTAAAAAGTCGTCAGATTGGCACTTTTGCTGTGTTTTATGAACTGTTGCTCTTTGAAAAATTTAAGAAGGCCTGTAGCAGGAAGTTGAGAGTTCACCTGGAGTAGGTAAAGAGTGTGAAATTGAGTAGTGCCGCTCAGTTAGCACATGAGTTTGTATTGACTCATTGATCAGGTAGCGGTAGTTTTAGTTATAAAACTTTAAATAATCAAACATCTTGCTCCCCTAATAGTGGCAGGAGAGGGGAAACCTCCTCATCAGCACCCTATATCCACAAGAGTGATAATATTAATTTTAAATATTTTTCAGGTGATAGGAAGCTCAGATCGTAAATGAAGTTGTTATTGGTGCAACAAGGCCGTGCATTTCCAAAATCAATGTAATGCTCGGAGGATGTACCTAGAGCGAAATAATCAAAGTCCTGTTGCCTTGGTTAGTGATAAGTCAGAGGTTAGTCCTGTAGACGGCCGCCAGTAGATAGTGATCCTTTTTCTGAGTTAGTAATTGATGTGGTAATTCCCTTAACCAAAACTAAAACACGTTATGTATATTTACTAACAATCGTGGATAGAGCTTCTCGCTTTCCTGAAGCTATACCTATGAGGCGTATCATTTCCAAAGTTGTTTTTGAAAAATGAACGGATTTCTTTTCCAGGTATGGTCTCCCTCGTGTAATTCAGACTGACTGTGGGACAGAGTTCTCGAGTAAGGTAGTTAGGGGTAAGTGTGCTGAACTGGCCATTCAGAACGTTACCAGCTTACCTTATTACTCGGAGAGTCAAGGAGTGGTGGAAAGGTTCCACCAGACCGTCAAGTCTGTCTTGAAGAAACTTTATTATGACCTTGATAGTGACTGGGACAAAGCCCTCCATTTTGCCCTCTTTGTTATCAGGAATCACCCTAACTCTTCTACTGGTATAGCTCCTTTCGAGTTGGTATTTGGGCAAAAGGTCCATGGGCCATTGGAAATTGTTTTTAAAATGCTCAAGTCCATCTGGAAGGAGGAAATAAATGTGGAAAGGTTTGTGGAAGACTTGAAGGGAAGAATGGTTAGTGCCTGGAAGTTTGCCAGGGAAAATTTGCAGCAGTCCCTGTCAATAATGACGCACAACTTTGACAAAAAGGTAAAGGTACTGTCATTTGAACCTGGGGAGTTGGTTTTTGTGCTAAGTATGGACCCAGATAGTTTTCTTGAACTAAGATATAAGGGCCCTTGGAAAGTTTTAAGGGAGCTTTCAGAGGTTAACTATGAAATTGAAACTTCCGGTTCAAGCCGTAAATGTAGAATATTCCATGTTAATAGTTTGAAACCTTATATTGGTAAGCAAGGTGATCCATTAGCGATAGTGTTCGAGCCTGTGTCTGTGGTATTGAATATGTCTCCCGAGGACTCTGACGAGTTAGGGTGTCTTTCTTTCGGATGCATTGGGTAAGTATATGCAAAATTTGAAGATGTTATAAAGTAGGTTGGAGCATTTAGATGTTAACACACGGGAAAATGTACTTAATTTTCTTATTCCTGTTTAAAAAGTACGTTGTAGCATTTAGATGTTAACAAACAGGAAGATGTACTTAATTTTTTTTTATTCATTTTCAGATCTTTTTCAAGATGCTCCAGGTAGGACAAATATTTGAAGTCATGACGTTGATGTAGGTGATGCTTCCCTTGTGAAGCAGAGTTCTTACCGGTTGAACCCAGTAAAGTCAGATTTAGTCAGTAAAGAGATAGATTATATGTTGAAACATAACCTTATTCAACCATCAGTAAGTCCCTGGTTCTCCTATAGTATTAGTAAACAAAAAAGAAGGTATGTTTCGCATGTGTGTGGACTACCGCAAAGTGAACGCCCATACGAAAAATTATTCTTTTCCTCTCTCTCGTATTAATGATTGTCTAGATTGGATTGGTTTTCATAAATTTATTGCTAAGCTGGATCTTTTAAAGGGTTATTGGCAGGTTCCTTTGTCCGACCGAGCTCATGAAATATCCGCCTTTGTCACTCCGTTTGGCCTATACGAGTGTAAGGTTATGCCTTTTGGAATGAAAAATGCCACTTGTACTTTTCAAAGGCTCATGAATAGGATAATTTGTGGTTTGAAAGGAGTGGAAATCTATATTGATGACTTGGTAGTATATAGTAATGACTGGGATACCCACATGACAAGGTTACGTAAAGTTTTTGAAGCCCTTAGTTCAGCAGGATTAGTTGTTTATTTGGGTAGGTGCGAATTGGGCCAGGCCAAGGTTTGTTATCTGGGTCATGGGTTTCGTTTTGGTCAGGTGGCTCCGAAACAAGCTTATCATGAGGCCATTATAAATTTGAAAAGGCTTGGTAATGTTAGAGAGGTAAAAAGGGTGCTGGGTATGACCGGTTATTACCGCAGATTTGTGCTTAATTACTCTGATCTTGCTCAGCCTCTTACTAGTTTATTAGAATAGGATAAAAAATCTGGTGGTCGGATTAGTGTGAAGAATCTTTTAATAAACTTAAATGAGTGTTAAATACTAACCCCATTTTGACTTCCCCAGATTTTCAGAAGCCTTTTATTATAGCAGTAGATGCTAGTGACGTTGGCATTGGAGGTGTCCTCTATAAGAGAAAGGAGGACGGACTTTATCCTGTGTCTTATTATAGCAAAAAGCTTCTGGTGGCTGAAAAACATTACTCCACAATAGAAAAGGAAGGTCTTTCTTTGGTCCGAGCTCTTAACTATTTCAAGCCGTATGTAACAAATTTTTCTTTCCCGATTGACATATGGACGGATCACAATCCACTGGTTTTGATCGAGCTGATGAAGGGAGCGAACCAGAGGATTTTGCGCTGGGCCCTTTTTCTGCAGGAGTTCAATTTCATTGTAAAACATGTTAAAGGGACTGACAACAAAATTCCTGATACACTTTCTAGAATTTATTGTACTGGCTTGATCCTTCCCATACGATGCCTTGCTCGTTTCTCCATTTAGGTTATATGAAAAAATTTGGTAAGGATGTAGTTCTGTTTAAAAAATAGCTTTGTAGACAAAGATTGGGAGTTTTTCTTTGAGTGGTATACACTCTAGTGTTTTTTAAAGGTTCCCCTAAATTAATCATTGTTTTGTTCTGATTGTGGATTGTGTATTATATATATGACTTTTTGGGCTATGATGCCGGTGTATTGTAGGTTAAGGTGTATGTCTGTGGGCGTGCTAGTAAGCTATATAAAGCTCATGGCTTGTATTTTTAGGGGGGGGGGGTTAGTTTCTGTTTGGTGTTAGGTTTATTATGTGTTAATATTGGTTCTTACTTTACAGGTACATTTCCATTTATACATATAAAAAAAATGATTAATTTTCTGTTTATATTTTTTTTTTCCTTCGGGGAGGAAGGTATTATGGATTAACGTAATATTTCATGTGTATTTTTTTAAATATCCTTGTTTCTGCATTCATTTGTTTTAAGTAAAAATTCTATTTCTGTAAATTTAAAGTTTTTTCCGTTGAAATGTTTAACCTCCTCCCTGCTCATTCTAATTTATAAGTGTCTAGTTTAACGCTTTGTTTTCTTTTCCGTGTTTGCCGAGTACTTGAATGGTAACAAACTTCGGTGTATACCAGTGAGGAAATCGTTCACTAAAGTGACCAGTCGAGAACTAAGGCTTCACAGACCTACTGCAGCTGTTGGCAAAATTACACCTTCTTGAGAATTGCACCACCCACCGTTGACGGCTTTATGCAGGTGCATTTCTGCCACCTGCAGTGTTCTGCTGTTCCTGCGGGCTCTCTTCTGGAGTCTGCAGAGC
>NC_090725.1:164283811-164288811 GCF_036898095.1 Palaemon carinicauda | reverse complement strand
CCCAGAAACACACAATTCTATCAACTTTATAAAAATATACTAGGTACAGGTATACTTAAATCTAATGTATCAATTTTGTTACTCAGGTACTGAAGACATTGTTGTACTGGGACTTTGGTAAATAAGGATTCAACATCAAAACTGACTAACTTTTTGTTGTGAAGATCAATATTTCTAATTCTATCAACAAAATTACAAGTAACTTTTAAATGAGAATATGATATGGTGCCAAGACATGGGGAAAGTATTTTTGCTATCCACTTAGATATATTGTAGGTTACACAATTACGGGTTGAAGTAATTGGCCTCATAGGTACTCCTTCCTTGTGAATCTTCGGTAATCCATACATGTGGGAAAGAGATGGTAAATAGGCCTGAAATATCTTGCACAACTCGGGATAATCTTTCTGGAGGAGAGATTTTAACATCTTATTGTAAGTTGCCTGCCATCGTTTAAGTGGATCCGTTGTTAGTTTCTTGTATGTAGATTCATCACTTAATGAAAAATAATTTTTTTCTGTATAAGTATTAACGTCTAGAACTACAATTTTATTACCTTTATCTGCTTTTGTGATAAGAATGTCTCTTTTTTTTCAGATCGTCAAGTGCTCCTAAAAGACTCTTTGGTAACTTTTTTAAATTGCAGATTACCTAGTATAGTTCCTAAAATAAAACCTTTAACAGTAGATGAATCTATATCCTTGCCCTTCAATTTTATATTATTTTCAGACTTAGCAAAATCTGGCTCATTTCGATGACAACGCGCCCCTGCGACTAACGACTGACGCCAGCAACATCGCCTGTGGGGCTGTGCTGGAGCAACTCGTCGAGGGTTCTCCTCGACCGCTGACATTCTTCAGCAAGAAATTGAAACCCGCCGAAACAAGATACAGCACCTTCGATAGGGAACTCCTCGTCGTCTACCTTGCCGTCCGCCACTTCAGGCACATCTTGGAGGGCACTCCCTTCACAATCGCGATGGACCATCAACCCCTCGTACACCCTTTCACGAAATCGACAGACGCATGGTCCTCCCGACAACAACGTCATCTCGCAACGATCGCCGAATTCGGGTGTACCATACGTTACGTCCCAGGAAAGAAAAACCTTGTCGCAGATGCCCTTTCAAGGAGTGAAATTGACGCAATCCACCTTGGAAACGACTACGCCAATCTCGCAACCGAACAACGCACTGACCGAGAAGCACAGGATCACCTGAAGGGGCCATCCGCGCTCAAGATAAGTGCGATTGCCCTCGGACCAGCAGGAGTAACTATTCTTTGCGACATCAGCACCGGCCGCCCACGTCCCTGGATACCAGCCTCCTGCAGAAGGAAAATATTCGATATCATCCATGGACTTTCACACCCCTCAGGACGCACCACCGCTCGCCTTCTGTCTGAAAAGTTCGTCTGGCCAGGGATAAAAAAGGACTCCCGGGAATGGGCGAAGTCATGCATCAACTGCCAGTCAAGCAAAGTCAGCCGTCACACCGAATCGGGGGTAGGCGATTTTCCTCAATCAAAAAGACGTTTCGGTCACATACACATCGACGTCGTGGGACCATTGCCCCCTTCTGGATCTGCTCACTACCTGCTTACGATCATCGATCGCTCCACGAGGTGGCTGGAGGCATCGCCGATGACCGAAGCTACGACTCAAGCATGCGCCGAAGCCCTCCTGTCAAGCTGGGTGAGCAGGTTTGGCGTTCCTGACGACATCATGACAGACAGAGGCCCCACTTTCCTCTCAGAAATATGGCTCGCTTTGGCGAACCTGATGGAGACGACGCTCCACAGCACCACGGCATACAACCCCGCGGCAAACGGCAATGGTCGAAAGAACTCACCGCGCCCTCAAGGCATCCCTGATGGCGAGCTGCACCGACGGGGACTGGAAATCATGACTTCCTTGGGTAATCCTCGGCCTTCGCACCGCCCCTCACGCAGACGGCGAACCTTCGCCCGCCGAAAAGGTTTACGGGGAGGCGGTCGCAGTTCCTGGCGTATTCTTTCCTTCATCAACCGACGACACGCAGCTGGATCACCTAAGGGACATCGCCAGGAAGTTCAGGCCATGTCTCAAAACTTACCAGGACAGAACCCAGCACTTCAAGCCAAAAAACCTGGATGACTGCGGGTACATTTTCGTCCGTGTCGACGCTCATCGACAACCACTAACTAGACCTTATCGAGGCCCCTACCGGGTAATTAAGAAGACAACGAAAGCCTTCCTTCTCGACGTCCATGGCCAAGAGGACTGGGTCTCAATAGACCGCGTGAAACCAGCGTTTCTCAAAGGAAACGACACCGCCTCCGCCGGACCTGGCAGATCCAGAGTGCCACCTCAAAACAAGGCACCCAACGAAAGAAAAATCATCAAACGACGACAAGAGGAAGAGATCCTTATGCCGACCGCCGGCGCGCCCCTCCGTTCAAAAACAAAAGGAACCCTCCGACGCCCGAAAAGATACGAAGATTGATCATCAGCCCTCTACGCCGCCCGATGTCTTGGGGGGGGGGGAGTACTTGTAAGGACACCGCTCCCTTCATCGTCCAGAAAATCAACCAACTGTTTATTTATTTGAATTCTCCTTTCGCCACACCGTGGTTTCCCATGTATATGTATTCCGCTCTATCAGAGCTACATTTTGACATATGTATTATTTCATTACATGTTTCTGTTAACTCATAATTTGTATATTTGTAAGTGTAAGAAAACACATATATTTTGGCGGGCAATTCAATCTGAATTGGCGCCAGCGCCATCCTACCTTTCCGTCCGCACCTTGTAATATACTCCCACGCACATTTGAATAAAGTATCAGTTGATCTTGGTGATGCTCGTCTCACTGTCCTTACAATATATATATATATATATATATATGTATATATATGAATATATATATTTCTTATATATATATATATATATATACATATATATATATGTATATATATATATATATAATATATTTATACATATATTCATAAACATATATGTATATATATATACATATGTATAATTATATATATATATATATATATATGTATATATATATATATATATATATATGTATATATATACATACATATATATGTATATATATATATATATAAATATATTTATAATGTAGGTCCTGCTCCGTGTCAGTGAACTCTTCTGACATCATCTTCTGGTGGATGTCCATGTCTTAGAGTGCCTTATTTATGTCCACGTTGATCTTCAGTTGTATAAGAGGAGGCTGGACCTGTTCCTGGGGCAGTACCCCGCGTTTGACAGAGCCTTTGGGAACAGTAGGCCCCTTAGGGAGTCGCTTGGTAAGTATGATCCCGACGAGTTCTTTTGGAACCCTCTTACCCATTTGCGAAGGGTCTCCCTCCCTCTATCCCTAGTCTCTATGTTGACTAGGGGGGCTTCTCCGAAGCCATTGGCCAGCAGGGTTGAGCAGGTGGGGCAACCCTTCGGGTCGCAATACTTAGGGACTCCCGACACAATGCAGCAGGGGGCATGAGTCCTGCACCTCGTGTTTCTACTAAAGTCTTTGCCCTAGTGGTTGCAGAACAATGCTGCACACTTCTCCATCGGTTCCTCCTGTAAAGGAGAAGGACTCAATGGGTATCATGTTTTTTATATCAATGATTTAAAAGCAAACATTTTTATTAACAATAGTAATCACTATTGTTTATAATAGCTTAGGATAGTAAGCTTGAAAGGAAGTAAAAGAAGACACATATCTGTGTTTCCTCTCCCAGGCCATTGCTGAGACCTCCGTCAGTAATAATATTTGGTTTCCCTGGTAGGGAGAATACAAGGTAGAAGAAACTCTAGGAACTAGAGCTAGAGCTAGTAAGTTTCTATGCTAACATTATCCACCTGTAGTATGTATCAATACTGATCGGTGAATTTTTAGAGTCCTGACGATCGAAAAAACCGTCTGGGTGCTGAGGGAGTACTCAGCCTCAACATAATATTGTGGTCCCAATATTGACTGCGACAGGAAAACACAGAGTATGTTAGAAAACATGTATACTACTGTATAGTTGTATACTGTAGTTTAGCTGGCGGTACTGCCGGGGTTCGGTTAGTACCTGGCGGTACTAACTGATAGAGAGAGAAAAAGCATTAAGGAAGGAGAGGTTCCTATTATTATGGTTAAACATAACAATTGGAAGCAGTTCACCTACAAGGGTTCCGAAAAGTGACGGCGGATGCTCTATCCAGGCGAGAGTCCATAGAGATAGAAGGGTCCCTAGATGTAGACTCATTCTCCTTCATCTCGGTAAAAGTCCTGTAACTGCAGATCGATCTCTTCGCAATGAGCGACAATAAGAAACTACCTCGTTACGTAGCCCCTTATATGGACCCTCAAGCAGAAGTGATGGGTGCCATGTCCCTCGACTGGAACAGGTGGAATCGCATTTACCTGTTTCCACCAAACAATCTCCTCGACAAGCTAAGATCCTTCAGAGGGACAGCTGCAGTAGTGGCCCCCATTTGGTCCAAAACCAATTGGTTCCTTCTAGTTTTAGAGCTGAAACTGAAGCTGTTTCCTCTGCCGGATCCAGTATTATCCCAACTGGTCCAGAAGTTGACTGTCTACGCTTCATCCTCGAGAACCAACAACTTACATCTCATAATTTTCTCGCCCTAGCGGGGAACAAAAAGTTTGGAATCTCGAGGGATAAAATTGACTTCATCGAAGAGTATAAGTCAAGTTGGACTAGGAGACAATATGAATCGACATGGAAAAAATGAGTTTCCTTTGTGAAAACAAGGAAACCAACAAAAATATCGATAGATTTCTGTCTCGCATTCTTCATATACCTACACGAACAAGGCCTGGCTTGTACTACGATTACTTCATGTAAGTCGGCCCTGGCTAGACCACTTCTGTACGCCTTTGAAGTGGACCTCTCTAGTGAAATCTTTAATAAGATCCAAAAAGCATACGCTAGACTCAAGCCAGCAACCCCACCAAAGTCCATCACGTGGTCCTTGGA
>NC_090725.1:164258811-164278811 GCF_036898095.1 Palaemon carinicauda | reverse complement strand
CGATGTGATCCCGGAGACGCAGCAGGATCCAATCGAAAGCCAGAGACAGCCATCCAGTGAGGACAAGGCTTACAGGAAGCAGAAGAAGTGGATCCGGGTGGCTAAGAAAGAAATCCCTGAATACTGCTGGACAGAAGAGGCCGATTTTAGGGTGGCTAACCTTGTGAAAAAGAACCCCAAGATGTATGACAAGAAGCAGAAGGAGCGGCTCAACATGGTGGCCAAGAACAGCCGGTGGGACCAAGTCAGAGAGCAGCTGGAGCCTCCTGCCACTGGTGCCCCATGCAAGAAGCAATACGAGAACTTGAGAACAAGGGTGGGGAAGATTATGAAGAAGGAGAAGAAGAGTGGAGCTGGCCAGCCACAAAGGAGTGCCCGTGACGACCAGATCATGGAGACCTGGAGTTTCCTGATACAACACATGGTCCAGGGACAGTCTCCAGTGAGCAGTTTGCTGTCCCAGAGTCAGCTGCAGTGATGGTTAGTGACGAAGATGATAATGAAGTGAGGTCCACAAGTTCCCAGAGCCAAGCATCTACTAGCAACGGGAAGGGCGAGTGCAAGGGGAAGCAGTCCACCCCACCAACAACACAGACACCCACCACAACCGCCGACACTTGGGTGACCTAGAGTGACCTCAGTAATGTAGTGCAACAATTCCAGTTACATCCATTGCTTTTGACATGGCATGTGCAATATGTTGCATTGAAATGCTGTACTAAATTGCTACAATGTTTATATGTTCCAGATCATCTCCAAAGCAGATTCCTTGGTGCCCTGCCACTCGTACACCAACCAGTCAAAGATCGTACACGATTTTACGTGCCTGCTGGCCACATGCATGCCATCCCGGAGGACTCCTGGCATGAATTCCAGATAGACTGCCTCAACCTTGTACACCGCTACAGGCAGTGGCGTCAGCTCTTCCAGTAGCCACATCAACAACCACTCATGACCTGGCCAGGCCCACAGCAGCAGCAACCTTAGCAGCCCCTTCAGCAGTAGCAGTTCTGGCATCAACCTCAACCAGCCACCTTGCAGGCACTGCCAGAGCAGCAGTAGCAGCAGCAGCTACAGCAGCAACCTTCAACCAGTCAGCCATCACCTCTAACCTGGGTGTTGCCTCAGTCAACACAGTCTTCAGGCCAGTCCTCCTGGCCCCATATCCCGGAGTGGTAAACAGGGATGCCACCAGCACCGTCAGCCACCCTTGTCCAGGCTCCTTCACCAACACCTTCAGTACCGTCAGCCACCCTTCTCCAGGCTCCTTCACTAACACCTTCAGTGTCGTCGCTGTCAGCCACCTTCAAGACACCTGTGACACCACTCAACTTCCCGGTCCTGACCCCGGGGTCCTTCGACAGCAACCTAGAAGAGGGCATTTCACCCTCAACCCTCTACACCTCTAAGGAACCCAAAAAACACGTTCATCGGGTATCCCCACACAGCCGTACGAGAACAAGCAAGGACACTGACCTAGAGACTTTAGAAAGTGAGAGACTTTGTATATTTGTAAATGGTTGGACTGTGATATTTGTACATAATTGTTGTTTGCAGTTTTCATGTTAATAAATTGTTTTCTTATTTCAAAACACTTGTTTTTCTCTGTAACCTTAAAATAAAGTTAAAAAAAAAACGAAAATGAGACAAAAAAAGAAACAAAAAATAAAAAAAAAGATAAATAAAGGGCAACGAAAAAATAAACGAAAAATAAACATTTTTTTTATTCCAAAAAAGGAACAACTGTGGATGCAACCCATGGAGCTACTACCATTCTTTCTTGCCAAGGGACAGCACTAGCTGGGGACATGTAGTAATGTGACAGGTAGTCTCGCTGATCCTTTGCATCCTTCTGGGTATGATGGCCGGCTAGAGGTAGCAGCTCCTGCAGGTGTCGGTCAATCCTCCATCCACCAGGAATCAAATCACGTGTGTCCAGATCGTCGCGGTCCACTATTGAAATTGCGTGTGGGTAACTGATGAAGATGAGGTTATGCAGGACACAGGCGCACATAGGGATCAGGTTGATGGTGTTGGGGTGCTCATGCATCATCGTCAAGAAGCAACAGAACATTTGACACATAATTCCAAAGGCATTCTCCACGTCACGTCGGGCACGAGACAACTTTTAGCTCTACATGCGTTCTCGTAGGACCTGTGACCAATGGGAGAATGGTTTCATCATCCAAATTTGGAGAGCAAAGCCGTCATCCCCTACGAAGAGATAGGGCACTGGCTGGTCATCATTAGGGAGTGGTTTTGGTTGAGGCACTCCAGCTCTGTTCTCTTCTACAGCATCATACAGGGAACAGTTTTTTTATCAGTTCTATATTTTAGAATTTGCATATTAGCATGCGTCATGCTAAGGTTTACAGGTTGCTGAATGTACACCCAGCAACAAAACCGGTGTCGCCTGGCCAAACCTGACTAGGAGAGATCATGCCTTTCTTGCACGAAATGGTGACTGACCTTAAATAACCGAGACATCGTTACGATGGTTCAAATGTGAGGAGGAGGGAAATTACCGATATCACTCAAAGGAATGCGATGATGAATGAAATATATATGAAAAGAGAGCGAACTTTTTTATTCTCTTAAGGAATGTAATATAATATTATTTAGAAACTAATTCATCAAGAGATTTTATCATAACTTTTTATTTGAATTTTCCTATCCTATTTCTATATGAAATTTTCTTGAATAATACTGGAACTGACTATTCATATTCATATTCATAACACGGAAATATACTTCGTTTGCATTTTCCTATGCATATCCTCTCTCTCTCTCTCTCTCTCTCTCTCTCTCTCTCTCTCTCTCTCACATACAGACACACACACATACATACAAACTTTACGTATTCTATGTAGGCGCTAATAATGGATCGTTTCAAATAGCACCTATTGGGTCACCAATCATTAATAAATGGCCTTTGTTCAAAATTTCGAAGGTAATGAAGTTGAATGATTTAGTTGTTGATTTCAGTGTTTTCCTTTGATTTCGATCATAAGCTACGTAGTTCGGTATGGTTGAGGTCAGCTTTTGTCATGGACTACATGGCTCTTAGAGAAAATAGTATTATTTGCTATATTAATTACATTAGTTTAAGGCTGGAGATTTAAAATGCATCATCAGTTAACATAATTTACATTGTTTCATAAGTGATTGGTGAAAATAGAAAATGTGAAATGACATGCAATGAAAGTATTCATTGGTGCATTACAATAGTGATGTTGTGGTATATAGGATATAGAGTATAAAATTTTTTACTATTAACGGATTGTTTACTCAGATTATCTTATTCAGCGTCAATAACCTTAGATGTCAGGATGACAGAAAACTCCTAATCAATTAATCAATCAATCAATTAAATTATCTGGGCAAACCGCTCACTTCCAAGCGAACCCTCTTCCCTGCTGACGATTGCTCAATGCCCTAAGGTCCGAGTCTAGAAGGCTTCACCTTCCACAAGACAAAAGGGAATATTTCCTTAGCATTGACACTTCGTATTATTACAATTTTTTTTTTTTTTTTAACTTTTATTTAAAATAACAAAATACAATGTTTACATTTTGCCAATAAGTTATTGAACACAAGAATTCCTTTGTAACAAGTTCATTTTTTCCTTATACAAAATTGACGCAAACCATCTCACAATTTAATCTTCCTCATTTTCAGTAAGCTTCTGCAAATGTCTTATCCATATGCAATACACAATTACAAATTAGAAGAACTGTGTTCCTATCTTTTTTACATTTAGTTTTAATGACTAACATCAATAATTTACTCCATTCCTTACCATCTACAAAACACATAACCTAAAATTTACTCTTGAACCATTGAAATACATTTTAACTTTTACAAAAGAAAAATATATGCAGTGTATATTCTGTTCGGCCACAAAACTCACACTAATATTTAATGTTGAAACAATCAAAGCCATGATATTTAAAAAGGGGTTAAGCAAATGAATACGTCGGCAGTTATCCAAGCAATTTCTGTCTCTTTACTCTAGTCAGTTTCTTGCTTTTATTCTTTATCATTCTGAGTTTACCCCCTTTGACTCTTACCACCCATTGCTGTTCCTTACCGCTATCTTCAGCAACTGCCGAATTATCTAAACAACCACTAGTTGAATCGTCTTCTGAATCCGTTACTTCATCAATTACGTCCATTATCTGTTCATCGTTACAATTTGTTGTCTCGTTCAGCTTACTTAACGCAGCACACATTTCTTTGTCGTCTTCATTCACGCTTAACTGAGAAAAATTTTGTGAATCTATACCACTACCTACATCCTCTCTATGTACTTCAGCTATCACTATAGTTGTTTCCGTGGCCTTTTCCTCCTGGCTGCCACTTAACACTTCACTTGTTTCTTCAACTGGTTCCTCTTAATTGTACTTCAAACGTGGTTCTTCCTCTTCCCCTAGTTCTACCTCTTCAGCTCGTTGTATTTCCTTCAAAGTCATATTACCTGGAAGTTTACATACGTACTGGCTATCTTGAGTTTTGTTTTCCGTTCCATGTTCCTCAGCGTTACTGGTGACTGAGACTTCCTCTCCATCGTCGTCATTCATAGACGTTCCAGTTCCCTTACTTAATTCCACATTAAGGGCCCTGTTCCGTTTAGCCTTAATATCAGGAAAATCAGTGCTGCTATATACTTTTAATTTGCCATCCAGTTCATAACTGCACTCAGCCGCCATATGATTCTCCCTACCACATTTGTAGCATGTTTTTTTTTCTGTCCACTATAGTATAAGACAACATTATGTTCTCGGATATTCAGTGACAAAGGTATACTCAGCTTCAATTCCATCCTTGCTGTGCGAGTGCCATTTTAAACATAAGACTCACCCGGTAGTTATATATATAGCTTACGTCCCCGACGTCAACGGCAGAAAATTCGAAACTCGCGCCAATCACCGATTGGATAGCCAGGTGTACCACCCCTGCGCCCTAGCGAGGTACCTAGGAACCATTCCAGGAACCCTCATATATTCCCTGCTGTGCTAGCGGTAAGATGTTGGATTTTTCACTCGCTATAACCTGTATATTACAGTTATTTTGGTGATGTACAATTTATTTTTAACCTTCGCTGGTTGGATTTTATTTTTACTGAGTGTTAGTGCTTTAACTAAGTTTGTATCATAACAGAGGTAGGAATGGGAGTTTTTTCCCCCTACTGTAAAACTAACGAACCAACTCTTTAAACATGATGGCGGAGATCGTTCCACCATCTCTATGGCGTCACAATCGTGTGACGTAAGCAACATAGTACTACGTAATATGTTGCATAATTATTTTCTTTGCTTTTTCTTGTAAAGAATGAAAAGGAAGTCTAACTTGTAATAAGTATTTAACTTTTAATATAAAAAGATTATACTAATTTTTAAGAAAATATTTGTCTTTTTAGTATTCGTTCTTTCAATCATCGATACTATTTTCAAAGATTAAATAGAACTAGCGTATTGTTAGTTTTCGCTGCGTAGTCCTCATGAAAATACGATGCAATTCCAACAATTCTTGATATCGTTGTTTTTTTTCTTTCGATGTTGGGATTCTAGTATTATTCGTATATTCACATACATGTTCCATTTGTAAAGTGTAGCAATCCACTATTTTTGAAACCCTTAAGATTTAAGGGTTGTTTATATATATATATATATATATATATATATATATATATATATATATATATATATATATATATATATATATATATATATATATATATATATATATATAGCAGAAAGGCGAAGGAAAGCAGATACTTCAGCATTTGGACAGTTTATTGGCTAAGCTTTCGGGAACAACATTTCCCATCATCGGAGCTAAAAAGTGAATGTAAAACACAGGTCAATAGTTAATGAAATTCTGTTAAAAAGGCAAGAATTATAATAAATACATCGAAATACTTAAAAAATGAAGTGGATGAAATATACTAAAAAATTATAAATTAAACCATATAAATAAAATTAAAAATTAAAACGTTAAAACATTAAATGAATGATATAGTAAAAGAGCAATATCGAAATCAGAACAAATACACAGAAAACTTTAAAGAAGAATTCACAAAACATCATAGATATGGGAATCAAAATAATAATACACAGAAATAACCTGGAATAAAAAAAAAACAGACAAAATAAAATAAACTCTGGATAAGAAAGAAACACACCTAGTATGGAAAAAAATCCAAGACTGAGACATGGAAGGACGGGGAGGTTTAGACGTTAGAGCATGAAAGTAATGGTTTGAAGATTAATTGGTGAAAGTCGTTAGGCAATATGTAAAGGAACAGAGGTTGTTGATTGATTAAGAGTAGGGGATAGCTGTTTAATGAAAAGAGATTCTAGGGTAGGTAGAGAATAGCTATTGGGTGATTGGGCTAGAATTTTGAAATTAGAATAGTTAATTAATTGCTTGCATTCTTGAGCGTGATTACGTATGGAAGAAAATTCTTTTTTATTTAAAATACAACCTGTACGGTGACTGACTCCTCTATGAGAGTCAATGCGGATCCTCAAGAGACGGTTGGAACAACCAATATAGGTTCCTAAATTACATTTAGGACAATTGTATAAGTAAACAATTGAGGACCGCATCAAATCTGGTAGAGTGTCTTTGAAAGTGTAAATTTATCAAATACGTTACATGGATAACAGTTCCTAATAAAATACGATTTTAAAAATTTAATTTCCTCGTGGAATCTACCCCAATCTGAAGAAAGATTAAAAGCTCTATAAATTAATGTTTTACATGAGTTTACTTTAAATGAAATCGGACAGTGACTAAAAAAGTTTAACCCAAGTCCTGTAAAAGTTTGTTTTCTAAAAATGCCAGTACTAAATGCACCATTACAACGTGAAATCTTAATATCTAAAAAGGAAAGTTGATCATTATGTTCGGAGTCCAAAGTGAACTTAATATTTGAATGAAATGAGTTTATGTACTCTAAAAACAAAGTGGCATGGTGTCTATCTCTAAAAAGAACAAATGTATCATCGACATAACGTCTATAAAATAGGGGTTTAAAGGACACAGGGCACTGATCAAAGAACAACTTTTTTAGTCACTGTCCGATTTCATTTAAAGTAAACTCATGTAAAACATTAATTTATAGAGCTTTTAATCTTTCTTCAGATTGGGGTAGATTCCACGAGGAAATTAAATTTTTAAAATCGTATTTTATTAGGAACTGTTATCCATGTAACGTATTTGATAAATTTACAAAACAGTTTTTAGATAACATTTTTACTCCGAAAGCCACCGTACTAAACGTACCAAAAAAGCAAATGTATGTGTCTCTACCATTTATTTATAACTATAAAAATTTTAAATGTAAACTTGAGAAAGATCTTTCCAATTTGTATCCATATGTTAATTTTAAGTTTGTATTCAAAAATCCACTATCCATAGGCAGCATGTTCACTTTCAAAGACACTCTACCAGATTTGATGCGGTCCTCAATTGTTTACTTATACAATTGTCCTAAATGTAATTTAGGAACCTATATTGGTTGTTCCAACCGTCTCTTGAGGATCCGCATTGACTCTCATAGAGGAGTCAGTCACCGTACAGGTTGTATTTTAAATAAAAAAGAATTTTCTTCCATACGTAATCACGCTCAAGAATGCAAGCAATTAATTAACTATTCTAATTTCAAAATTCTAGCCCAATCACCCAATAGCTATTCTCTACCTACCCTAGAATCTCTTTTCATTAAACAGCTATCCCCTACTCTTAATCACTCAACAACCTCTGTTCCTTTACATATTGCCTAACGACTTTCACCAATTAATCTTCAAACCATTACTTTCATGCTCTAACGTCTAAACCTCCCCGTCCTTCCATGTCTCAGTCTTGGATTTTTTTTCCATACTAGGTGTGTTTCTTTCTTATCCAGAGTTTATTTTATTTTGTCTGTTTTTTTTTTTTTTTTTTTTTTTTTTTTTTTTTTTTTTTTTTTTTTTTTTTTATTCCAGGTTATTTCTGTGTATTATTATTTTGATTCCCATATCTATGATGTTTTGTGAATTCTTCTTTAAAGTTTTCTGTGTATTTGTTCTGATTTCGATATTGCTCTTTTACTATATCATTCATTTAATGTTTTAACGTTTTAATTTTTAATTTTATTTATATGGTTTAATTTATAATTTTTTAGTATATTTCATCCACTTCATTTTTTAAGTATTTCGATGTATTTATTATAATTCTTGCCTTTTTAACAGAATTTCATTAACTATTGACCTGTGTTTTACATTCACTTTTTAGCTCCGATGATGGGAAATGTTGTTCCCGAAAGCTTAGCCAATAAACTGTCCAAATGCTGAAGTATCTGCTTTCCTTCGCCTTTCTGCTAAACCTCAAGCTTTCTAGAAGCGAAAATGCCATTAATTATATATATATATATATATATATATATATATATATATATATATATATACACGTTATTGCGATATCTGTTCATTTTAATAATAACAAATCACTATTTTTGGGAAACTTTAAGAATTAAGGGTTGTTTACATTTATATAGATATATATATATATATATATATATATATATATATGTGTGTGTGTTATTCCTATATCTGTTCATTTGAATCATATAACATGTACCTTTCCCGGTAGTTGTATATAACTACCGGGTGAGTATGTATAACATTTATCTTTACCGGTAGTTATATGTAACTACCGGGTAAGTGTGTTCAAACATTTATTTACAATGAAAATATCAGGGTAATATCTTATAAAAAATATTTTGTTACAATTTTATATAGCAAGAACTAGAAATGATTTTGCATTATCATTCAAGCCCTTGGCAGTAGAGAAAGATCTATCACAACGGGCAGGACTAGTTATGGTCTTTTGTGTAAGAGTTTAAAAGTGCAAGTTTCAGTGCTAAATTAGTGCAGTGTATTTATTCAGCACAGTAGACGTTTTTTCCTAGCCTTAGACCTCTTCCAAGCTCCCCAACCCCTGGGAGAAGGAATGTCGATCGGCCAAAGGAAACCAGAGGTGTTAGCTCACGAGCAGACGTCCTCTCGAGCGTTCCCATTGACATTCCCAAGAATGCTTGCCCTTGCCATGGGAAAGCAAAGAGCGTTGGATGTTAAGCTACTAACATTGCTGTTAGAGTCTTGCATTGCATAACATTTGCTGATAATAGCAATACTATAATGCTTACGAACCAACATAGACACGGTTTTTATTCCAGAGCGCCAGTCGGCCATGGTAACCCTCTGATGAACCGAACGCGCCGACTGACGTAATGAAGATCATTTTACGCTCGGCCCTAAGTCTTTCAGGACGCTCGGCGCCACTCTTTCAGGACAATTGGCGCCTCGTCTTTCAGAACGCTCGGCGCCACGTCTTTCAGGACGTTCAGCGCCACGTCTTTCAGGACGATCGGCGCCTAGTCTATCAGGATGCTCGGCACCTCGTCTTTCAGGATGCTCGGCACCTCGTCTTTCAGGACGTTTGGACGCCACGTCTTACAAGATCTTTGTCAGTAGAAGACATTGGTGATCACTTTTCTCCTGTTGAATTTGAGATTCTCAAAAGGAGAAGATCCTTATCCCTTCCGTCCTTCAGTTGATTTAGAAACTCATGAAAGTTTTTATGATTAGTTTCCAAATTTTTTCATGCCTGTTGAATCACGTTCGCCACCCTCTGAATTTACACGTGGTCATCAATGAAGCTTTAAGGATGAGGGGAGACTGTATATAGAATCTCGGAAGGACCAAGGAAAGACAGCTTTCTTTTTTCCTCTGAATAACCTGGCCTCTAGATCTTGTATATGGGGTACGAGATTATTTTTATTATTATCTCTAGCCAAGCTAAAACCCTAGTTGGAAAAGTAAGATGCTTTAAGCCCAAGGGCTCCAATAGGTAAAAATAGCCCAGTGAGGAAAGGAAATAAAGAGATAATTAAATGATGAGAATAATTTAACAATAAATCATTCTTAAAACAGTAACAACGTCATAACAACGTCTGAAACAGATATGTCATATAGGGTGGAGGTCTAGCCACGTTAAGATCGAGGACCTTGTGGCAGCCCCACAGAGACTGTTACAGCCCCCTGGGTGGATTGCTGAGTCTCTCAAGGAATTCAGGTAAATGAGGCATATAAACCCATGATGCCAGCTTCCTTATCAGGTATTCCAGGATAGCAAGGGTGGAGGTCTAACCACGTTAAGGTCGAGGACCTTGTGGCAGCCCCACAGAGATTTTTACAGCCTCCTGGGTGGATCACTGAGTCTCTTAAGGAATCCAGACAATGGGGCAGGATAACTTTGAGGTTCGTGCTATTCCTAAAGGATGGATGTGAAATCTTTTTCCTAGTGAAACCTCCTTTGTTAGTATCTCTGATAAGACCTCTCTGCAAAACAATCTTTGCAACATCAAATGTCTCTCTTTTGGGAGAGGGAGGCTTTTATCCGGTCCTGGATGTAACTGCTCTCAATGCCTTCGTTCAGAAGTCAAAGTTCTCCATGGAGACATTGAAATCATGAACTATTTAAAGTCTCATGTCAGCCTGGTCACAAGGCGAAGCAGAGTCTGACTGCTTTCGCCTTCAGGCAGTAGAGCCAGACTGCATAACTTCTGGCAATCTTGGGAGAAGAGGGGAGCAGACCTTTGGTCAGTACATCTTCTGAAGGAGGATTACAATTTCTTTTCATAGGGAAACCTCCTTTAGTTTTAGCTCCAATAGATCTCTCTCCCAGATCTAGAGAGGAGTTTAAGAGGCAGGCTTTGCAATGCTAATGTAGCAGAATACTGCACTCAAGAGATATCAGAGCCTCCCTGTATCTGGATGATTGACTTATCAGAGCTCTTTCTTACGATCTTCATGAAGGATTTTCAGATAACTTTGAACCTTTCAGAAGAATTGCGTATTCCTGTCAACAAGACGAGTCTCTTCTGACACCAGGACGCTTAGCACCACGTCTTATAGGACGTTCGGCGTCTGGCTCTGTTAACCTCTCGGCGCCACGTCTTACAGGAAGCTTGGCACCACACCTTCCAGGATGTTCGGCGCCACGTCTTACAGGACGCTCGGCTCCGCGTCTTACAGGATGCTCGGAGCCTCGTCTTACAGGAAGCTCGGCGCCTCGTCTTACAGGAAGCTCGGCGCCACGTCTTACAGGACGCTCGGCGCCTCGTTTTTCAGGACGCTTGGCACCACGTTTTTCAGGATGCTCGGTACCACGTCTTTCAGGACGCTTGGCGCCACGTTTTACAGGAAGCTCAGCGCCACGTCTTACAGGACGCTCGGCGCCCTGTCTTTCAGGACACTCTACGTCGGAAATCTAGAACGAGGCATGACATTAAACATGAGAACCTCGGACTTCGTGGTGACACTAGTCGAATCGAAAGTCAAAATCAAGGACGCCTTAGTTCCGATCTCTTTGATCACAAAAGTTTTTTGTCAAGCGTCTAGCCTTAGTACAACTCGGCGACATAGGCGGTGATCTTGGTTTCCTTGACGCCAGGGGTCAGGCCCTTAATAGATGTATCCTGATAAACACAACGTCACTAGTTCCGTTAGATCTTCTGACACCATCACAGAAAATACTTTATTTAAGGATGGTGATTCAGAGCCAAGTTTTTTCAGGCTTTTACGTGTCCTCTTAGAACGGAGGAAGCCTTCTTGAAACTGCAATCTTTCTAAAGATACAGAAGTGTTCTGCGAGGAAGTGGATGAGTATGTTGGGAAACCTCTCCTCTTTGGGAGGGGGTTTTTTCCCTGGGAAGATTGATTCTTTTTTTGTGACCATTGTTATGTCATTTTTCATCCTAGTTTTCCTGGACCAGGGTTCGATTCCCGGCCAGTCAGAAGCTAGAAGCTATGGTCCTTATGTGAGTTATCTTTATTCTCCCCATTTCAACCTCAATCATTTTTGGACAAGGAGGTCTTGAGTCGATATGCATCTCTTTTAGGATGCCATAAGAAGATGCCTTCAGTGGTGATTTGATCCAGTCAAACTTCCAGAAGGTCACCCCTTTTGAACAGAGGATCTTAGACCTTGTGTTGTGTCTCGTCGCCTCGGATTCGGGGTGGGACCAACACTAGACAGTTGGAAGCTTCGGGACTTTGGACAGAGGATCAGAGGAGCTTCCTCATCACCCAAAAGAACATTTGACAGTCCAGTTGGCTCTCAAAAAGTTTTGAAGGATCAGTTTGGAACAAAGTGGTGCAGGTCTATGCTGATCACACCACAGATTTGGCTTTCATTGCCAAGCAAGACGGAACCCACTCGAGGTTCCTTTACGGGACTGAGAGGAGTCTTCTCATCTGGACTAAGGAGAATGTTTTCCTAGTAACAAGGTTCTTTCAAAAAGAGAAGAGCTTATGGCAGAACAGTCTCAGCTGGAGAATGGACACTCCATCGGGAAATCTGCAAGAATCTGTGGCGACTTTGGTGTCGTTCTTGTATAGTCCTATTCGTGACTTAACAGACAAAGAGACTAGAAACTTACTGCTCTCCAGTGCCAGATCTCGAAGCAGTCCACATAGACGCTTTCCTGTTAGTCTTGTCCAATCTGGATGTGTACGTTTTCCTCGTTCTATTTCCTTTACAAGGTGACACAAAACTTTGTGTCGCACGAAGGGACCAGGTGACCTTAGTGGCCGTCTTTTGGCCCTCAAGAGGATGGTTCACAGAGATACTGGAATATGGATGGTGGACTCTCCTAGAAGTCTTCCATTAAGAGTAGTTTTACTCAAACAACCTCTCTTGGAAAGTCTCCTTTCTAGTCTCCAAGCTCTTCTTCTAGCTACCTTCAACCTTTTGAAACCTCACAGGAATAGAGGTTTTCGAAAGAGGCAGCTAAGTCTTTTACAAGAGCAATAAGAACTTCTACCATCAGGATTTATCAATCCAAATGGGAGGCTTCAGAGAATGGTGCAGAGTCAACTCTGTTATCTCTTCCAGTATCTCTGCAACTCAGATTGCTGACTTCCTGTTTTACCCTAGAAGGATACAGGTGTGTGTTAGCGACTGTTGTCAGACACAGTATCTTGGACCTTTCGATTGATGAAGTCCTACAGGAATTTCTCAACTAGTTTGTAACATCAAACAACCAGGATTCACCAGCTTGGATCCTGGACTCAATCCTGAAGTTCCTTATGAGTGACAAACTTGAGCACTTGCTTTCATCTTCATTTTTAGGACCTCTCGATGAAAACTTTTTTTTTTTTTGTTAGTCTTGTGACATCTAAAAGAATCAGTTAATTCATACGTTTTAGTAAAACGTTGGCTTTCAAGATAACGAAGCTATCTGCTCATTGCAGTTAGGCTTTCTCGCCAGGAAAGACCGCCTTTCTCAACCTTGACCTAAGGCTTTTGAGTTTCCGAATTTTTCGGATATGGTTGGCGAGGAGTTGGAGAGAGTCCTGTGTCCAGTAAGAACCCTGAAGTTCTATCCAGGCAGTATGAAAGAGTTGCGAGGCAAGTCGAAAGCTCTTTGGTGCTCGATTAAGAAGCCCTCGTTTTTCAGATGTCAAGAATGTCCTTTCATTCTTCATCAGACTCTTATAAGAGAGGAGCATACACATTACAGTGAGACTGGCCTCAAGTTTCTAAGGTTAAGATGCATGAAGTTAGTACTATAACAACTTGAATGACCTTCAAGCAGAATAGATTGTGGTGGAGCATTATGGATACAACCTTTTGGGGGAATAAATCTGTGTTCACTTCACACTATTTTAATCGTGTCCAGACTCTTTATGAGGACTGCTACACTCTGGGACCATTCGTGATAGCGAGTGCAGTAGTCGGTGAAGGATCCACCACTACGTTCCCATAATCCCAATAACCTTTTCTTCTCTTGGAACTTTTATTTGTTTTTATGGTTGTTTGTGGAGACTGTGTCAGTCTTCCAAAATCATTGATTTTAGTCAGGTGGTCAATTTTGTTCCTTGAAGAGCGCCCAGAACTGGTTATTGGAGGAGGTTCTGTCATAATGAGGTATATACACTGGTTTGACAGTCCCTAGAGATCTTCAGCCCCCTGGGAGGATCGCTGGATCTCATAAGGCTAGCAGTCATAATGAGACAGAATCATTGAAGTCAGCTTCCTTATCAGGTACGAACCCTTCAGTTTGTTTTAATTAACTCTTAAGAAAAATTTCAGATATACTAGCTCTCTCTAACCCTCCACCAAAGGTGTTAATCAGCTATATATATAACTACCGGGTAAGTCTTATGTTTAAAAATTTTATTTTCATTAAAAAATAAATTTTTGAACATACTTACTCGGTAGTTATATATAATTAAAGTCCCACCCTCCTCCCCTCTAAGAGACTAGAGGCATGGAATATATGAGGGTTCCTGGAATGGTTCCTAGGTACCTCGCTAGGGCGCAGGGGTGGTACACCTGGCTATCCAATCGGTGATTGGTGCGAGTTTCGAATTTTCTGCCGTTGACGTTGGGGACGTAAGCTATATATATAACTACCGGGTAGGTATGTTCAAAAATTTATTTTATAATGAAAATAACATTTTAACAATCCCTCTGCTTTCCCATGTGAGAACTTGTTCAGCCTTATTCCAAAAACATTCCCATAATTTCCGAGAATACTTTCCAAAATGTCATTTTCCATATCAAAGGGAGCATAGCAAATCGACATATATGTATATTGTCTGCTGAAGTTTATAATTCTGACAGATTTCCCATTTCCAAAATCAACATCTTTCTCGTCGTAAGTATCACAAAAGGACTGGAAAGCGACAGAATTACTAAATTTCAAGACAAATTTTACTTTACTTAATTGTTGAAAACCCACTATATCATTATGATCAATTTTCAATATATCAAAAACCACATCACAAACTTCACTATAGTCAGGGCTAAAAGAGAAAAGTAGCCCTATGGAGTCCTGTCTCCTAAGGGGTGGGGAATAACCACTCATCTAACGTCTAACAAGACTTATTTGTGACGTCAACATCACCCGAGGCCATGTTTTTTCCTTGGCCGTACGGCATCTGCTTTTCACACCTCATAAACTTTGCTTCTCAAAAACACTACAACAAACCACACCAAAAACCCTTGCCCGATGTATTAACTGTCACTTCATACACAATCCTCGGCAAATTACCACGAGCAAGCTCAAAGGACGGAGCTCTGGAACTACCGTCCGTTCACCTCGACGGTTGTGTCGAAAGTCATTACAATTTTATTTGTCGTTTCATGACCTGTGGCCAACACCTTATAGAAGTTCTCCCGGTAAGCTCTTAAAGAAAACAATTACCTTCGATGTATATTCAATCAGTGTTTTGCATATTTTCTAAATTATTTATAGTTTTGAAATAATTGTAAACACATGGAAAGCAAGATGTATGAAATATATATATATATATATATATATATATATATATATATATATATATATATGTATATGTGTATATATATATATATATATATATATATATATATATATACATATATATATATATATATATATATATATAGAGAGAGAGAGAGAGAGAGAGAGAGAGAGAGAGAGAGAGAGTTACAAGGATTTTGGATATCTGAAAGAATTTTTAGTCCATTCACAGAGACTCCATTTGCTCTTTGGTGGAGGGATTTGGTTTAAGCATTTAGAGAGTCCTTATGATCTTATCTAACTTATTCTTGAACGAGAGAGAGAGAGAGAGAGAGAGAGAGAGAGAGAGAGAGAGTTACAAGGATTTTGGGTGTCTGGAAGACCTTTTAGTCCATCCAGAGACTCCATTTGCTCTTTGGTAGAGCGATTCAGTTTAAGTATTTAGAGAGTCCTTATGATCTTATCCAATTTCTTCTTGAGCTAGAGAGAGAGAGAGAGAGAGAGAGAGAGAGAGAGAGAGAGAGAGCGGTGCAACCCTTTTGGATATCAGAAAGACCTTTTAGTTCATCCACAGAGACTCCATTTGCTCTTTGGTAGAGCGATTCAGTTTAATTATTTAGAGAGTCCTTATGATCTTATCTAACTTATTCTTGAACTCGAGAGAGAGAGAGAGAGAGAGAGAGAGAGAGAGAGAGAGAGAGAGAGAGAGTTAAAAGGATTTTGGATATCAGAAAGACTTTTTAGTCCATCCACAGAGACTCCATTTGCTATTTGGTGGAGCGATTTGGTTTAAGCATTTAGAGAGTCCTTATGATCTCATCTAACTTATTCCTGAACGAGAGAGAGAGAGAGAGAGAGAGTGTTACTAGAATTTTGGATGTGAGGAAGACTTTTTAGTCCATCCACAGAGACTCCATTTGCTCTTTGGTAGAGCGATTCAGTTTAAGTATTTAGAGTCCTTATGATCTTATCTAACTTCTTCTTGAGCTCGAGAGAGAGAGAGAGAGAGAGAGAGAGAGAGAGAGAGAGAGAGAGAGAGAGAGAGAGAGCGGTGCAACCCTTTTGGATATCTGAAAGACCTTTTAGTTCATCCATAGAGACTCTATTTGCTCTTTGGTAGATCGATTCAGTTTAAGTATTTAGAATTTTAGAGAGTCCTTATGATCTTATCTAACTTATTTAAGGATAGAGAGCGGTGCAACCTTTTTGGATATCTTAAAGACCTTTTAGTTCATCCACAGAGACCCCATTTGCTCTTTGGTAGAGCGATTCAGTTTAAGTATTCAGAGAGTTCTTTATGATCTTATCTAACTTATTCAAGGATTTTGGATATCAGAAAGACTTTTTAGTCCATCCACAGAGACTCCATTTGCTATTTGGTGGAGCGATTTGGTTTAAGCATTTAGAGAGTCCTTATGATCTTATCTAACTTATTCCTGAACGAGAGAGAGAGAGAGAGAGAGAGAGAGAGAGAGAGAGAGAGAGAGAGCAGCTGCTAGGATAATGCAAAGGATATATCATTCTGATATATTTAAGGATGTTCCATATAAAAATGTAAGAAGGAATTCAAATATATCGGTGTGATTATATTTTTCAATTACTACTCTCGAAAACGATTGCCTGTCTACAAAGAATAAGAGATAAGACCTCCCTATCTCTTTCATATATATATATATATATATATATATATATATATATATATATATATATATATATATATATACTTCGCACTTCTTTGATTAATATCGGTAATTTCCCTCCTACTCACATTCGAACCATCCTAACGATGCTTTGTTGTTTAAAAGTCAGGCCACCTTTCAGGGGAAGTTCATGATGTATCCACACACGGGTCCGCCTAGGCGATACCGGTTTTGTTGCTGCGTGTACTACGCCAGCAGTTTTACATTTTAAATGCTTATTTCACGATTAGGAATTATCATAAGATATATTGTGTTATGCAAAATACTGCATTTGGTCCCCTTGAAGTGTAATGTGGGTAATTACAGAGATTGTAGAACAAACCTTTCTCGACAACCCTTTTCCTTTCTTGTGTATGATACTGCAGGTCCATTTATTATAAAGAACGAGGGGGAGGCGGAAAGGAAGCTTTATGTATTAATATTCACATGTTTATAACTAGGGCAGTTAACCTGTATGTATGTCTTGGCTTGGATGCTGAATCTTTCTTGCATGCCTAATAGCTTAATATACTGAAATTTGGTATAATGCAGCAGTTTATCTCGGATAATCAACCTAGTTTTATTTCTGGTATGAATCATGTTTTTAATATCTTTAATGATGTAGAGGTAAGGAAATATTCCAAGATATATAATATAAAGCACCTGAAATATCAACCATATCCCTCTGGGGTATCATTCTTAGGTGGAGCAGTAGAATCTATGGTGTAAAAAGTTATAAAATGTTCTAGTTTTAGGGTTGAATAACAGAAAGGTTTCACCAAGGAAATTTTACTTTTCAGTCGCAGAGGCAAAGGCCTTGATAATCAAACGTTCAATTGGCTTCAGAAATATGTTTTTTCCAATGATTTAGACCCTAAGTTTCCATTTGTAACAAACCCGGAACTTTTATTAAAAGGGTATGAATTCCCATCAATCAATACTCTTCCAAGTTTAATGATGTTGATAATATTGAAAACATGGAATTGTTGCCAAATTTACCAAGAATTTTCAAAGAATTCAAGGGTTTGAGTGCAGGTCGAAGTAAAATGAATAAAGTATACGAACAGGAATTTCTAGGAAATTTAGAGGCTCGGGCTACAAATTTACCATATAGATTGAGACAGTTTGCACAAAAACACAATAACATTGCTGACTTAGTAGCTATTATGACAACTTATTTAAACCCTGCTATTACCCTATTCGCTTGGTTACAAAACTAGAGTTTAGTGATTTGCAAGAGGCCAATGCAGTGAATATAATGAAGGCCAATAACGAGGTAATTCACAAGCATCTAAGTGATATAATCTTACTTCTGCTTTTTCCCGAGGTACCTGCGCAAGAAAACTTAGATCCTCAAGATACTAATGTGGTAGAAGAACCATTTATACGCGAAAATCGTAAAACAAGGTCTGAATGTTTATAAGAAACTCAGAACTAGCTGCATTTTATATCATTTGATTTTTTGCCCATGAAACTTAATATCGTCAGATGTTTGTATATATTTTGTAATTTTCATCTGTTTTCATCAAATAATTTCGCATAAATTTAATTTAGTTTAGTTAAGATTTTTATTTATATTTCAAATTTCCATCCCCCGCTGCAGTGCATAAACATCTGTATTTATAATAAAGTTACTTCTTTATTAGTTTCTATAATTCCTTGACAAAATTCTATAAATGTACTCATAAAGTAAATACTTTTACTCGGCCTTATTTGTTGGTGATGGACAATTTAACGGAATTGTTTAGCGTGGAAATCTTAGTTTAGAGTAATTATCTTAAATTCTTGGCAGTGTTATTCATGTTGAATAAGACTCCCAGTCACCAATTCCGCTTCTAATAATGGAACCTTATTTTCACGTAATCCTAGTCGAGCTTATGTGATAAAGAGACGGCCTATGTGTTTTGAAGTAATTATTCCCGTAAGGAGTGTCCTAGATTTACCAATTTATCTGCTATAAGCTGAAGATTTGCGAGTCTGTGACATCTTTCAACGTGTTAGAAAAGGGCGTTACTTGCTGCCATTAATGTGATCGGCTTGGAATAATCCATCTACTGCGAGGATTTGGCTTATTTTTGCCAAAACCCCTCACCAGAATTCAGGTGAGTTTAATCTATATCGCTGCAAGAGTTAAACCTTTCGTGATGGAACATCTATTTCCACTGGATAACAAACTTAATTTGAAGGCTTTAGTTGTGGCTATGTTTAATGTGTAAATGGTATTTGCTTGAAGTATACTTGAACTGACGATAGTCACTTATTTCACTTCAGGTCGTGTGTTTGGGATTTAATTATGAGTCTTTGATTAGTCAAACTACGCCTATTGTTTGACACCTATTCATAAGAATCACAGTTCGGTGCCCGCTCACTCATGCCAGTTTACCAAAAGTCATTACCAAGTCATAAAGGTTCTATATAAAAACTATTTAGTTTCCCGTTGCTTCTATTTGTTATCATTCCTTGTTGACTACAATAGATTGCAATAATCATATATGAATAATGGCATCGTTCCTCATTTTATGTGGAAAAGAGGTTTGACAATCCTGTATGAACTTAGATAAGGGTCACTTCACGGATTAAATACATTGTAATTATGAAATTTGGGCGTGTGTTGGGTGGGTGGTTCGATAAAAAAGGAAGGGCATTTTCTGAATATGAAACGAGCGTCGGCTTGTTTACACATCGCAAGATGACAAAACATCAGAAGGCACCGTGTAGGCTGCATGGGCGAGATTAACATCGCCGCTTTCACTTAGTATTCTAAAGATAAAAAACATAAAGGGGAGTGGACAGCAACAACTTTGGTGGCTTAAGGTGATAGGTTTGACCTCTCCTCTTGTGTTGTACTAAGAGACAATGACAAGATATATAAAATACACGTGAACATTTAACCAAATAAGTGATGCTAACCGGAGACGAAGAAATATGACAAACAGATAGATGAGGGCCCACATGTAGGCATATATACGAACAGGTCTCGAAGA
>NC_090725.1:164243811-164251311 GCF_036898095.1 Palaemon carinicauda | reverse complement strand
TCTAGTCAGTCATCAATACGAGGGAGAGGAAAAGAATAATTTTTCGTATGGGAGTTCACTTTGCGGTAGTCCACACACACATGTGAAACATACCGTCTGCTTTCTTTACTAATAGAATAGGAGAACTCCAGGGACTTGCCGATGGTTGAATAAGGTTATGTTTCAACATATACTCTATCTTTTTACTGACTAAATCCCACTTTATGGGGTTCAACCGGTAAGGACTCTGCTTCACAGGGAAAGCATCACCTACATCAACGTCATGACTTAAGATATTTGTCCTACCTGAATCATCCTGAAAAAGATCTGAAAATGAATAAATTAAATTAAATACATCTTCCCGTTTGTTAACATCTAAATGGTCCAACCTACTTTATAACATCATCAAATTATGCATATATTTACCCAATGCATCCGAAGGAAACTGACACCCTAACTCGGCAGAGTCTTCGGGAGACACATTCAATACCACAGACACAGGCTCGAACACTATCGCTAATGGATCACCTTGCTTACCAATGTAAGGTTTCAAACGACTAACATGGAATATTCTATATCTACGGCTTCAACCGCGAGCTTCAATTTCATAGTTAACCTCTGAGAGCTTCCTCAAAACTTTCCAAGGGCCCTTATATCTTAGTTCGAGAAAACTATCTGGGACCATACTTAGCACAAAAACCAACTCCCAGGTTCAAATGACCGTACCTTTACCATTTTGTCAAAGTTGTACTTCATTATTGATTGGGACCGTTCCAAATTTTCCCTGGCAAACTTCCAGGCACTAACCCTTCTTCCTTTCAAGTCTTCCACAAACCCTTTCACATTTATTTCCTCCTTCGGGTTGGACTTGAGCATTTTAAAAACAATTTCCAATGGTCCACTGACCTTGTGCCCAAATACCAACTTGAAAGGAGCTACAACAGTGGAAGAGTTAGGGTGATCCCTGATAGCAAAGAGTGCAAAAGGGAGGGCTTTGTCCCAGTCACTATCATGGTCATAACAAAGTTTCTTCAGGACAGGCTTGAGGGTCTGGTGGAACCTTTCCACAACTACTTGACTCGCCGGGAAATAAGGTACACTGGTAACGTGCTGAAAGGCCAGTTCAGCACACTTACCCCTAACTACCTTACTCGTGAACTTCGTCCGACAATCAGTCTGAATTACACGAGGGAGACCATACCTGGAAAAGAAATCCTTTAATTTTTCAAAAACAACTTTGGAAGTAATACACCTTATAAGTATAGCTTTAGGAAAGCGAGAGGCTCTATCAATGATTATTAGTAAATATACATAACCTTTTTTGGTTTTAGGTAAGGGACCTACCACATCAATTAATAGCTCAAAAAAAGGATCACCTATGGTGGGTATGGAATGCAACGAGGCTTTAGGGATCCTCCGATTTGGTTTACCCATATCCTGACAAGTCTCACACGCTCTGATAAATAGTTTCACACTCAATTTAATTCCAGGCCACCAGAAATACATAGCCAGACTATGAAAAGTTTCTAACACACCCAAATGACCTGAAAAAAATAGTATGAGCTAACCCAAAAACAGAATTCCTAAATTGAGAAGGTACCCCAATCTGTTCCACCCGACCAGTGTTATTCAAATTATCAGATACGGGACCACGAAGCCTATATAGTAAGCCATTTGCAACTTCAAACCTAGGTTTAGTTAGATCCTCAATATTGCGCAAATCAAAATAAAATTCATCCTTTTGAGCTTTAATAAAAGCAGTTCTATCCCAATCAAGTTTCATATTAACTACTTCATTACTACTCTTGCTTGAGGGTACACTTGGGCACACTATTCTATCTTATTATTATATTTTTTCTTTCTCTTGTTTTTTTGAAATGGTGTGTTGGGCAGGCTTAATAGAATGGCCATGGATGCCTGGTGGTTTATCAAGAGGTTGTCTTTTCCTTTTTCTGATCCTTTTATTCTCAAAACCATCCTTACTGTCCTCCCTTCAGTTGAAGTGGCTATCCTGGAGGGTATTTAGCCTTGCATGGTGCATCGGTTCCTCCATGTTGACCAGTTTTTCCGACTTTTTACTATAGTCTATGGGTATCATCAATCACTTTATTTATAATTCTGTACATATTGTTTTTGTTATAATTCTTGTTAATCTAGATTTTAGGTATGATGTCTCTTTTTTATTTCTATTAATTCTTATGCTGTCTGGAGACATTGAGCGAAATCCGGGACCAGTACGTCCTAGATTTCGTCAATGTCGTCTTCTGTATTGTAATATTCGTGGTCTTCATCCAAGACCTTACAGTTGTGTCAAGACAATATTATATTCTTTGTGCTCAGAAACTTTGGTTTCTAATATGAGGCACTCATCTGAGCTCCTTATAACCAGTTTTAAGGAGCCAATAACGTTGAAACGTGATGCCATCCCTAGGGCCATGGGAATGGCGGTGCATATTAGGACCGAGGACCCTGCTTCTCATAAGTCCTGCTATCAATGTGGATGTAGGATGGTCGTTTCTTAGCATTACTATTGATCTTTTAAGTAATAGATCTCAAAGAGTTGTTGTTGATAGGCACCATAGTGAGTATGGGAATGTGATATCCGGTGTTCCACAGGGTAGTGTTCTAGGCCGATTATTTTTCATACCATATACACATGACATGTGGTTTGGCCTAGAAAACAAGCTTGTTGCATATGCAGATGATGCTACTCTCTTAGGATCAATTCCATCCCCTGAATGTAGATCTGGGGTTGGTGAATCCCTTAGTAGAGATTTAGCTGAAATTAGTGCATGGTGCAAATTATGGGGTATGAAGTTGAATCCTAACAAAACTCAAATTATGATTGTAAGAAGGTCAATGACGGTGGCTCCTCAACATCTGGATCTCAGTATTGATAATGTTTCTTTAATTTTGTATGACTCTTTTAAAATTTTAGGTGTGATTCTCGACAGCAAATTTACCTTTGAGAAACACTTTAGGTCTGTGTCTTCTTCAATTGCACAAAAAGTTGGCTTATTGAGAAAGTCTTACAAGATTTCCAGTGATCAATCTATTCTGAAGAAGTGTTTTAATTCTTTCATTCTACCTTGTTTTGAGTATTGTTCTTTCTGGTGCTCAGCTGCTAATTCTCATCATAATTTGTTGGACAGAGACTTACGGTCTATTAAATTTCTTATACCTGATCTAGATATTAATCTTTGGCACCGTCGTTCAATTAGTTCATTATGCATGTTGCATAAGATTTTTCATAACTCTGACCATCCTTTACATTCAGATCTCCCTGGACAATTCTATCCTGTTCGTAATATTAGGCAGGCAGTTCATTCTAATAGTCAGGCCTTCTCCATCAGGAGGCTCAATACTACACAGTATTCAAGAAGTTTTATTCCAGCTGTTACCAAGTTGTGGAATGATCTTCCTAATCGGTTAGTTGAATCATTAGAACTTCAAAAGTTTAAAGTAGGAGGAAATGTTTGTATGTTGACCAGGCTGACATGAGTCTTTTTATTGTTTATATATGACATATCTGTTTTTTGACATTGTTAATGGTTTATATAGGATATATCTGTTTTGACGGTGTTACTGTTTTTAGAATGATATATTGTTAATTTATTCTCATCGTTTATTTGTTTCCTTATTTCCTTTCCTCACTGGGCTATTTTTCTCTGTTAGGGCCCTTGGGATTATAGCATCTAGCTTTTCCAACTAGGGTTGTAGCTTGGCTAGCATTAATAATAATAATAATAATACTCTCTACTGGCCCGGGCCTTAAAACATCTAATTCTACACTGCTCAACAATAAGTCATCCTCACTATCTATATCAAGTAAATTAGCCGCTTTTACTGTGGACCGAGTCATAACAGCCACAGGACTAGCATTTACTTATAATATAGGGAATAGCTCCCATCCCTCATTATCCAGCATATCATTTCCCAGGATACCATCAATACACGGAATAGGTAGACTATCCACGACAGCCAACACAGTGACGTGATCAAATCCGAGAAAAGACATGCGGATATTAACCAAAGGAGCGGATACAACTGAATCCAGAAAACCTCCCAACAATACAAAATTTCCAGTATCTTTCTCAAAACCATTTATAACCTTCTTCAGGACTAACGACCTGGCAGAACCAGTGTCCCTAAAAAACTTCACCTGAATAACGCGAGAGATAAAAATCAACTTGCCAGGCCACACATATTTGTCGTACTTGAGTCATGATTGGGGATTTGAAACATTATGCTTGCTACTAATTACTGAACTACTATCTACTGGCGGTCTGTCTACAAGACTAACCTCTGACTTATCACTAACCAAGGCTACAGTACTTTGAATATTTCGCTCTAGGTACATCCTCCGAGCATTACATTGATTTTGGAAATGCCCGGGCTTGTTGCACCAATAACAACTTCCTTTATGACCTAATTGTACCTGTTATATGGGAAGTATTGTTTAGCAAAAATTTTAGTGGGAGGTGGACCTCCTTGGGCTCTACCCACATCCCTATCACCTGAAAAAGATTTAAAATTAACATTATCACTCTTGGGGATATGGGGAGCTGATGAGGAGGTTTCCCCCCTCCTTCCACTATTAGGGGAGCAAGATGTTTGGTTATATAAAGTTTTATAACTAAAACTACCGCTACCTGATCAATGAGTCAATACAAACTCATCTGCTAACTGAGCGGCACTACTCAATTTCACGCTCTTTACCTCCTCCAGGTGAACTCTCAACTCCCTGCTACAGGCCTTCTTAAATTCTTCAAGGAGCAACAGTTCATATAACGCAGGGAAAGTGCCAGTCTGACGACTTTTTAGCGAGTCATCGAACTGTTCCTCCTTGACACGGGCAAACTCAACGAAAGACTGAACAGGGTGTTTTGTATAAATACGAAACAGGAGGCGGTGGGCCTCAGGGTCCAAGTCATACGATTTCAAAATTAAGGCTTTTACCTTCTTATAACCCCAAGCTACTCCCTCCTCCAAGGCATTATACACCCGCATTGCCTTGCCCACCAACCTACACTGTATTAATACAGTGCACATTTCTGCTGGCCAAGACAATCGGGATGCCACACGCTCAAATGCCTTAAAGAACTCAGGGACATCCTTTTCCTCCAACACCAGCACCCACTTTAGTGCAATACCTATATCAAACCTATCTTGGTAGTCCCTTTTAGGGGAACTTATCAAATTGGCCCCCTGCAACTTAGCCATCTTGATATTTAATTTCACCATCTCCAACTCATGACGCCTTATTCGCTCGTTCTCCTCGAACTCCATTTTTTTCAACTCTATCCGTTTACAAATAAGGTTGAATTGCTTCTCCTCCTTGGAATCACCCAAAGCATTAACAGGGGCCTGAGATTTTAAAGGTACAGAATCAGGAGAGTGCCAAAAACAGATTAAAGGACACATTACCCGGACCCCGGGTAAGAATTGCTGGACCCTCGTAAATGGTACATACTACAGGAGGGTCCTCAGAGTTAGGCCAGCCCCATTACTTACTTTGCCCTCTTCAAAACCCTCACTCGAACTCTCCTCAGTATCACCGATTACCTCACTTTCACTCCCTGAATATTCAGCTTTAGCTAACTCCTGTTTTAATTTATCCCCAACTAAAACTAATATATCTGCTCTGGTGTCCGCCGTCTGTAGCAGAACACCCAACCACTCAGCACACTCAACTAATTGTTTCTTAATTAGCAGGGGAAAATACTTCAGGCAATCAGCTGACCCAAAAAACTCAGCTGGATCAAAAATAAATCCCTTCATTTTGTAAAACAAAAACAAAAATATTCAGGGAAGAAAAGCAATGCTAAAAAAAAATAAAAATAAATATTGAAGATTCCACACGAATGTCGCTCGACTGACCAAAATACCGGATACCCTGAGCTCTCTATCCTGTCACGACCCTTGTCGGGTCATGGTGCAAGTTCTTATTGTATGGATAGGGAGGACAGTGATGGAATTTATATTCGATATAAAATTGGAGAGTGGTAACAAAAACACTTGGGAAAACTTAATATTTATTAACAACAATTTTTTGAAAAGCCAACCTTGTGACAACTTAACAATTTATCAACTTAATACTAGACAAAAAACAATTGATAATTAACACTTATCCAATTGATGAATAAAAACACTTAAATGATTAATGGCAAAATTTTCACACTCTCAACGGGATATAGTCAAATATTTATATGAGAAAACACACAGTTGATAATTAATAAAATTCTCCAAAGGGAAACACCATACTCTCAACTAGAGAGAGTCAAAGAAAAAAATTTAATAACTAAAAAAAAAAAAACTCTAAATGCATACATATTCTAACACTCTTTGATGATGTAAAAAAAAAAAACAACACCCACAGCTTCAATTAAGGTAGTGACTCTACAGGCACACTAATACTGTAGGGAGTGCAGTTTGGCAGGATTCCTCATAGAAGGGAGGAAATGGAGTCTCAATTACACAAAAAGGTTAATGAGAACTCCTACCTAGCAACTGTCTCCCTACATATCACCACGAGCTCCAAAGCTCCCGCAGCTGGTCATGACGTGGATGCGTCGACGGGGGTGTCTCTCCCGAGTCCACCTCAAAACTGGGATTTCTGCGTTGGCTCTGCGGACTGCAGAAGAAAACACCCAGGAACAGCAAAATACCACAGGTGGCAGAAATGCACCGACAAGAAGTTGTCGACAGTGGGTGGCGCAATCCTCAAAAGGCTCAATTTAGCCAGCAGCTGCAGTAGGTCCTGGAAACCTCGGGCCCAGACTCTGGCCCTTAGCAATCGAGTTCCTCACTGGTAAACTCCGGTGTCTCTTTCCATCCAAGGACTCGAAAACACAGAAAAGAAACAAAGCGTTAAACTAGACACTTATAAATCATAAAATGAGAGGGGAGAAGGTTAAAGCAGCCCTTTAACAGAAAGAACTTTACATTTATAAGTACAGGCTTACAAACTGGAGTTTTTACAATAATTTTACATAAAACAAATAAATGTAGAAACAAGGCTGATAAAAATCAAATAAAAAATTAAGTTGATACATAATATATATATATACATATATATATATATATATATATATATATATATATATATATATATATATATATATATATATATATATATATATATATATATATCATCATCATCATCATCATTATCATCATCTCCTACACCTACTTACGCAAGGGACCTCAGTTAGATTTTGCCAGTCATCTCTATCTTGAGATTTTAATTCAATACTCCTCCATTCATCGTCCCCTACGTCGCGCTTCATCGTCCTCAGATATGTAGACCAGGGTCTTCTAACTCTTTTAGTGCCTTCTGGGACCCAGCTGAACGCTTGGTGAACTATTCTCTCTCGAGGAGTGCGAAGACCATGCTCAAACCATCTCTGTCTACCCCTCATCATGATCTCATCCAAATATGTCACTCAAGTGATTTCTTTTATAGTTTCATTTCAAATCCTATCCTTCCATTGTTTTCAAAATATCCTTCTGAGGGCTTTG
>NC_090725.1:164236311-164238811 GCF_036898095.1 Palaemon carinicauda | reverse complement strand
CAGTGCGGTTTTGAACCGAACATCATACTTTGAGCTGTGTTTTTCATTAGCTCTTTTATGAAATCTTTCAGTAGTGTTCATTACTCTCCTCAATAGATTTAATATATATACACGGTATTGCTCCGTTGAATAATTTGACAAATGTTGCGAATTAATGAGTACCGTATAAAATTCTCTACAGATTTTTTCATTCCTAACAAAAAGAAGGTTTCAGCTGCTCTCCTTAATGCTCTATCAATCCCTAATTGCCCTGCATACGGACTTGCATGTACAATGTTGATAGCTCGATTAATTAAAGAGGGATGAAGAACTACCCGTGCACAAAATTCCCCTCACCTCTTCTCGTAAGCACAATATAAGATATCATTTTCTATTGAAAAATTCTCCCGAGGCACATTCAGATGTGACGGATAACTCTCCGATTCACCTTTAATCACTGCTAGTACTCTTTCCATCAATTCTTCTTTTTTCTGTCCCTCTCGGACTTCTCTTTTGTCCGAAGCTCCCTAGTCAATTAAACCTGCATCACCAGGGCATTTATTCTGGACACCCCTGGTCATGTGCTCAGCCACCAACATATCCCCCCCCCCCTCTCTCTCTCTCTCTCTCTCTCTCTCTCTCTCTCTCTCTCTCTCTCTCTCTCTCATCTCGTCTTCTGATTGCTCATCGGGAGAATTCACATCCCGTTCTCTATTTTCTCTATTTTGACGGTGGTCTTCAATATTTTGGTTACGTTCTTTGTTCCTCTTTTGTGCCCTAGTTGTAACTCCTATTAATGCACCTCAAGAAAGAGCATCAGCTACCTTGTTAGCTTTACCTTCTATGTGGTGAAAATCCTTTACATTAAACTCTAACGATCTCTCAATCCATCTCGCTTGTCGAGAGATCAAATCATTTTTATAATGCAAATCACGTAAGGGGCGATGATCACTTTGCAACTCAACCGACTGACAAAATAAGGAGAACCGATGCCTCTCTAGAACCTGAAGAATAGCCAAAGCCTCTTGATTGAATTTACTATAATTCTTTTCTGCCCTTTTAATGCCCTGGAAGCATAACTAATTGGTCGCTCTCTGCGTTAATCATCTCGTTGAGAAACTGCGCCACCAATAGCTACACATCGCATCTGTTGTCACTAAAAATGGGCGATTAAATCTAGGATATGCAAGTAGTTCATTGCTAGTTAAGGCAGCTTTTTTCCTCCAGTTCCCAATTTATTACTTTTTTCTTTTTTTAAAGCATCCAATGGTCTCGCTATCTCTCCAAAACTTCTTATGAATTTACGGTAATACCCAGCGAGCCCAAGGAACCCAGCTACTCCTTTAAGGGTACGTGGCCTGGGGAAATTTCTAATAGCCGCTACTTTTCTGGAGCAGGGTTGCATACCTTCTGGGGTTATTATGTGACTTAAAAATTCGACCTGTTTACAGAGCAATTGTCACTTTGACAAATCTATTTTCATACCATTACGTCGCAATGCTTCTAAAACTTTAAGAATATCATTATTATGTTCTATGGCCGTTTTCCCTATAATTATGATATCGTCTAAATAAATAAGAACATTATGGCCAATTGAGGGAGACAAAACTGCCATCATTACTCTAGAGAAAAAAATTGGAGCATTCTTAACACCGAAAGGAAGAAAATTAAACTGAAAAAGTTGATCATTAGATATAAATGCCATTTTACATTTACTTTCTTCGTGAATGAGCATTTGATAGTATTCAGATTTTAAATATACAGTTGTTATATAATTACTATCCCATACTTTCACAAGTAATTTTTCGATCAAGGGCAATGGAAATGCATTATCATTAGTGACTACATTCAACTTCCTATAATCAACACACAATCTTACCGAGCCATCCTTTTTCCTGACAGCTACAATTGGAGAAGGCCAGGGGGATTCACTCTCCTCGATTATCCCTTGTTCCCTTAATATTATTAATTTCACTTTCTATCTCTCCCTGGAAATGAATGGGTACCTTATAAGGCCTTGACCTGATCGGCTCTGCCTGCCCAGTTTCAATGCTAAAGGGAAATCGATCAATCCTCATGGGTGGCTCATCTCCAACTGCAATTACATCAGAATGATTATTGACAATGTCACTAACTACAGGCTGATATTCAGAATGCATTCGTCTGTGCGGGCTGGAGTTGTGGCTCCCAACATCCCATTATTAGCAATTTCACATAGCTCTAATTCACACACAGAGTCACTTCCTAACAAAACTCTTTTATTTGACAAATTAACTATCGTTATATCAGCTCTGTTCTCTATTATATCTGCTAAGCCCTCTAAAATCATATGGGCCCAATTGTCATGGGGTTTAACAACGACATTGGTTCCTTCCGGAAGATGGCGACACGGGGTCACTGATATACTCGTAAGTGTCTGGAGAAACAACACTTCTCCTCTCTCAGATACAGCTGTTACCTTACTTGAATGTCTCTCCTAGCCTGCACAAGCACTTACTCTCTCAAGACTTTCTATCGGCAA
>NC_090725.1:164218811-164231311 GCF_036898095.1 Palaemon carinicauda | reverse complement strand
TAAGGTCCTTAAGTTTGTTTTCCAATTCAGCTATTCTCGCGTCTTGTTTGCTCAAGGCCTTTTCTCTCATTATTACATCTTCCTTCAATTTATATATATATATATATATATATATATATATATATATATATATATATATATATATATACAGTATATATATATATATATATATATATATATATATATATATATATATATATATATATATATATATATATATATATATATTGGCTTGTCTGGCTTCACATACGCAGAGTGGGCATAAGCAATCTAGGTTCTTTCGTTCATTATCAGTGATGCCTGTCATTATATATATATATATATATATATATATATATATATATATATATATATATATATATATATATATATATATATATATATATATATATATATATATATTGGCTTGTCTGGCTTCACATACGCAGAGTGGGCATAAGCAATCTAGGTTCTTTCGTTCATTATCAGTGATGCCTGTCATTATATATATATATATATATATATATATATATATATATATATATATATATATATATATATATATATATATATATATATATATATATGTATATATATATATATATATATATATATATATATATATATATATATATATACATTTCTTATGATATAATCTATTGTAGTCACATCCTATCCATTTTATCCGGTCTACCTCCGTGGTTTTACATATGAGGCAGAGATAGTTAGGGACAGACATAGTGTACTTTTTCTTATCACTCAGGCTTCTCCATAAGATTAACTAATATCTTTTCAATGATATTCTAATCGAGAAACAAAAAACTAAAACACGACTCAGGGCGAAACACGTCCACACCTTAGCGACTCAGCTGCTACATATAATTGAGTGTCATCAGCGAATAGCTTATAATACCCACCATATTTTTCAAGAGACAAGTCAGCCGTGGTATGTAGGATGAATTTTCTGTTTCTTTTTCTATTTGATTTTGTTTTGTCGAATAGAGAGAGAGAGAGAGAGAGAGAGAGAGAGAGAGAGAGAGAGAGAGAGAATGTGTGTATGTGCGTCCTCTCATACCACCGAGCTATACTGTAGGTAGTTACTGTAAAGATTGTTTGTAGTGGGAAAGACTGTTAGTATGAATGAGGTTGTTTATTTCCTTTTTGATAGCCAGGTAGTGAATGACTTGGGCGCATGTTTTTCTATTTGACTGCAGCAGGAGTTAGTTGTATCCCGAATTTTTATCATCAACCAGCTTGGAAGTCATATTTTCTATAAGAGCCGTAGTTCCTCCTTTGGATTTTTATTTTGGCCTGGAATATGTTGCTTGCCAGTCGTGCATGTGATATGAATAGCTTCATGATGACGACCCGGACCGTACAATGAATGTAGGCATAGACAGAAGATAGATAGAATTTTGAGCATTGATGACACGGCCGTAAAATACGAGATTCTCCCTTTGTTTATGATGATGGTGATGATGATGATGATGGCGAGGATGATGATGACCACCGCTTAACCCTGGATAGGTACGATGGGTCGTTTGCGACCCCGAGCGTCAAAAAAAAACAGGTTTTTCTCACGTGACTCACCCCCGTGACTGAATTTGTGGGTGATCGACCTGCAGGAGGTGTCTCCCCTACACGCTCTAGTAGTGTCCAGATGTGCATTGCTGTAGCTGTACTCCTTCCCCGATTTCTGAGACGCGTCGGGGTCGTTCGCGACCGAGTTTACCCTTCTAAGGTAGTTTGCCTTATTATCAAAGTTATTACGTATTATGAAATTGTCGTAGAATGGTGCAACTTGTATAGGTTATCAGTTGTGGAAAGTCTTGGTGGATTGTTTGGCTACCATGTGCATGAATTTTTTTTTAGTTAAAATGTCGTTCATCACCACGAAGACCATTTTACCGCGAGTGCCCCTTTTTCATTTTTTTTCATTTTTTTGCCAAGTCATTTTTCCGTAAGATATTGCCAAATAGGGTCGTAAAACTTTTGCTTGTTTAGTGTTGGAAAGTGTGTCTAGATGATCTGGCTACCCATGCATGACTTTGTTTTTGTCAGATACGACGTAGTTATTGGTATATTGGGTATTTAACTGCGGTTGCCAATTTCTGTTTTTTTTCAATATTTGTAAAAATTTACTACGTAGTAAGGAATTGCCGTATATTATTGATTTTTTTTTCATGTTTGTGTTAAAAAGTGTGCCTTGATGGTTGGGCTAACACGTGCATGTCTTTTTTTTTTATCTGAGATGCCGTATATTAGAATGTTGGGCATTTTTCCGCGAGTGCCCCTTTTTATTTGTTTTGCATTTTTTTGCTTAGTCATGTTACCGTAAGGAATTGGCAAGTAGTGTCGCAAAACTTATATTTTTATAGTGTTGGAAAGTGTTTCTAGATGATCTGGCTCCCCATGCCTATTTTTTTTTTAGCCAGATATGGCGTATATATAAGTATGTGTTCGATTTTCCTGTGATTGCCATTTTTTCGTTTTTTCCCATTTCTTTCAAAATTACTACGTACTAAGGAACTATCACAGAGTAATATTTCATTTATATGTTTATTTGTCGGAAAATGTGCCTTGATGGTTTGCCTAGCACGTGGCTGAAATTTTTTTTTTCTGAAATGCCGTATATTAGAATGGCCATTTTTCCACGATTGCCCCTTTTTATTTGTTTTGCATTTTTTTGCTTAGTCATGTTACCGTAAGGAATTGGCAAGTAGTGTCGCAAAACTTATAATTTTATAGTGTTGGAAAGTGTTTCTAGATGATCTGGCTACCCATGCCTATCTTCTTTTTTTAGCCAGATATGGCGTATATATAGGTATGTGTTCGATTTTCCTGTGATTTCCATTTTTTCGTTTTTTCCCATTTCTTTCAAAATTACTACGTACTAAGGAACTATCACAGAGTAATTATTCATTTGGATGTTTATTTGTCGGAAAATGTGCCTTGATGGTTTGCCTAGCACGTGGCTGAATTTTTTTTTTCTGAAATGCCGTATATTAGAATGTTAGCCATTTTTCCGCGAGTGCCCCTTTTTATTTGTTTTGCATTTTTTTGCTTAGTCATGTTACCGTAAGGAATTGGCAAGCAGTGTCGCAAAACTTATACTTTTATAGTGTTGGAAAGTGTTTCTAGATGATCTGGCTACCCATGCCTATCTTTTTTTTAGCCAGATATGGCGTATATATAGGTATGTGTTCGATTTTCCGGTGATTGCCATTTTTTCGTTTTTTCCCAATTCTTTCAAAATTACTACGTACTAAGGAACTATCACAGAGTAATGATTCCTCTAGATGTTTATTTGTCGGAAAATTTTGTTTACTTTTTTTTTGATTGAATATCATCAAATTTTTTTAGCTAAAATATTATATTGTTTTACATTTTTTTTTTTTTTCGATTTTATTTCCCTTCAAAAAATTTTTTTTGGGTCAGAATTTTAATTTTATAGTCGTAAAATAATCGACAATTATCCAGCAACCCACCATACAATTTTTATGCATATCCAATAATAATTAGATTAGTAAATAACACCTTGAAATTGACATACCCTTCCTACATTTCAAGTGGCAGATTAGGGAGTCTGAGTCAGTGTGGTTGGCGGCCATTTTGTGGACATATCCGAAGCGTAAGCTGACCTATCTATATATATTCTTGTTCCCTATAGAATTTGTGATATTTTGGTATATTTTTACCTGCATAAATATCATATTATATATTAAATATATGTATTTTTTTACGAAATTTCTAAGTACTCAAAAAATTACCTTTAGATATGGCCCCTGATATAAATGTAATTTACAAAATAATGAAGATTTTTTTACATATTTCTATTTTAGGATAACATATGTTTATTCCCTAAAAAAATTAGCCACTTCCTATTTCATTTGGGTACCCAAAAAAATTCATGAAATTTGGACAAATGTTTTTGGCCAAAAAAGGTTACCCTTTTTTTTCATTTCAGATCTTCACCTCCATGGGTCTGACTTCATCCAAAATACATCAAGATGTGTCCTAAACATTCAAGAATCAATTCCTAAAAGGATTTGTGTATATATGTATAAACTTTTTTTTTTATGAATTTTTATGTCAGGTCTTTTTTTTCTACTTAATTTTTTAAAATATTTATAATAAATAGTTTTTCTGCAGATGAGTAGTATTTATTTTTACAGTTGTTTTAAGCATTCATTGAAGTTTTTTTTGGCAAAAGAAAAAAGGAGGTTACTGCAAAAACTGATTTTTCAAAAATTTTTTTTGGCTTCGGGGTCGTTCGCGTCCGAGTATACCCTTAAAGGGGTGTCCGAGGAGCGTACCTATCCAGGGTTAAGTGACTGCTCAGTCAAGTTCACTGAAGGCAGGGAGTGTATTGTCGGCCACCAAACTGTGTCAGATTGCTGTATTAAGTCTGGATGGCTTGGTTGATTGAGTGTTGTTGCACATAAATTTACACTCACAAACATTTATTTGGTGTTTATCTAAGGAGCTAGAGGAGAAGTTGTTGCTAGATAATACGAAGTTGAGTTGCGAGAATGAGGAGATGCAAAAGGAACTGGGTGCTTTTAAGGGAGTTGTAGAAAGAGTGGAATAAGGTTTTGAGATGAGGATGCAAGAGAATTAGGAACGAATGAAGAAACGAATGTAAGCTATGATGAGGGAAGTAATGGGAATGATGGAAACTTTCATGGGTGAAGGTGCAGTCGGAGGAGTGGCTTTTCCTTCGGGTAAAGGGTTGATAGTGGAGAAGGCTAAGTTAAGTGATAATGGGGAAGGTTAGTGATAGTGATACTGAAAGGATTAGGCATAATTAGGATGGACCGAAATGTGATAGGAAGAATGAGAAGTCAGGATGAGAGTTAGGATGATCATGAATGGGTGAAGGTGGTAAGTAAGAAACAGGGTAAAAAGGGAATTGTTAAAGATAGGAATTTGAGTGTAGAATTAGATTCATTGTATTCAAATGAGGAAGAAGGCAACAAGAAGGGATTAGGCAGTGAAGATAGTAGTGAGCATGAAGTTGAGGAAGTTTGTAAGACAGTGTTTATGAGAGAGGTACCTAGGTGTGAAAGGTTTAATGAACATAGCAGTAGGGATGTATATGACTTCTTTAGGGAATATGAAAGGCTTTGTGTCAAGCTAAGTATGGTGATAGTAAGAGAGTATGGGCTTGGGAACTGGGAGAATATTTGTCAGTATACTTTTTGACGATGTATGGGGTGATAATGCGTGTCGAGGATGTTGAGTATGAAAGTGTGAAAAAGAGAATAATTGAGCAGATAGGTATTGTTAGGTACAAGTGTAAAAACTATTTTGATGAGGCACGAATTCATGGGGATGAATCGATATTGATGTATGTATGTCGGTTAGAAACATTAGCTCGAAAGAAGTATGGGGATGAAGAAATAAAGGAGAATAAGGAACTAATGAAGAAGTTTCTGGGTACGGTACCAGAGAATGTATTTGAGTTTTTCAATTTGAAACAGAAGGAGAAGATGAGGTGGACGAGAGAGAGATTGACATGGGATGATATTTTAGAGATAATTGAGGATTACGAGTTGGATAGGTGTGTGGAAGAAAGTAAATCTGTGATTGTAAAAACTGAAATTGAAGGTGTGCCAGAATTTGGTAATTTTAGAGATGCTGTTTTGAGAGGGCCAATGAGAGCGGCTGATAGTGTAGTGGATAAGAGTGTTAGGGCAAGTAATGTAGGAATACCCATGTGGGTAATCAGGTTTGGAGAAATAGGAGTGCTGATGCGCAGAGAGGTAGGTTAGGTATTGGTATCTGTGAAGAGAGGTGTTGTAGGTGTGGGAAGGTAGGACATGAAAAGAACAAGTGTACATGGGCATTAGGAGCATGTTTAGAGTGTGGAGAGACAGGACATCAAATTAGTGAGTGTAAGAAAGAGAAAGCGGTTAAGTGCTATCGGTGTGGTATGACTGGGCATGTAGCAAGTGGGTGTAGGATTAATCGTACGAATGTGATTTGTGGCAATTGTATCAAGGATGGGCATTATGCGAAGATGTGCCAGGAGCAGCATGCTAAGTGTACTGAATGTGGGGTATATTGCCATATAGCAAGGGTGTGTAGGAAGAAGGGATTAAGTCAGCCATGATTTTCGGGAAACTAATTAGTCAGAGAGTTCAGCTGGGTGAATTCTTGTATGTATGGGGAGCGAATGTGATGCATGTGCGTAAGGTTTTATTGCATGAATATGTGATGGGGGGAAGAGCACAAGATTGCATGAGTGTAAAAATGACTTTTAACGGTGTAGAGTTGGTAGGTTTGGTTTGATACTGGTTGTGGCGTTAATTTAAAGTTTATGAATGCATATGATATGGTGAGGGAGGTTTGTAAATTTAGGGGATGTAAGGGTGAAGTGAAAGGTATTGGTAATTTGAGTATGCCTCTGCAAGGCAAGCTGCGTGTAAATAGTATGATTTTATAGGTAGTAGGCTGGCCAGGGCACTAGCCACCCGTTGAGATACTACCGCTAGAGAGTTATATATAATAATAATAATAGGGGCCTAATGATGCAGGATAATGATTGTTACGTGGTCGAGGGAGCGAATGAGAAATGTGACGTATTGCTTGGGTATAATTTTCTAAAAATATGTGTAATGATTGCTCATGCAAGTGTGAATATGATAGAAATGTAGATTAAGGGTAGTATTTGTGGTGATTTTATTTAAAAGAAGACGGTCGAGTGAGTTCGAAGGTGTGGAAGGGGTTGCCGTTAGTAGCAAGGGAAAGTGCAAAGTTATTGGGTAATGAATGTGAATTTATTAGTTTAAAATTTGCATGGCCAAGCAGTGTCGGAATTTCCAATAGTGACCAGGATGAATATGTAGTGGAAGGTAAGGAAGCAGGTAATTCGGTGAAAACGAGTGTGCATCTACATGATGGTGTTATGAATATGCAGGAACCTCAGATGTATGTATGTTGCGAGTGTTAGGAGGAAGTGAGTATGTGGTATACGTGAGGGCGATTGCATGGGATCTATGTATACATTGGTCAATGTAGAGGATGCGAGGTATGTTAAATCGAGACAAATAATGACTGGTAAAGTAAAGAATGATGACGATTTGGATTACGGAATGTTGAAAGAATTAGTTTAGATGAGAATATAGGCGAGGTAAAAAAGGAACGATTGGTCAAGATATTACGGGATAAGCGGAGAGTTTTGAGTCTCGGTGACAAGAATTGGGGGACGGGGTTCATACCTGCCAGAATTTGAAATAGTTTTTCGTGATGATACCCCAATATATCAACGTCCCAGGCATTTTTCTCCTCGTATTACCAAGGAGATAGAGGAGCAATGTTATGAATTAGAGTGTACGGGTGTAATAGAAAGGAGTGACAGTGCCTGAAATAGTCCTGTTGTCCCTGTATGAAAGCCTGATGGCAGTTTACATAAGTGTATTGATTATAGGAATTTGAATAAAGTGACTGTTTTCCCATGAATGTGGTGTCTGATTGTGTTTATAAGATGCATGAAATGAAAGTTTTTACTAAATTAGATTTGGTGTGGGGCGATTATCAGATGCATCTGGCAGAGGGGAGCAGGCCCATTACTGCATTTTTAAGTACAAATTGTCATTTTCAATTTAAAAAATTTAGTTTTGTTCTTGCGAATGCACCTGCTGCCTACCAGAGGGCAATGAATAATTTTTATTTTGGTTGGGTTTGATCGACAGAAGGTGACTGTTTTATAGATGATATTTTGATTGTGAGCAAGACTGTTGAAGAACATATGCAGTTGCTTGAGGCTGTGTTGAGCCAGTTTGTGTGAAAATTAAGATTGAAAAGTGTACATGGTTTGCCAGGGAGGTGAAATTTCTTGGGCATATAGTGTGTGAATCGAGCATAAGGAAGAGTGACAAGTTTGTGAATAAGGTGAGAGAATTTCCACGTTCCCGGACTGTGCGTGAGCTGCGTAGTTTTCTTTGTTTGGATGAGCTTGGTCGTAAGTTTGTTCAGGATTGTTCGGGTATAGGAAAGCCTTTGACCGAAGGGACGGGTAAAAGGAATAGGATCAATGTTCGGGAAAATGGGATGAATAATTGGTTGGAAATAAGCAAGTATGAACCTAGTATGCATGAGAAATTATGGCTGGAAAATAAGAAATTAGTGCTAGTTTGATATAGGAAAAAGAAGCATTTGAAATTCTTAAGTGAGGATAAAAGACTGGGATATTTTGTAGGATTCAGAATAGGCAGGGCAAGTTTTAAATGTAAAGGTGAGTATGGAAGATAAATGTGTTAATACATATGAAACTTGTATGAGTATGAATGATACCTGTAATGTATGTGGTTTTTTGTTACATGAGGTAAAAGAAAGTATGACGAATGGGAGAATGATAAGTAGTATGAATGATTCTTTTTTTTAAAGTAGAAATGCTTTCGAAGTAATGGATGGATTGATGACAGAAATAAGTGGGATCTTAGGGCCAGATGAAATTGAGTTAGATGAAATAATGCATGATATATTAGATGAGAGAAAGATAGACAGGAATCGTATTAGTACAATGAATGATAGCGATATGGAAGAAGTTATTGAGAGAGTTCAGATATATGAAGGCACAGTTATTCGAAGACGAGGTCCTGTTCCCGATTGCGACTGGGTGATGAAAAAGGTGAGTGTTGTGTGAGGTTTTCTCAAAGTAAGGTGGGAGGAATGTAAAGGATCAATTTTCTGTATTTTTTTATTGGCTTTAGTTTTGCCAAATCGAGAGAGAGAGAGAGAGAGAGAGAGAGAGAGAGAGAGAGAGAGAGAGAGTGTGTGTGTGTGTGCGTGTGTGGGTGGGGAGGGGGGTGTCCCCGTGCCACCGAGCGACAAGTAGTTTGTGTAAAGATTGCTTGTAGTGGGAAAGACTGTAGGTATAATTGAGGTTGTTTGTTTACTTTTTTTATAGCTAGGTTAGGGCGGTGGTAAATGTCTTGGGTGAGTGCTTTTTCTATTTGACTTTAGCAGGAGCCAGTTATGTCCCGAATGCTGGATTATATTTTGATATTTAGTTCATCGACCAGCTTGGAAGTGATATATTTAATAAGAGCCGTAATTCCTCTTTTGGAGTTTCATTTTGACCTGGAATGTGATGTTTGCCAGCCGTTCATATGAAATTGATAGCTTGATGATGACGAGCCAGACTGTGCAATGAATGGAGGCATGGAGAGAGAATAGATAGAATTTTGAGTATTGAGGACCCGGCTGTAAAATACGAGATTTTCCCTTAGTTTATGATGATGGCATTGATGATGATGATAACCACCGCTTAAGTGACTGCTCAGTCAAGTTGACTGAAGGCGGGGAGTGCATTGTTGGCCACAAAACCGTGCCAGATTACTGTATTAGCCTAAGTCTGGATGGCTTGGTGGGTCGAGTGTTGGTGTACAGAACTTTACACTCGCAAACATTTATTTGGGTGGCGTCAGCATTAAGTGATTTATTTATTTTTTTTTTTCTTTTCATGTAAACTTTCTACGTCGAATTTTGTGGAGGTTTTTCATACCGAATATTGTTGACAGTGTTCATGGGCATACATGCAGGATATGTATCCACTGTATAATTTTTGAAGTTTTAGTTATAGTAATTTATCTGTGCGTAGTGTTAAGTTTTGGTCATTGATATTTTTCCGAGTAATTTGAGTGTGGTTGTTTTAGTATTTAGGTGATTCATTTAGATTTAAGATTAATAGTGATGAATATGTTTTTTCTCTGGATTATTTTCGTTTATATTATATATTTCAGTTTATAAGATATATAATATGAAGGTCTTGATGCGTTTTACTCTCCCGTTATTTAAGAGTCTAGTTAGTATAAAGTAAAAGGAACATTCGTGTTGTGGGACTTCAGTCTGATAGAGTGATTAAGAGTGTGGGTTTTATTTCGTAACATCTCGCCACAGTGTAAATCAAGAAAGGAATCTGCCCCTGTACACTGCCCGAAGGTCTCAAGTCAGAAAACTTGTCTCTTATTTGTATACAACATGTTCTCCCTTCAAGATAGCTCTTCAGATATGAGACACCAATACGCTCACAGTCCTGAAGCAGAATATGCACTTCCGTATCAAAGGTGGCACTCAAGCTAGTAGGATCAATAATCCGCATTTCCCCATATCCCGAAATATCGCATGTCACCCACCAGAGGACATAACGCTGTCTCAGTGGAATAAATGGAACGATAAACATACTGACTATCAGCAATAGCTCCAACAGCACTTAAGTGATCATTGAATTTTAATAAAAGAACACTTTCAAGTACCTTTGATTGAAATGTCAAATTCGATACCGGGTGAAAGGAACCAAGACACTGGGAGTCCCAGATTTCTCTTTAATATTGTCTTGACAATAGTTCTCTTCTCAAACTCTGGAAACACCCTATATAAAATACTTGAATTTACCATATTAGTCTGGGTGTATGCCTCTGGGTGTTTCTGTGTTTCTTTGTAAGTTTGTCAGTGGGTTGTTGTGTTTCTCTGTGTGTCTCTGTCTTTGTGTATGTGTGTCTGTGTGTGTCTGTCTCGGTGTGTGTATGTGCACCACTGTGTCTGTTTTGTGTCTGTATGTTTCTGTGTGTCTGTGTTTGTGCGTCTGTCTGTCTCTCTCTGTGTTTGCGTGTTTGTGGCTGTCATTGTGTCTGTGAGTGTGTTTATCTGTGTATGTGTCCGTGTGTTAGTATGTGTGTTTGTCTTTCTGTCTGTCAGTGTGTGTGTGTTTGTGTCTCTCAGTGTGTGTCTGTGAGTGTGTCTGTGTGTGTCATTCTGTGTGTTTGTGTTTGTGTCTGTGTGTGTGTCTGTCTGCCTGTTTTTCTGTATGTGTTTGGTGTCTGTGTGAGTCTGTGCTTCTGTGTCTATACGCGTTTGTGTCTGTGTGTTTGTGTATGTCTATATGACTCTCTATGTTTGTTTCCTTGTTTGTGTGCCTGGTTGTGTCTTTATGTATGTTTTTCTGTCTGTTTATCTGTGTGTATAACCTCTTTTGAGAGACTCCTATAACACATAGAGATGAATCAAATACACTTCCAAAGCTTGACGGAAGGAGTGAAAACGGATGTGATTTCCTGTAACATGAATTCCAGAGGCAATATGTGGTCGACTATAAAGACTTATCCCAACGCAAAACCAAATATGAAATCCAAAATTTTCTCGAAAACGCATAACTCCTACCACTGTATTTACAAGGAAATAGCTTCACATGATGCAACATTTTTCTATCATAATATACTCTCACAATGATTATCCACGTTGAAAAGCGAGTAGGCGAAGAAACAAGCCTGACCCCATTTTTTTTTTTTTTTTAAGACAGATGATTACCAATATTTCAAACACAGAAACTTACCACAAAACAAAACGCAGAGTAAAACACACATTAGGATAAGAGGTCCCCCCAAAAGCGAGAGGGTAGTGGTGAAAAAGCACCTGCACTACCAATAGGAAAGGATCAGTAACCTCAGCAAGGCCAAAAGACTAATTATCATTCGAGGTATAGTATTGGCCACCGCTCCAGAATAACTAAGAACCTAAAGGTTATTCTTGAAAGAGAGAGAGAGAGAGAGAGAGAGAGGAGAGAGAGAGAGAGAGAGAGAGAGAGAGAGAAGGTCAATGATTAGGTTGGATATATTTTTTATCTTTAGTTATATTTCCATGTTGACGCTAGGCGGCATAAATAGAAAGTCCAGGATTTTTAAGGCTAAAACATTATGAAATTGGACATAATTGGTACAGAAGATTTTTATTTTTTTCGGACAATGATGTCTCTAACATTCTATAAAAAAAAAAAATGGGAAAATCCGGGAATTTGATTTCTGTAACCACTGCCAGGTATGCTTACAACTACTGACTGTGTCATTGGTTGACTATTAAATATATTATTACTGGAGCCAAAGCGACTTAATCCCTTTGTAGTGACACACTATATGCAAAATTCATTGTACATACTCTTTCCCGCTTGAAATATCTACATTTTAATTCAATAAAACCAAAGGCTTCCCCCTCTGCGTTTAGAGGAATAGATGTTTAATGATGCGTTTGATCTTAATCTTGATCTTGAGAGAGAGAGAGAGAGAGAGAGAGAGAGAGAGAGAGAGAGAGAGAGAGAGAGAGAGGAGGGTTTTATGTTTCTTTGTTTTGTAACATATTCTCTCTCTCTCTCTCTCTCTCTCTCTCTCTCTCTCTCTCTCTCTCTCTCTCTCTCTCTCTCTCTCTCTCTCTCTCTCTTGAAAGATCAAACTCATTATTAAGCATATATTTCTTTCAATTCGAAAAATCTCCGTATACGTCCCCAATCGCACACGAACAGGCACTCACACAGATTTAGGAAAACAGATGCTGCCTTGGTCCAAAATTTTTTCATTTCAGACTCGGTGTCCTGCTATTTAAGTAGATTCGTTATAAAACTTCCTTCCCTCATGTTAAATGAAAATTGGCCTTGCTTGAACTCTTAGCATTCGTTTAATGGAGGAAAGGCTAAAATTGCTTGTTCGTCCCAAGTTTCTAATGAATTTTCTGCCTATACAAACCTG
>NC_090725.1:164198393-164210893 GCF_036898095.1 Palaemon carinicauda | reverse complement strand
TATCACACTACACTTTTAACTTAGGCACATAATAATATCACCAATGTTTGAATAACACTATACACGGTACACGTTGGATAGAAATCACTATTCACGTTAGAGAGGATACACTATGCATGTTTGAGAGGAGTTTTGTAGTAGCTGGAGAGAGGCTGGGGGATGTTGGCTCTGTTTAAGGGATATGCTGGATCGCTTCTCCTATGCATTGCTAGGTCCTCATATATTGACTCAATTTACTTTGGTAATTTCTAATAAATCCTTCTCGAAGCGGGGGGGGCATGGCTCTAGTGGCGTAAGGTTACCAACATAGTAATTTGAAGAAAGGGTACTAATGTTGCAGGTGAAGCAACTCTCTCTCAGCTAACTCCATCCACCTCCTCATGGAACATTAAAAGAAAAGGCTAATTTTTATTCAATAACCTTCCTGGTACTTCCAACCACTTGGAAACATGAAACAATCGCTAGTGTTTGTCATACAGCATACATTTTAACAAGTTTACATAAGACTTAGTGATAGAATCATGTGAAATTAAGATTTTATTTTCTAAAATAAAGAAAATTTACATATACAAAACTGAAGGAAAATATGATTGAATGAATGGCGACAGACTTATATAATTTACTTACATTATTTAATCCTATATGAATGGAACTCACCTTACGAGCTGGCTATACATCTCTTGAATACGCAAATAAAATATGTGAATAAAATATTCTACTTTCAAGTGTAAGGAAAATAAGTATGACTATCCTGTATATGTATAGTCTCAGCTTAAAGACATTAGTTTAAATTGGAAAACCTTGCATATATCACTTGGTATCTTCTTTCATAAACTTTGAAAAGCGGAAATTTCAAGTCAGCGAAACCTTAAAGAAGCTCAGTAGCAGGCAAAAAGGATACACTTTGCAAATGAGGAGCTACCTAAGTCTCAGTAACAGAATCTTTCAAACCAAACCTAAGTGAGCAGAAAGTGTAACCTTGGTTTTCCAGAAATAAACAGGGATATTATATCAAAAAGATCTTTGTATATGGTACATGAAAGGAGAGAATGCATCTAATACATTCAAATTGCACACTTTTTATCTAGAAGATGGTGTGTTGGGGAATAGATTAAGTTAATAGCCTATTTGCTTCTGAAATTAAGTATCACAGATCTTGTTGGAAAAAGTATATTCGTTCACTGTATAGCAAAAAATTTTATGATTCTAAATTACACTTCCGAATGTATATTTTGCATAAATTTAACACATTTTCTTCCACCATGTCCGATCCTTTGTTCTGCCAATGCATGAGCCCAAAATACTATAAGGTCTTCTGTAAGACTAAAATAATCTGATTGGATACTACATTTTTTATGTGTCATGGATCAAAAGAAGCAGAATCAAGCAGTTATTAAAGGAATAGTTTAGAAATAAGATATGTCATTATGACCACTATCACCAAAATCAGAGCACAACCGTGTATAACACAGCATCAATTCATGAATACGGTAGTTCAATGTTTGAAGGAAAAACTATCAAAAGTGCATATCATGAAGTGGCTACCTGATGTGCAGAGATTGGATAATCACGAAGAGCATCATATATTTCTTCGACAGTTTTTAAGCTTACTAAGAAATCCTGCTGAGAGAGACTTCGCTACACTTTGTAAGGATGCAAAAGTATCACCATCGTCTTCTTTATTATTCCCATATATCACCAAAAATAGAACTCTTTTCAAAACTCAGTAGTCATTAACTGTACATCGACTCACAAGAAGTCTTAAGATAGTTGAACTGCAGAACTGGTTCCTTGGAGTAAGCTACCAAGATGTTTTAAATTCGTTTTCGTATATATCATGGGGAAAATATGACATCGAAAACACGCAGTTTGCAATTATGAACTGGCTTCAGGTTATCCAGCTACAGCCATCCTGGCCAACGATTACTTTTGTGATGACACTGATGGTAGCAAACACATCTCATAGAATAAATGTCATGTTTGTGCAGCCTGACACTATTGCTTGAAATGACTCCAATAAACACTGTGGCTAGCTTCTCACAAAATATAACGCCAACTCTCTAAAAAAAAAAAACTCTTAAGTGCACACTAAGTACAACCTTACAAAACATTCAAGCGTTGTCAGCCAGTTGTAAGGCCGGCAATTGACATTACCACTGGCACAGTACAGCTACCAATGCAAAGGTAAACAGCATACATTCATTAAGTGGCAAGACTGGATGACCTTGAAAAATGTTTTTCTCCAGAAATACAAACTGTAGGAGCTTTTACAGGGTTTCAAGTTCATAGTCCTGTCACCATAAGCAAAGCATATTAATATCTTACTTTTCCAGAGCCAGTCTATGTTCTTATTGTTGACATTAGGAATGATCATCATGAGCAGTTTGAATTAATCCTTCCATTCCTTTGTACCTTTCATACTTAGATGTTCTTTATGTCAGCAATCAACAACTGATTTAAGGGATCGGGACTAACAGAGTTGCTTGCTGTAATGTTAGGGAAATATTACAATGGAGGCGTTCATTGCCTCAAATTAGTGTATGAGCTACTGACAAAAAATAAAAAGAATCATCCCTAAATGATTTGAAAATCGGTTATTCATTTCTCCAGATTTCCAAGCAAAATTGCAAGTTCTCAAAACACCTGGAGAACGCACAAAAGAGGATCTATGTGATGCCTATAGAAGTTTACAAGCAAATCCAGAGATACCCCGATTTGCAGCAGTGTTTGCCATAGGGAGTTCCATGTCAATCTACTACCTTAGCTTTATTTAATGGTTCAGGTTTTGTCATTGAATAAGCATTCCTTACATGCTCAGGAATATGATGCCTTCAAATTTTCACTCAGGATGATGTTACTATGGTGTCAAATATGTGATAGCAAGAAATATGAATAATGGCTCACCGAGTTTTTGGTTTGAAATTGATTCTTCACCAAAGGATAAAGCTCAATAAATGTATGAAGAACTATTTTTTCTCACTCTATAGCAGGCCAACTATATTCATGCCTACCCTTGGACCTCAAGATTGAGATAATGAACAAGGGATCCAAAATGAAAGCTGGGCGGTCCCACATCCTGAAGACTGAATCAATACTCTTAATTCATACACGGCTAGTCAATTTTATCAACAGAGTAAGGGTTTGCATGTTTTGTTCAATCTCAAATTTTCTGCAAAAGGTCATGTAGAAAACAGGCTATACACGGCATGGATCAATGATTAACAGAGTTTACTTTAAGGAAACACCACATTTCTATTCTTGCAATCGAGGCAAGTGACATCAGAAAAACTAGTAAAGGAATTTGAAACGCCACACAGTGATGGAGAAGATTTTCCAGGAACTTTTCAACCAAAAGATATTTTCTGATACTGTGCCTTTTAGTGCAATAATTGACAGAAATTCAAGATTAAATGTTTTTTGTTTTTTTTTCCTGCAGTCGCCAAGGAAGGAAGGGATATCATTCAATTGAAAAACGGATGCAATGGAAAGCAAACTAATGGCAGAAGTTATAGCTTTACGGGAGAGTAGTAAAGCAAAGTTTAATCATATAGAAACAATGCAATATCGCATCACTGATGCACGTCTTTCTTATTTTTAACCTCAATGGTTCTTTGAGAAAAGGTGAAAATCGAAAATCATTCCCAAATTTAGCTTCAATAAACCACCCATAGCTTTTATGTACATGGGTTTTCATGTGCAAATTTTCCACACCTTTTGCAGAACACAGACTGAAGCCTGATGGAAGCTGATATACTTAAGGAGACTATTTTGAACATAGTCATAGAAACATTAACAGAATTTTATTCGCGTGATTCAAACGCAAATTAAATTGCTGAATAACTCTTTTGAACATTGAAGTCCTATGGTATGTTAGCATTCTTATATATATATATTTATATATATATATATATATATATATATATATATATATATATATATGTATATATATATGAATATGTATATGTATGTATATATATATATATATATATATATATATATATATATATATATATATATATATATATATATATATATATATATTGTATTTCTCTTACATTCCTTAGCTACTCACACAGGAATTTATACATTTGCGTTTAGAGAATTCAGAATATGGTGGTAGAAATATTAATGCAATTCATTAATGATTTAATTTCTCTCCTTATTTTACGGAAAATGGCAGACATATTGGATTAAATTCTCTTTTTATCAATTAGGATTTCTGTAATTTTCAATAATTGTATAAAAAATCTATATCTTACTTATTCCAGGCTCAAATAAACTCAAGTGGAAATGCACACCACTCCTAAATGTCAACATAATGCTGATAAATGAATGGGCTTAGAAAACTTGACGAATATCTTAGATTTTGCCACTTTAACGAATTAGCCCAAGAATTTGAGAGGGTCATCCCGCCAATTTTGTAGTGTATTAGCAAAGTTAGTCACGAAATAGTGGCCACAGATCCTTAATATTTTTACTCAACTGCAAATAAATATAAGGAAAAATTAAACACATCATTGTAAAACCGATTAAATTTCCAATGAAAAAATGAAAGGTGTAGTTGGCAAATATCAATAAATAATTTTTCTAAAAAAAAGGAAAAACTAATACTATTAAGAACTGCAGAGTGCAATAGATGAGATTCAAGAGAGAGATATGAAAATTGCGATTGGCGTGTTCAATGCTAAATTTAGAAGGAATAACCAAGGTATAAAGAATGCGATGGATATTGAGAGTGTTGGCGAAGTTGCAAATGAAAATCGGGCACATTTTATAAGTTTTTGTTCAACAAACAATCTTGTTATTGGAGGTACTCTTTTCCATCACAAGTACATCCAGATATATACATGAACTTCACCATTTGGCAATTACAAAAATCAAATAGATCGCATGCCCATTAATAAAGAGAGAAGGAGGATTCTGAGAAATGTAAGAAGCTATAGAGGTGCAGCTATTTGTAGTGATCACCAGCTCTTAATTGCCACACTGAAATTAAGACTAAAGGCAACCAACAGATATGTAGATTGAATACCTAGGTTTTAAAAGATGAACACAGGGAAACCTTTGCAATTGAATGCAGGAATCAATTTGCAGTGTTAGAAACTTTAAAAGATAAAGAGCAGACAATTAATGAAGAATGATGGGATATTAGAACATTATCAGTCAGTTGGTAGTGAAGTTTTAAGACATGCAGTTACAAGGAGAAAGTCGTGGATATGAAATGATACTTGGGATATTATAGAAACAAAAAGATAAAGACAGAAATTGATTGTTGAAAATTTTCAAGGAAGTAATGAAAATTACAAGGAAGAGCATGCTTGGTATTCCAGTAGTGATAGTGAGGTAAAAAAAAAACCGCGAATGACCGGAGTGAATATTCAGACAGGCAAGCAGATGAGGCTGAGAAAGCTAAGAATTCAGAGAGTGGCTATAGTGTAAGAATTGCTCATAAGACTATTAATGAAATCTCTACTTGGGCGAAGAATATGGACCATAAACTCATAAAAAAGAGATGGATCTGTTATAACTATAGAAGACGAAGAAAGCAATGTTGGATAGGGCCCTTTAATGAGGTCATGAATAGAAGATATGAAGGGGATAATGTGATTGATATGCCTGAAGCTGAAGAAGACCTGGATATTATTCAAAAACTCATGAGATAGAAAGCCCCTTGATATGATGGAATAACAGTTGTGATAGCATTGGTCGGAAATGAAGTAATTCCCAGAATACTTACAAGATTATTTTGTAGAATGTGGCATGAAGATGGAATATTGGTGAAAATGGCCTAAAAAGGAGATCTGTTTGATTGCAATAATTACAAAGGCACCAAACTTACGTCAGTTCTTATGAAAATATATAATATGCTCATTCTAAAAAGACTAGAAAGCAGGATTTAGAAAGGGTATAATTCGTACTGACCAAATTTACATTTTAAGTCTTGTAGTACAGCAATGGTTAGAATATAGAATTCCACTTTTGAAGACATTTGTGGACTATGAAAAAGCCCTTGATAGTGTGCACGGGACAGTTTTGTGGAGAGTCCAGTGCTATTAGGAAGTTAATCTTAAATATGTAGATTTGATCAATTTTGTTCATGAGTATAGCAAATGCAAAGCTGATTTCAGTTGAGTCTTATCAAACAAATTTCCAGTGAACACTGACAGCATATTCCAATGGAATGTGTTGTTACCTATATTGTTTATCGTCCTCATGGATTTTGTAATGCATAGAACAGTTGGTGATGATAGAGAAGGCCTGGATTGGATTGGTAAAAGGAAACTAGCTGACCTAGAGTATGCTGAGGACACTGTCCTTATTAACATAAGACCACAGGACTTCCGAAGTTTGCTTACCAGAATGCATGAAATATCCCATTAGGTTGGGTTCAACATAAACAGAAGGAAGACAGATATTATGAGAACAGAATATGCAATGGAAGATGAGGTATCATTGGAAGAAGAAAGGATTGATGAGGTGGAATCATTTAAATATTTAAGAACTATAATCTTTAATACAGGATCTTTAGAATTAGAGTTTAATGAAAGATTGAAATAAAGCAAATCAGACAATGGCTTAGTTTAGTAAAATTTTGAAATCAAATCGCTTGAAATTACATATAAAAATCAGGCTATATATCAGTTTAGTGAGATCTGTGCATACTGTGTGGCCATGAGGCGTTGTATAACAATGAAACAACATCCACCAGATTTTGTAGATTTGAGAGCAAACCCCTCAGAAGAATATCGGGAGTTGAATGTCAGGACATGTTTAGAAATGAGACTATAAGAGAGATTACGTGATTGCTAAATGTGGATGAGATCATGGTGAGGGGTAAATGGAGATGATTTGGGCATGCTTTTCGTACTCTGCAAGAGAGATTAGTTCACCAAACTTTCAACTGGGCTCCACAAGGCACTGGAAGAATTGGGAGACCCAGCCCTACATGGCTGAGGACTATGAAACAGGATATATGAAAAACGGGGAAGTATTGTTTTAAAAGCTCAAGATAGAGACCACTGGCGAAATCTAAACGAGGCCCTTTGCGCCAATAGACACGGGAGGAGATGATGATTATGATGATGTTCATTATTGGAACAATATTGAGCAGTTGCCGTTAGAAAACAGCGTAAGCTATTATGCTGTTGGCGATTTTACGATAACATGTCTTTATAGACTTTTATACTGTTTTACATACCATTTAGAAACACAAGGAATGGACTTTCTCATTATGTATGAGACATGCATATTGCAGTTATTTGCATACGTACAAACCCGCCTAAAGAAAATTTTTCTACGAGAGCGTAAATTGGCGTATCAAAAAAAAAAAGAAAAAAAAAGCAAAGCTATAAAGCGTTCACAATGACAATACATGCAAGCAAAAGCAAAATGAAAATAAATATATCCCAAAAAGATATAAGCATACATACACTAATTCAAATATATAGTAGGTCTCCTGTGACACAAACACCAGGCAAACAGGATCAATCTCTCACGGACGTCACGATATTCATTTCTTTTTTCGTCTTCATATATACTCTGCTACATTCAGTAATCATTTATTACGCAGTTGAAATAAAATTAACGATAAATTAAATAAATTTTACGACAAAACAAGAGGTAAAATGCATTGAAAAATAGGTCACATTGGAGGTCAGTATAACCCAGCCGCGCATGTGCTGCTACTACCCGTTTTCTTTTAGGCTCCACATGTCCCACAACCATCTGATGTCTCCTGATGCAAGTTGCCCTATCCTTGATTGAAGCACGTATTTATGCAGAAACTGCCACAAAAATGAGTTACGTATGAAGTCACGTCACTGGATCACTTACGGCAAAAAAAAAAAAAAAAAAAAAAAAAAAAAAATCACTCGTCTTTGTGTCATCGGAAAACTAGAAGATTAGATATTTTTCTTTTTAGAAAAAAAAAATATGTTTTAATTTTCTTAAAGCTCTCTATCCTATGTTTATTATTCCTTTAATTTCTGTTTCATGTCTTGTGGAAACCCTTTGTCTGTCCTAGTTATATATATTCATTAACAATCACTAGAGTTTTTTCCATAACCGCTATTTATTGACTGCATTTTCACTGAGAGTTATTTTAGGTTTACTCGCATTCGTTTTCAGTCCTACATTTCTACTTTCTTTATTCAAATATTAAATGATCTTTTGCAATTCCTCCCAAGATTCACTAAATAGTTATATGTAATCTGCAAATCTGTTAAGGCATTCTGCATCAGTGTTAATTCGTACATTTTCCCAATCTATATTCTTAAGAAAATTTTCCTAGATTTGCTGTCCTGCTCCTTTCTCAATCAGAATTTTCTCAATACCCTTATGTAGTTTTAGGATTCTTGTACTTCACCCATATATATCTTCAAATATAGTAACATAAGATCAATCTTTCCCTTGTCTTTGAGGGATTTTCATTAGTGCTGAAATTTTGACATTCAAAAGCTTTCTCATGGCCTAAATATGCCATATATAGTGGTCTGTCATGCAATGTTGATTTTTCTATTTGCTGGTGGATTTCCTGGATATGGTCAATTGTTGAATACTCACTTTTAAAGCCCGCCGGCGCTCTTGGTTGATTAAAGTCTAGCCTTTTTCCTATTTACCCTCATATAATCTTTTTAATACTTTATATATTATGAAGGATAAACTTGTTGAGTGGCAATATTTCAGATCATTTGTGTCACTTTTTCTTTTTTTTTCCTTTTTTTTGTGAATTAGAATGATTATAACGATTTTCTAAGCTGCAGGTATAGAATATTTTGTGTAAAGCTCAGATAGATTTACTGTTATGAAACACCTTTCATCTATTAAATAAATCAATTGTTAGGCCATCAAGTCCTGCTGGTTTTGGAACTTTCCATTCCTTTTAATTGTCCCTTTACTTCTGCTACTGTTACTTCTGCTTCCACCATAGGTGTTTTATTATTTACAATTGCAAAATTATTTCCTATATCACTATTGTCTAGCATTGGAAAGCATTCTTCTGCAATTTTTATCGTTCCATCATTTTATGATAAAGATTCTACTGTTATCCCTTAAATCATATATATATATATATATATATATATATTATTATTATTATTATTATTATTATTATATAAATATATTTATATATATATATATATATATATATAGATATATTTCAAATATATATATATATATATATATATATATATTATATATATATCTATCTATATATATATATATATATATATATATATATATTTCAAATATATAGATATATATATATATATATATATATATATATACATATATATATCTATATATTTGAAATATATCTATATATATATATTTGTATATATATATAATATATATATATATATATATATATATATATATACGGTTGTCAGCTAAAGATAGTGATCAATGCCAGAGTTGATGGGAGAACTGCAAGAGGAAGGCCTAGGTTTGGGTGGATGGATGGAGTGAAGAAAGCTCTGGGTGATAGGAGGATAGATGTGAGAGAGGCAAGAGCAGGGTCCATATACGTTAGGTCTGGTCGCGGATGGGGATTAAGCCGCTAGATCCTGCTGGGTGACGTATGCTGGCCTGGCGGCTCAGTTTGCCACTCACCTGGATGAAGCAGAGTCAGCCCATACCTGTTATTCGTTTGGATCTTTTAATTTCCTGTCTTATCCCCACGAAAAAAAGAAACCTTTTAAAATGCCTGAAGTATGTCCTGTTTTTGGTAGTAATAATAGAGGGAAATAAGATAAAGATATCCCTTTCTATCGCTTCCCAAAAGATGAAAAGCTCCAAAAGAAATGGATACACCTCTGTCGCAGCGAATTAGAACTTACCTTTTACAGAGACGTCTCTTTACCTGAAAACTAACATGATTCAGATAAAGTGTGCAATGAGGAGAATTTATCAAAGGGTGCATTGCACATCAAGGAACATGAAAAACCCGCTGAACCCGGGGCAAATTATATAACACTAGAAAGGGACCTTTGCCTTTCAGCGATGACACTTGCAGCATTCGATGATATCCAGGAGGAGCCTTCTGTAGACATGCCCTTCTTGGAGGCTATGAAAAAAGTAGGTTGTATTGTAAGATAATTCCTTTAGTAATAGTTGTTAAGAGCAGTACTTGATTCAGATGAAAGAACCTGGATAGAAAAGATTTCTAAATCCCAAGGAGCACTTGTTCATCCCAGTGATGAATACCTTAATGAACAATTAGAAAAGATGGAGAGGTTGTTTGAGTGCCACCATGGAGAGACGGTGATAAAGACTAGTAATGGAGCCATTAAGTAATTGTCGAGTGATGATATAACTTCTGTTGATTTACCAGAAGAGGTAATAGGTTATTATGTCCGCTGTGGACTGATTTTTTAGAATACGGGTTCTAAATAGAACGAATAAAAAACTTTGTATTATTAGATGTTAGTGTCCTTACATTACATAATTATCTATTATCACATATATAACATATATACGAAGTTTTCAATATTAATTCAATAGCTGTAATGGTTAAGTATTGAAGACGGATTATTGTAATTAATTTTGATTAAATAATTTTCAGTCCGACATATCTTTATTTTTTTATTAGCACTAAAAACCCAAATCTAAGCCGTCATTCTAAAAAACAATGAATAAAGAAATTAACTCTCTCTCTCTCTCTCTCTCTCTCTCTCTCTCTCTCTCTCTCTCTCTCTCTCTCTCTTACACCCATAGAAGTAAAATAAAACAGGAATAAAGGAAAAGGATTGAAATATACTGTAATTTGTCTTTACTGGTAATGACTTTAAGGTTTTCTGATGATCTCTCAAAGAACTTATTCTCTTCACACCTACTTGTGAAGCCATTAAATGCCGATAGAGATGAGGATTTGAAAAACGGGGCTGGCATGGAATTTATAATTTCGTATGATCTTCTTATTACCTTTAGGTCTTTCAAATCCGTCTTTTACTAGACCAGGTATAAGAAAAATCATCTACGAAAGCCAAGAAACCCAAAGCTGTACGAAATAATATATTTTAATTACACAGAAGAGGAAAACAGAGAGATGACTATTTTATTCCCATATAGTTTAATGGTGGGACGTACCAGAGATGCCGTCTGATGACGTCAGCTCTTGACCGCGGGCCGGTGCTTGACCAGACCTTACATATATAGACCTCGGGCAATAGAATGTGCTAGAAATAGGAATGAATGGCGAGCAATTATGACGCAGTTCCGGTAGGCCCTGCTGCTTCCTCTGGTCGCTTTGGAGGACCGCAGAGGTTGCAGCAGTAGGGGACGCAGCGTTATGAAGCTTCATCTGTGGTGGATAACGGAGGAGGGTGGACTGTGGCAGAGTGGCACCCTAGCAGTACTAGCCGAAACTCGTTTGAGTCCCTTATCAGGCTGGGAGGAACGTAGAGAGGAAAGGTTCCCTTTTTTTCATTTGTTGATGTCGACTACCCCCCAAAATAGGGGGAAGGGCCTTGGAATATATATATATATATATATATATATATATATATATATCACCACGCCCTCCATTATGGATTGGTTTTATATATATATATATATATATATATATATATATATGTATATATATATATAGATATATATATGAATATATATATATATATATATATATACATATATATATATATATATATATATACATACATATATATATATATATATATATATATGTGTGTGTGTGTGTGTGTGTGTATGTGTGTGTGTGTGTGTGTGTTTCTTCAAAAAGGCCCATAATAGAAACAAAGGAAATGTAAAAGAAATCACTATATTTCGACAAAAACACATTAGGCCTCTTCAAAGTGTAAAGTTAAAATGAGGAATTGAGTGGAGAGTGATAGTCTATACACGAAAATAAAAGGGTGTTTCTAATTGTTGTAACGTTATTTTATGTGCTCTTAGGATGAGCCAAATTTAATTACATCCAGGTGCGTTTTCGTATTGTTGAGCCGCTCGGAGGTCAAGACATCCTCCGAGCGTCTCAACAAAACGAAGACTCACCTGGATGTAGTGAAATTTGTCTAATCCTTCCAACATATAAAACACCCTTTCAACAATTAGAAACACCCTTCTGCTTTCCTATATAAACCGTTATTGTCCACTCAATTCCTCATTTTTACTGTATACCTTGAGGAGGGCCAATGTATATTTGTCGAAATATAGTGACTTTTTTTTATATTTCCTTTGTTTCTCCAATAGGCCTTTTTGAAGAAACATGTTAAACCGATCGATTACTGTTATAAGTACCACCCACACACACACACACACACACACATACAGACACACACACACACACACACACACACACACACATATATATATATATATATATATATATATATATATCCAGTCGCTTTTACTTCACTGCAGGCCAAAGGTCTCACACATATCAATTCATGTCCAAGGTTTGGACAGTTTTCATCACCACGCTAGCCACTTCGGATTGGTTATATATGTATATATATATATATATATATATATATATGTATATA
>NC_090725.1:164140893-164195893 GCF_036898095.1 Palaemon carinicauda | reverse complement strand
AGTACATTATCACCATAGCGGAAAAATCACGTCCACGTAGAGGCCGACCGAGAATGCTTATCAAGTTCCTTCATTTGATCATTTAAAGTCAGATTTCATAGATTTATGCTATATATATATATATATATATATATATATAACTAAATAAAATAAGTCTATTCCTTTTCTAGTGGAAAGGGGTTCAGTGTATTCTCGCAATACCCAGATTGTTTCACCGTATTACCATAATTCCCATTGTATTGCGTTTCCTTTCTCTCCAGCTGCCTAATTTTTATTTTTATATATTTATTTTTTCTAATTACCATAATTCATGAGCCAAAAAGGTTATAAAAGAGGAGTCTTTCCTAGTCATTTGTTGTAGGGATATGTGAACGATATGAGATGACAATTCTGTCTTTTTTTAGTATCTGCTTTATATATCTAAATAAACAAATGCTCTTTATCATTTATCATGTGTGTGTGTTTGTGTGTGTGTGCCCTTGTGTGTGTTACTGAAAAGAATGTAAAAATTCCATTAAATGTATGCATAATGTAGATATAGCGGCATGAACACAAGGCTTTATTTTTTTTTCCATTTTCAATTTATCTAATTCGCAATTACATGATCATATGGCTTCCCCAAATCTCTATTGAGTGTCTCAATGATGGGCTGGGCAACGGCGGTGGGATAGTTTATCCACCCTGGCAGGCTCAACCATACCGCTAAGGCCAGTTCTGAGAGACCAGACCAAGAATGGACCCCTATAGGCCTTCTCCTTCATTTCAGATAGGCAAAGGCTAGGAGGAGGAAAACTCCAAAATCAAACCAAATCAAACCAAACAAGACCCCAACGGCGGAGCTTCCCAGCGCCGGCGGAAGAGGGTAATGCCTATCGGAGAGGCAACAAGGCGGGCCTTGACATAACAAGAACCCGGCAGCCCGATGCAACCAACATCGGAGAACCCGCCTGTCTCATATGTTTTGAGCCGCGGTGAAAACGATGTGGGCCAAGTGTGTGTGCGTGGCTGTTGCAATGCCAAGACCACCCAAAACAATATACCCAGCTACTGGCATTCTGTCGTTTCCTCCACCCTTCTTCTGATAGGAGGCTGATGGCTAACGACAGAACCCAATACTCAGACACGAATGGGCGCCAACGACGACGACGATATATATATATATATATATACACACACACACATATATATACATATATATATATATATATATATAAATATATATATATATATATACACACAAACACACACACACACACACATATATATATATATATACATATATATATATATATATATGTATATATATATATATATATATACATACATATATATATATATATATATATGTATATATATATATATATATATAAATATGTGTGTGTATGTGCATATGTGTGTGTATGTGCGTATGTGTGTGTGCATGTATGAATATATATATATATATATATACTATATATATATATATATATATCGATAATGGATTTTGAGCGAAGCAAAAAATCTATTTTTGGGTGAGGTAGCCATGTCGTCCTGATGGTAGTTCCTATTAGGTAGCTTTCTAGGGTATATTTGACTACAGTGATATTCCCAGAGAATTTTACCTTAAGGTATCCAGAATTCTAACTCCTGGAGCAAATATCCCTAAATAATCTCATAGGGATATCGCATAATATCAGAGGACGTATTCTTGACACGTCACATAGCTATCTTCACCCCGAACAGTATTAACGCTTCGACGGGGTACAGTGACAAGAATCTGAAATGAGAATGAAAAGAGAGCCGCTCATAGGGCATCTCTCCTATTCCGTTTCCAGTGTGTATCTGATGAAGGCGGTAGCGCCCTCTTTATTCCTTGTAGCGATATACGAGGTGTTACAGATACTGTACTATAGGGAGGGGTCACCAAGCCCTTTTACAATAAAAAGAAGGGCGGGTCCATCAGGACGACATGGCTACCTCTCTTTTGGGCTCAGGCCATGTCGTCCTGATGGAAGTTTATCAGGGCATTACTGTATCTGTGGATTCTCAATCAGTGCCGTACTCTCAAGAAAGTATTTTCCTGGTCCGTCTAGACCTAGAGACCTATGATGTTACCGTCATACATTATTTCATCTAAGCATGAACTATGTTAGTGCTTCCTGCCCCCTACAGGGAAGAGTCGTACTAGACTCTGGAAAAAGTCTCGAGGAGTACATAAAAATTTATGGATGACAAAATGACAAGCTTGTATAGTGGTCTCACCCTATATAATATAAATCAAAGTTTGTATGAGAGTCACTAATGTCAGTATGAATTTGTGACACCTTCCCCAATGTGACTACTCTTATAAACTATTGGATAATGGTTGTATCCGCATAGGAACAAATTTCGCCTCTTTCCCACCAACCCGTTAGGGTACCACGTCAACCCTTCCAAGGAACGGTTAGAGTGAGTGGACTTTGCTTGAATCAGGGAACAGTCTTAAAAGACAAACCGTGATAAAAATATCCATATTTTAATCTTAATGCTCAGTACATTTCAAATAAAATGAGTGTGGGCGAATGAGACACAGGGTTCACTATGAACTAGATTATTGAAATTTAATAAACGCACATATCAGATCAACATTTATAAAATTATATAAAACGTGGATGATATGTGTCAAAGCATAAAGAAAAACAGTCAACAGAAAATATTGTTTCGTCTACTAGGAAACAGATTTGCCATTTCAATTGAATTATTAGTAATAATGATATAGTCTGTATACTGTTAATTTACACTAACGTAAAAAACGCTTAGCACAAGTGTCCGTATTATGCTATAGTTCACCGATGACATTGGAACAGTTCGTAAGGACACTTTCGTGGCCTATCGCTCAGTGTGTAGTAACCTACAGGGACTACACACGCACCCTCTTAATTAATCGTCCCAAATTAATTACACTGTTCCTCGCAGATTTAAAACAGAAGGTTAAAAAATTCTACCTGCTGCTACCACAGAACTCTTAAGTTGCTCCACTAGCTTCACATAGTGCGTAAAGAACACCTTGGGTGACTACCAGCTGGTGTACAAACGAGGATGTTCAAAGTCCATATGATTTAAAGAAATTTTATGGAAGAGGCAACTTTCCTCGGATCATGACTAACGAGTGTACTGTCTAGATCCGTTCTGCGAATAACACTGGTGAGTTTCACCCTTAGTTATAGAAAACATAGAACCCAGGGTTTCTCTTCTGAACAGCTGTCCTCCCATAAAGTCTGAAGTTCTATGAAGATAGACCTTAGGCACTCCGCTGGACATAGAGATGTATCTTCCTTCAGAGGGCAGATTCTCTAGGGACCCCACCTGTTGGTGGGTAGCTTGTTCTTGGTGAGAAACGTTGGGTCTGGAAATAGATTCAGTTCTCTCTCCAAGAACTGGACGTGGCCTTCCTCTCTAGAGAGAGCCAATATTTCACTAACTCTGGCTCCCAAAGCGAGTACAAACAGAAATATGACTTAAATTCAAAACCTTCAAAGCACATTCCTCATTGTTCATTATTTATACACAATGAAGAAAGGTCGACCTGTAAGGCATATGGTATCTGACTTGTCAAGGCAAGATTGAACAATAGAATTGTGTTGGCTGCTAAACCTTGCTCATGAAGGTAAATGAAGAATGAAAAATAGGAATCTGTCGGGATTTCTTTCGGTTTCTTCGCCTTGACAAAGGATAGCTATTTCTTCCCTGAAGCCTCATAATGTCTTCTGGTTTCCTCCAAAAGTCTAAACTGACTTTTTAACACCGAATCTTTTTTCTCATCGTCAAGGAGAGAAAATCATGAGATGTAGGTTCCGTGTTTTCTGTGATGGAGCGAAGACAGTCGACTTCTCTACTCGCTGAGACAGGGATGGATCCGGTAGCGGTACGAATTTTAGTCGAAGTTCCAATGCCAGAGGGAACCACATGCTATCTGGCCACTTGTGGGCCACTATTGTTGCTTTCCCTTTGAAGGATCTCAGCTTATCAAGGACCTTCAAAAGGAGGTTATGCGGAAGGAACAGATAGATACTGGACCATCTGTTCCAGTCCAGGGACATAGCGTCCGCTGCCTCCACTAACGGATCCTCGTAAGGGGACACGTAACTATCTATTTTCTTGTTGTCTTTTGTTGCAAAGAGGTCTATCTATAGCTCTGAGACTAGACTCGAGATGAAGGAGAACGATCCTGCGTCAAGGGACCATTCTGACTCTATAGGTGTAAATCTCTCAGCACTGGATCTGTTATCGAAGCAAACTGTAGAGAGCCCAGCACTCTCTCCTGTTCACGTCTTGATATCCATTTGGATTACAATAGTCTCTTGACAGATCCTGATATTTCTTTCCTCTTCTTACTAGGAATGGAAAGGCGATGTGACTCCAAATTCCAGTGGATTCCCAACCACTGAAATTTTTGAGCTGGAGAAAGTCGAGACTTTTTGATGTTGATCTTGAATCCCAGATGTTCCAGGAACTGGATCACTATCTTAGAAGCTTGCATTCATTCTGTCCTGGATGCTGCCCACACCAGCCAGTCATCCAAGTAGGCTACTACTTGGACCCCCTTAGGCGTAATTGATGGACCGCTGCGTTCGCAAACTTCGTGAAAATCCTTGGGGCTATGTTTAGCCCGAAAGGCATGGCTTTGAAGGCGTAAAGTTTTCTATGTAACTTGAAGCCTAGGTAGGAGGAGAGGTGACGATTAATTGGAACGTGCCAGTAAGCGTCAGACAAGTCTATAGAGACAGTATATGCCCCTCTGGGCAGTAGGGTCCTTATGTGCTGAAGCGTGAGAATTCTGAACTTGTAGTTCACTATGAACTTGTTGAGTGGCGACAAGTCTAGAATGACTCAGAGTTTTTCTGAGTCCTTCTTGGAACACAAAACAGCCTTCCTTGGAATTTTATGGACTTAACTTTCCGTATTACTCTTTTGTCTAAGAGTTCTCGGACATATTCTTCCAGAACGGGGGATGAGTGTTGGAAGAATTGAGGAAATTGTGGTGGAGGACTGCTCCAGCTCCAACCTAGTCCATTTTTAATTAGGCTGTGGGCCCAGGGATCGAAGGTCCAGCGATCCCTAAATAGCTGTAGTCTCCCTCCTACTGGAAGAATCTTACTTCTGCTGTTGTGGACCCGAGGCCTTGCCTCCTTGACCGCGTCCTCCCCTGTATCCCCTTCCTCTTGAAGGGCGTCTAGAAGAACCTCTGGCTGTTCCTCTAGCTCTCAAACGAAAGGAAGATGTCTGCCTTTCGAAGGCTGGGTTAAAAACTGGCGACTGTGTCGTCACTTGTTGAGGTACCAGCTGGTACGTGGTTGGAGGTTGTGCCACTATCTGAGGCACCTCGGTCACAGGAAGTTGTTGTTGTTGCTGTCGGTAGGGTTTAGCCGGCCGAGAGGATGGCCTAGGCCTTTTTGTCTTCCTCCTCGGCTGAGATCTAAGCCCAACTTTTTGAGAAGGTTCCTATTCTCTGAGGCGGCCTTGTCTACTACCTCTTTAACCACTTCATTGGGAAAGAGGTCTTTACCCCAAATACGAGAGGAGATCAGTTTCCTCAGTTCGTGCCTCACCGCAGCCGAGGCGAACACGTACTCTCTACAGGCTCTCCTAGCTTTAATAAAGCTATAGAGATCCTTCGTAACTGTGGCCAGATTGGTTTTAGCCACAACCATGAACATGTCCTGGTTCTTGGGGTCACTTGCCATCGTTTCTAGTGTCGTTTGCAACGACATCGATGCCGCAAGTCTTTCCTTTGTCTCTTGCTCTCTACGCAAGAGAACCTCCGACAGTTTTGGAAGTGCCTCGCCGAACTGGCGTTCAGCAATATCAGCTTCCAGCTTCCCGACTGAGAAGGTAAGGTGTACGTTCTTCCAGTCTTCTTGGTCCAAGGGCAAGGTCAGAGATAACGGCTTGTAACGGCTTGCACTCCTCTAAGGAGGGGCATGGTTTCCCTGCCTCCACTGCCTTCAAGGCTGCCTTATATCCCTTTTCCAAGAAGGGAAAGGCTCTGGTAGGAGAGGCCACAAAGGAGGGAAGCTTCCTACTCAAGGTGGGCACCTTTGAGTTAGTGAGGCCCCTCTATTTCATCGAGCTCGTTAGTAACGTCTGAGCTTTACTATGGTCAAAGACTATGACCTCCTTCGGCTCCGTCTCCTCCTTTGAGGCTGGCTCCTTCTTAAGACGGACATAGCAGTCGGGATAAGAATCTTTGTTGGGCCAAAATTCCACGTCTTCTAGGGGAATTGCTCCCAACTTTTCTGAGATCATGATCTTCCCGGTTTTCATTAGCATGTGTTCGGCATGCCTCCAAGGATTGGTATCCGAGCACAAAGGAAGATCCTTCACGCTAAGTCACTTCTGGGGCCCACGTGATGCTGCAAGTCTACGTATCTACAGTTTCATTGCAGCTTCCTTCTCATCATTCTTCCTTTGAATTTGTTGGATCATCTCAACAATGGAAGAAAGAGTCCTTCCCATTTCATCTGGGATAACAGACGATGTAGAAGGAACAGGTTCTGGGTCCAGAACCGATGTAACCGACACTTCGTCGATTTCTTCCTCTTCTACTGGAGGAACCTGGAACAGCTCCTCCTCCTGACCTTCTCCTAGAAAGTCCTTCTCAGTAGAATCCGACACCTCCAACATCCTATCGTCCAATTGTATGTCTTGAAGGGCGGCCGAGACTTCAGAATCTACCTGATTCTTGGCAGTTGGTATCTCCACTTGAGGCTGGGGGATGATTGCATCAGCCGATGCTTTAGGGAAAAGGTAGGCCCTTATCCTCTCATTTGGAAGGTAGGGACCTGAGGTATTTTTCTGAAAACCCCTCACCCAGGATCGTAACGTTTCCCTGGCAGCATCCCTTGACTCCGTCGACTTAGGGTCGTCAAAGCCTCGGTAATCAGGTTAGAACAAACTGTACAAACCTGAGGGTCCCAATAGCGGAGATCACCTCTGGAGGCTGCGCATTCTGCGTGCCTCCTGCAATATTGATGTCCACAGAAGTTCTTACTGCGGCCATTACAGAAAACACTCCCGCACTTCGGATGGTCCTCCTGTAAAGAAAAGAAAAATCCATGAGTATCAAGTTAAGGCATTCACTTATATTGAGATATTTAGCTTATATAAAAAAGCTATAAAAGAAAGAAGGAAAGACACATACTTGTATTTCCTGCCCAGCCAATTGCTGAAACCTCCCGAGATATTAAAACTAAGGTTAATTCTATTCTAGAATACCTTATGTAATTTCCTAAATGGAAATTTAAGGTGTAGTTCACACCTTGAGATAAAGTTTTAATATACGGGATAGAAAGAATACAGCAAGAACTTACTTTCTATATATTGTACGGTCTCAACAAAGGGCTGTACAAGATAACATTAAGTATGATGAACTTTAGTGTTATCACAAGCTCTGTACAGTAGTTTCTGTTAATGCAGTGTGTACTACACTACAAATATAGCAACTACTGTACTTCACATGCTGTTGTGCCGCCTAGCACCCACCGGTACGTGCCGGCGTGCGCCTGCGCGTGTCGGCCGGCATCTACCCCTGTATAGTTCAAAGATATACTATCTTTAACTAATAGGCGGCAGCCCACTGGTTCTCGACTGTGTGTCGGCCGGCAATCATTGCCAGCTGACGGCTGAAAACACTAATACCTGGCTGTCGGCCGCTAATCGTAGTGGCCAGCAGATTCGGGCTGTGTTTCCACTGCCGGCCGGCAAAGGTAATAATACCCATGCCCGCCGACAGTAGCCAAGAACCAGAGAACCTCTACCTGCCCGGCTGTCGGATGTTAAGCCGGCAGCCGTGTTAGGGGTGCATCACAATAATCAGAGAAACAGTATGGATGTAAAGCTATAAGGCGGCATGCCATTTGACCTTCCATCCAGAAAGAGTGAACTTATGGAAGGGGAGAATGTAGCATTCAGGCTTCCAAAAAATCCATAGCGTGCCGGGCTCTACCGGCAGACATGGAAGGGAGACCAAGGGAGGTCTGGGGTTCACTCTGCACAGAACAAAGGGTCTCTACCGGCCGACATGTAATGCCAGCCGGCAGAGATCTGAGCCGGTCCTCCATCCTAACCTATGCTAGGTACGGAAGTAGGATTGTGGCCAAAAGAAAATAAAAGAAAGAGAGGTGGGGAAGGGATAAGGGTCCTGTATAATTCGTTCTAGCAAGAGACACACTCAGCAGATAGGGAAGCTCATCCTATCCAAGAGTTGTCTATTAGGGAGGAAGACTGGCAATGCTTGCTATCCTCCTCCCAACCAGAACAAAGTTAGGTGAAGTTATTTCGCCGGGCAACAGAGAAAACTCATTCTCCAGCCCGAGAAAAACAACACAGGACAGTTTGCTAGGCCACTAGAGGAAGGAATCATCTCTTACAGAATCCTTCCAACATGGACTAGGGAAGCAAAGCTTCCTGTGTCCGCCCCTAACCTAGCAAAGGAGACTCATTCTCTATGCTAAGAAGAAGCAGACCACAGACTAGACACTCTGATGTTCTGCCCAAACCCAAAAAACCAGTCACTCTGGTTATCAGGACAGGACAGACATATCCTAGAATAGTTATACCTGGATTATTATACAGGTAGAACCACTAGGATTAAGCCAAAGGCTTTCAGAGGGAGAGAGGGATTGAACTTAGCCTCCGAGGGAGAAACAACAATCGGGGATGTGCGAAAGTATACTACTGTACCTAGAATACCAGACTAGGTAAGGTGAGAATCGATTACCTAATTCACCGAAACTCTCTCGTATACAATCTTGGAAAAAACATTCAACAATATCTTACATGTATAGAATATTTGCCTATAGCTTCAATGAAATAACACTCGAAAAAACTTATATCATGCATGAAAGTACAGTGCCAGACGTCTAGGCTACTAAGCCTCGCGAAGGGCAAGATCGGTACCTCGACCCGTGTCAAAATCAACGAACTAAAACTGACGGTATAATATAAGCATTCCTAGAGAAGCTAAATAGCTAAATTATTGAAGCATAACAAACCGGGAATGTCGCTCTAGCTAACTAAATGACCCATAAAGAGCAAGCGATAGCATCCAGGATGCCTCCGGTAGGCAACAGCTATTGCTTACGTTAATATCACTTTTGATTTAATTCAAAACGACAAGAGCTTACATTTATACATAGTAAAGATAATGCTCAACTTACGAGAAGCAAAAGAGGCCGGAGAAGTCATCAAAATGTTGAATAAAATCCAAAATAATGAGAGAGCACAAGGGAAAACACCGAGTAGTAGAGCTACACGAAAAGGAATAAAGAGGGTGCTACCGCCTTCATCATACACACACTGGAAACGGAATAGGAGAGATGCCTTATGAGCGGCTCTCTTTTCATTCTCGTTTCAGATTCTTGTCACTGTAACCCCTCGAAGCGTTAATACTGCTCGGGGTGAAGATAGCTATGTGACGTGTCAAGAATACGTCCTCTGATATTATGCGATATCCCTGTGAGATTATTTAGGGATATTCGCTCCAGGAGTTAGAATTCTGGATACCTTAAGGTAAAATTCTCCGGGAATATCACTGTAGTCAAATATACCCTAGAAAGCTACCTAATAGGAACTTCCATCAGGACGGCATGGCCTGAGCCCAAAAAGATATATATATATACATATATATATATATATATATATATATATATATATATATATATATATGTATATATATATATATATATATATATATATATATATATATATATATATATATATATATATATATATATATATATATATATATATATATATATATATATATATATATATATATATATATATATATGTATGTAAATATATATGTATATATATACATATGTATATATAATTATATATATATATATATATATATATATATATATATATATATATATATATATATATATATATATACATATATGTATATATGTATATATATGTATATATATATATATACATATATATATATATATATATATATATATATATATATATATATATATATATATATATATATATATATATATATATATATATACAATACTATAGCTTGTGACTGGGAACCAGACATATAATGTTAAATATATTACGAGTGGCAAGTTAATCAACCTATAGAATTCCAAAATCGCTTGTTTGCTTTTACATTAAAACTGTTACACTTTAAAATAATAATACACGAACCCTGGGACAGTTAAATAACTCCCAGATAGCAATGTATAAAATATTGAATATCCAAAGGTCTCTTAAGTAGTCTCAAAACCAAACTGGGTAATTATTCATAAGAATGAACTTACTATGGTTCATTAACAGGATACGAGAATAATTATTCTAAACAATGGTGATTGGAATAGTACACCCTTAACAAAAATAAATATATTCTATAAAAATTACAACACTTTGAAAGTATTTATATAAATTAAATAAATCAATAGAAATCTTAAGTCTAAACAAAACTTAGATTAAGACAAAAACTTTACGATCTAGCAATTATGTAATTATATAATTAAATCTGAGTTCAATATTTAAGTTTGACACTTAATGAAAAATAGATAACCAGATCACAATAAAAATACCTAACTTTCTTACAAAAAATCTAAGAAAATTTTCACAAGTACTCATTACACCCGATGCATGCGGGAGCACAAAATCACTTAGAAGTGGACACACTACAGGTACTGACCACTTTTAAAACAATACTCTCAGATCTTAAGGCTGGAAAATGCTATTTGTCTATCTAACCCCGGTGTCGCCTACATCCAGAAACTTCCCCGAGCTCTGGATAGTGTGGGGGCTGGGCAAAAGCGTCAAAGTTACCAAGTATCTCTCTCTCAAACGTGTACTCACTCCAAGCTACACGGCTCTCTCAGTCATCTACTACTGCCCACCCTTTGTCCCTGAAATAAAAAAAGAAAACATCCTATCACAAATATTTGTATTCTTTCACAAATATGACACAATACCTCATAAGATATAAAAAAACATTACATAAGACCTCTTTCCTATCATGTATGATCACACAACACTCTCAAACAGACTACATAGGACTTTGTAACAAAAATACGTAAAATAAAAAGTTATTTCTTAGAAATAACGAGAATGTATATTTACGTTATTTTTAACACTTGAATAAAAAATACAATGGAATTAACGACGTAAGTCTTACGTTGTTTACATAATATACTTAAATCTACATGAGAGGAGCTCATTTTACGGGCTGGCTATTCATCTCTTCCATGAACAAATGAAATATATATAAATAAATCATGAATAAACTATTGTATTTACTCTAAGCTAGACCAGCTTCATAAGGATATATATATATATATATATATATATATATATATATATATATATATATATATATATATATATATATATATATATATATATATATATATATATATATATATATATATATATATATATATATATATATATATACATATATATATATATATATATATATATATATATATATATATATATATATATATATATATATATATATATATATATATATATATATATATATATATATATATATATATATATATATATATATATATATATATATATATACAGCATATATATATAAATATATATATATATATATATATATATATATATATATATATATATATATATATATATATATATATATATATATATATATATATATATATATATATATATACATATATATATATATATATATATATATATATATATATATATATATATATATATATATATATATATATATATATATATATATATACATACATATATATATATATATATATATATATATATATATATATATATATATATATATATATATATATATATATGTGTGTGTGTGTGTGTGTGTAATAAGCCATATATTTTAATGTCTCGATTTTCATACCAATCTCGCGATTAGAGTCTCGAGGCAAAACCACTCGAACACAAAAACATCTGACTGTCAGGGAATCGAACCCTGGTCCAGAATGCTTGTACAACAGTGACCTTACAATTTAACAACGAAGAAAATGTGACGAGCCGAGAAAAGGTTGTGACTCAAAGACAGGATGAAAGCAACTGAGTAAATCTATTACAGACACTCGTCTCTATATACAAAGAACTTAATGCAACTGGAAATTTCTTGTTCAACCAACACCGTACCGGTTAACAGTTAACGGTGAGAAAAACAAACACATTTTTTCAGGTTCTATGCAACAGGAAATTTCTGGTTCAATTGATACCACACCGGTTAACAGTTAACGGTGAGAAAAACATACATGTTATTTCAGATTCTTTTTAGTGTGAGGGGAGAGCGAAGATACAAGCATAATATATACACAAAATGAAATGTCGTTACTATGTACGATCGTGTGACACATGGTTGGTAAATGCCTCCCCCCCCTTATAAATGACATACTCTACATGTTAAATAGGGCGCCCTGATCTAGAGAGGCGAACTGTAGGCGGGTTATATGGCAAAAGTTAAGCAGGTTTTAGACGATCAATGGAGACCCAGTCTTTTCGGCCCCAATGTTTAGTAGGAATGCTTTTGGACTGCATCGGATCACAAGGAAAGGGCCCATGTAAGCGGGCATTAGCAGTGGCTTGCTAGTGTCGATGCCCAGGAAGACGTACTTTGCAGAGTGCAAATCTGTCAGTATGTGATGCTTCGCTGGGGGCTTTTAAGTCTGGCAGCATGGAGTAAATTTTCCCACGACGCGACGTATGCGCTGGAGATCGTCGGAGGAGGTTGTAGGAGGAAAAAATTCGGCAGGGACGACCAACGGGTTGCCATACACCATTCCAGCTGCCGAGACGTCGAGGGTGTCTTTAGAAGTGGTTCTTAGTCCCAGGAGTTCCCAGGGAAGTGGAGTAAACCAGTTGGAATCCTTGCAGCGGGATATCAAAGCTGCTTTGAGGGTGCGATGAAAACGTTCAACCATTCCATTGGCAGCGGGGTTGTAGGCACTTGTCTGATGTAGGGTGATGCCCAGGAGATTCGCTAATGATGTCCACATTTGAGAGGTGAAAGTGGTACCCCTGTCAGAATTAATATGCTCAGGGATACCAAATCTTACAATCCATCCTGAGAGTAAGACAGATGTACATGAGGCGGATGTTGCAGTTTCCATGGGAATGACTTCAGGCCAATGAGTGGAGCGGTCAATGACGGTAAACAGGTAACGATGTCCTTGTGATGTGGGTAGGGTGTCTACAACGTCGGCATGAATGTGTGCAAAATGACGCTGAGGTTAAGGAAAGGAGCCCACTCCTGAATCCGTGTGTCTATGTACTTTGGAAGTTTGGCAAGAAGTACAGACGCGGACCCAATCATTAGCATCCATAGAAATGACGTGCCAAATGCACTTCGTCTTCAGTGCCTGTGCAGTAGAATGGCACGTGGGATATGAAAGGCCGTGAATGAAATCAAACACCTGCCGGCGCATGGGAGCAAGAATCCAAGGTCGCGGTCTACCAGTATTGACGTCACGTAGGAGGGTGGTGCGGGAGTCTTTGAAGGGAAGTCTTCCCAATGGAGGGACGTGCATAATGTCCTACATGTTGATACTCTAGATCCTGTCGTTGCGCTTCAGCCAAGGCATTGTAATCCAATCCCAGTTGAACGGCAGCCAACGTTTTTCTTGACAGGGCATCGGCAACGGGATTCATTTTCCCAGGGACGTATTGAAGGGTGCAATTGAATTCAGCCAAAGCAGAGAGATGTCGGCGTTGACGGGCAAACCAGGCGTCAGACTGTCCAGTGAAGGCGTGCACCAGAGGCATGTGGTCAGTGCGAATGAGGATGGCAAAAGTGACGGACAGCCAAGTGCACTGCCAGCAATTCGCAATCGAAGATAGAATGACCCGATTCTGCCTTGGACTGTTTTCTGCTGAAGAAGGCCACTGGGCAGGGCAGGCCATTGACCACCTGCTCGAATACCGCACCAATAGCGGCATCGCTGGCATCAATAGAGAGAAGTAGAGGGGCATGTGGGAAAGGAAAAATTAGAGCCGCAGCGGTTGATAGGGCGTTCTTTGCATTACAGAAAGCCGCTTCTTGAAGGGGACCCCACTTCAGGTCCTTTGGACTGCCCTTGAGGGAGGCGTAGGTGGGAGCAAGAGTGGCGGCAATGGCTGGCAGAAAACGGTGATAATAGTTGATCATGCCCAAGAATTCCTGCAGAGCTTTGATGGTCAAGGGTGCGGGGAAGTCCTGAACAGCTGCTACCTTCTCAGGGAGGGGATGGACTCTTTCAGGAGTGATGAGGTGCCCTAAGAATGACACTTCGTTGGCGCCAAAGATACACTTGTCGTACCGGACTACAAGGCCGTTTTGTTGCAGGCGGTCGAGCACGATGCTCATGTGACGGAGGTGTTCCTCTTTTGAGGAGGAGAACAGAAGTATGTCGTCCACATAACATACACAGAAGGGGAGGTCCCCTAAGATGCAATCCATGAGACATTGAAACGTGGCCCCAGCATTACGAAGGATAAAACAGGAGCAATTGAAGGTGTATGTACCAAGCGGAGTGGTGATGGCAGTCTTGGGGATGTCTTCTGGGTTCATAGGCACCTGATAATACCCCTTCAGGAGGTCGAGCATAGAGAAAACCTTCGCTTTGTGCAGGTAGGAGGTCATGTCGGCGATGTTTGGGAGGGAGTAGTGATCCGGTTCTGTTTGCATGTTCAGGCGACTTTAATCCCCGCACGGACGGAGGGAGCGTCTTTCTTCAGAACGATATGTAAGGGTGACGACCATGGGCTGGAGCCTTTTAGCAAAGGCCCATTTCCTCCATTTCGGCGAACGTCTGTTTGGTGGCTGCCAATCTTTCCGGTGCCAGACATCTGAATTTTGCGGAGACTGGGTGTCCCATCGTCTTGACATGGTAATAAATACCGTGCTTTGCAGGAGTCGTGGGCGTTTGGCAAAGTTCTGGATGGACAAATTCCGGGTACGACGTAAGGAGGTGGGCGTAGGCATCTGTGGGTGCGCTGATGTGGAGAGCGAGGTTAGAGGGGGTGGGTTCAAGAGGTGTCAACAAGTATGAGTCTGCGTTGACCAATCGTCGGTGGACGACATCGACCAAAAGGTGGAAATGAGAGAGGAAATCCGCACCAAGGATTGGCAATGTGACGTCAGCTACGAAAAACTTCAAATTAAATTCACCGTTTCCAAACGATAATGGGAGGTTCTCGTAACCGTAGGTGGGTATCGCAGATCCGTTGGCAGCTACCAAGCAGACGTCGGCAGACATAGACAGACTACGTTGTGTCCTGAAGAGTTTCCTTGGCAAAAGAGAACGACATGCACCCGTGTCTACCAAGAATCGCACTCCCGTTCCTGCATCATGTAAAAAGAAAAGATTAGATGCACGGGAGGCCACCGCCACGAGCGATGGCATACTTACACGTTTTTTTGGCCACTGATAATCCTTGGCACATTTCCTCGCGGTTGCCCCGAATCTGGTGTGGTAATAGCAAAATTGCGGCGGATGGGAAGCCGTGAGTGGCTGTAGAAGTCGTTTGTTGGGGCGCGAGTGAGTGGTGGGTGGTGGGGGGCTTTGTCGTGGCTTCGGCACATCACGGGGTAGGCGTGTATGTCCTAAGGCATTCATGTCAGCTTCGGTTGACATTGAATAGGCGTCCTCTTCGTCAGGAGTGGAGGCGTTGATGGAGGTCTTGAAGTAGCTTTCCATAAGGGCGTCGGCTTTGGTCATGAAGTCCTTTATGGGTAAACTATCGACATTGGGTATGGCAAAGCGTACAGGTTCGGGTAAACGGCGTATCCAAAGGACACGAAGTATGTTCACTTCACGAGGGATACTGGTCATTTCCCTGAGGGCAATCGAAGCCCTTTGGTCCCCCAACGGTTGTTTAGAGAGCTGAAAAAGCTTTGCTATACGAGCTGCTGGCAACGCCGAGTACTGCTGCAGAAGGTATGTTTTGAGCTCGTCATACGCTATTGGGGTGTCTCCTTGTTCACAAAGCCAGTCGGATATTTCCAGGAAGATGTCCTCGGGTATCGCCGCGAGGACCTAATCTGCTTTGGTTGTTGAGCGAGTCACACCCTTGATGTGAAACTGGACTTCTGCTAGCTGAAACCAAGAAAACGCCTCTCTGCTGGTGAATGATGAAAGTTTCAATGCTGCAGCCGCAGCGCTAACTTCCTTAGATTCCGCCATAGTACCAACGAGTAAGGGGTGAGTGGTGGTGGAAGACTGGAGGAGTGAGTCGATTTTCTTGGTCACCAATGTGATGAGCCGAGAGAAGGTTGTGACTCAAAGACTGGATGAAAGCAACTGAGTAACTTTATTACAGACACTCGCCTTATATACAAAAACTCAATGCAACAGGAAATTTCTTGTTCAACCGACACCGTACCGGTTAACAGTTAATGGTGAGAAAAACAGACACATTATTTCAGGTTCAATGCAAAAGAAAATTTACTGTTCAACTGATATCACACCGGTTAACAGTTAACTGCGAGAAAAACACATATTATTTCAGGTTCTTTTTAGTGCGAGGGGGGAGCGAAGGTATAAGCATAATATATACACAAAATGAAATGCCGTTACTATGTAGGATCGTGTGACACACGGTTGGTACAAAAGATAAAAGTCAATGGCAATTCTTCTATACATAGACCTGTCGAATTCAGGTGTTTTGTACATTGAATTGGAATCATCCACTTTTCACCATCGTAGCTAATTGGTACGTTTGAGACTTTTCATTTGATAAAGATAAATTTTGTACATTTAGGCGTGTTTTTTTTTCATATTTCAAATAAGCCGTATATTTCAATACATTATTGTCTGGATTTTCTTACCGACCTCAGGATCCGTGTCTCCAAGCAAAACCAATCAAAGACAATAGCATCTGACTGGCCGGGAATCGAGCCCTGATCCAAGATGCTTGTATGACAGTGGCCGTACCATTTTGCTACAAAGAAAGAGAAAAGTCTATGACAATTTTTCTGTACATATACCTCTCAAGTTGGTCTTTCAACTCTTCTAGTGCCTTGTGAATCCCAGTTGAAAGTTTGGTGAACTAGTCTCTCTTGGAGAGTGCGAAGATAATACCCAAACTATCTCTCACCAGGATCTCCTCCATATACAACACTCGAGTAATCTCTCTTAAAATTTCCTTTCTAATCCTGTCTTGACATTTCAATCCCAAAACTCTTCTGAGGGCTTTGTTCTCAAACCTACAAAATCTGTCATACTACGACTCATTTCAGTAAGATAACAATGATCTCACTAAACTGATATAATCGTATAGCCTAACTTTTATATGTAATTTCAGGCAATTAGTTTTAAAAATTTTACTTAACCTAGCCATTGTCTGATGTGCTTTTTTTTCAATCTTTCATTAACTCCAATTCTAAAGATACTGTATTAGTGATCATATGTCCTGAAAATTTAAATGATTCCACCTCATTAAATCCTTTGTCGATCCAATAATATTTCCTATTCCAATACATAATTCGTTTTCATCAACTTTATCTTTCTTCTATTTATCTCGCGTTCTGGTATGCAAGCATTGTAGATTATGTGGTGTTCTACTAATAAGGATAGCGCTATCAGCATACTTTAGGTCACCTAATTCCCTTTTATCAGTACTGTCCAATTCTACTCCACCATCCCCAACAATTCTGCATATTACGAAATTCATTTGATAGGACTCCACTATCATTAACTTTGCACATTTTCTGCTCATGAATAGACTTATATATATATATATATATATATATATATATATATATATATATATATATATATATATATATATATATATATATATATATATATATATATATATTTACCAACCGTGTGTCACACGATCTAACATAGTAACGACATTTCATTTTGTGTATATAATAATTTTGTATCTTCGCTCTCCCCTCGCACTAAAAAGAACCTGAAATAACATGTATGTTTTTCTCACCATTAATCATTAACCGATGCGTGCCGGTTTGAACAGGAAATATCCTGTTGCATTAAGTTTTTGTATATAAAGGAGAGTGTTGCTTTCATCCTTTCTTTGAGTCACAACCTTCTCTTGGTTCGTCACATTGGTGACCCCGAAAGTCGACTCGCTCCTCCCGCCTTCCACCCCCTCTCGCCCCTCCGTCATTGGTACTATGGTGGACTCTACGGAAGTTGGCACTGCGGCTGCCCCATTGAAACTTTCGTCATTCGCCAGCGGTGAGGCGTTTGCTTGGTTTCAGCGTGCAGAAGTCCAATTTCACATCAAGGGAGGGACTCGCTCAACCACCAAAGCAGATTATGTACTCGCGGCGATATCCAAGGACACCTTCCCGAAAATATCGACTGGCTTTTTGAAGAAGGAGATACCCTAATAGTGTATGACATGATCAAAACATACCTTCTGCAGCAGTACTTGCCGTCGCCAGCCTCCCGTATAGCAACGTTTTTTCAGCTCTCCCAACAACAGTTGGAGGACCAAAGGGCTTCGCTCACCCTCAGGGAAATGATCAGTATCGCTCCCCTGCAACCTGCCGCAGACGGTTCTCCTCATGAGGTGAAGGTACTTCGTGCTCTTTCGATACGCCGTTTACCCGAACCTGTACGCGCTGCCATACCCAATGTCGATAGTTTACCCATAAAGGACTTGATGACCAAAGCCGACGCCCTTATGTACAGCCACTTCAAGACCTCCATCAATGCCTCCTCTCCTGACGAAGAGGACGCCTATTCAACGTCAACCGAAGCTGACATGAATGCAGTAGGACATACAAGCCTGCCCCATGACGTACCGAAGCGGCGACAAAGCCACCCACCACCCACCACCCACCACCCACCACCCACCACTCGCTCGCGTCCCAACCGACGACTTCTATAGCTACCTACTACCTCCCATCCTCCGCAGTTTTGCTACTACCACTACTGATTCGGGCAACCTCAAATGTGCCAAGGATTATCAGTGGGCAAATCTCGTGTAAGTAGGCCATCGCATGTGGCGGTGTCCTCCGGTGTTTCTAATCTTTTCTTTTTACATGATGCAAGAACGGGCATGCATTTTTTGTTAGACACGAGTGCTTGTCGCTTTCTTTTGCCAAGGCCACTCTTCAGGACACGACGTAGTCTGTCTACGTCTGCCCCCGTTCGCTTAGTAGCTGCCAACGGATCTGCGATACCCACCTACGGTTACGAGTACCTTACATTATCATTTTGAAACGGTAAATTTAATTGAAAGTTTTTCGTAGCTGACGTCACATTGCCAATCCTCGGTGCGGATTTCCTCTCTCATTTCCACCTTCTGGTCAATGTCGCCCACCGACGATTGGTTAACGTAGACTCGTACTTGTCGACACCTCTTCAACCCGGCCCCTCCAACCTCGCTCTCCACATCAGCGCACCCACGGATGTCTTCGCCCACCTCCTCACGTCGTACCCGGAAGTTTTCCGTCCAGAACTCCGCCAAACGCCCATGGCTCCAGCCAAGCACCATATTTATCACCGCATCAAGACGATGGGATCCGCGGTCTTCGCAAATTTCAGACGTCTGGCACCGGAACGATTGGCAGCCACAAAACAGACATTTGCCGAAATGGAGGAAATGGGCCTTTGCCAAAAGGCCTCAAGACCATGGTTGTCACCCTTATTCATCGTTCTGAAGAAAGACGGCTCCCTCCGTCTATGCGGGGATTAGAGGCGCCTGAACAGAACCTGACACTACCCCCTCCATTGACGATTGGTCAACGCAGACTTGTAGTTGTCGACACCTCTTCAACGCGCCCCCTCCAACCTCGCTCGCCACATCAGCGCACCCACGGATGCCTACGCCCCCCTACTCACGTCGTACCCGAAAGTTTTCCGGCCAGAACTTCGCCAAACGCTCACGGCTCCATATCAAGACGATGGGGCCCTTATTCTTTGCAAAATTCAGACGTCTGGCACCGGAACGATTAGCAGCAGTCGAACAGACGTTCGCCGAAATGGAGGAAATGGGCCTTTGCCTAAAGGCCTCCAGCCCATGGTCGTCACCCTTACATATCGTTCTGAAGAAAGAAGGCTCCCTCCGTCCGTGCGGGGATTACAGGCGCCTGAACAAGCAAACAGAACCGGATCACTACCCCCTCTCAAGCATCGCCGACGTGACCTCCTACTTGTACAAAGTGAAGGTTTTCTCTATGCTCGACCTCCTGAAGAGGTATTATCAGGTACCTATGAACACAGAAGACATCCTCAAGACTGCCATCACCACTGTTTTTGGTACATACACTGACAATTACTCCTGTTTTGGCCTTCGTAATGCTGGGGCCACGTTTCAAATCTTATTGATGGCATCTTAGGGGACCTCCCCTTCTGTGTATGTTATTTGGACGACATACTTGTGTTCTCCTCAAAAGAGGAACACCTCCGTCACCTGGGCATTGTGCTCGACCGCCTGCAACAAAACGGCCTTGTAGTCCGGTATGACAAGTGTGCCTTTGGCGCCAACGAAGTGTCGTTCTTAGGGCACCGTATTACTCCTGAAGGAGTCCATCCCTTCCCTGAGAAGGTAGCAGCTGTTCAGGACTTCCCCGCACCCTCGACCGTCAAAGCTCTGCAGGAGTTCTTGGGCATGATCAACTATTATTGCCGTTTTCTGCCAGCCATTGCTGCCACTCTTGCTCCCCTCTACGCCTCCCTCAAGGGCAAGCCAAACTACCTGAAGTGTGGTCCCCTTCAAGAAACGGTTCTCTGCAATGCAAAGAAGGTTCTATCAACTGCTGCGGCTCTCACTTTTCCTATCCCACATGCCCCTCTCCCTCTCTCCACCGATGACAGCAACGTCGCTATTGGTGCAGTACTTGAGCAGGTGGTCAATGGCTCACCCCGCCCAGTGGCCTTCTTCAGCAGAAAACTGTCCAAGGCTGAATCGGGTTATTCTACCTTCGATCGCGAATTGCTGGTGGTGCACCTGGCTGTCCGTCACTTTCGTCATTTCTTAGAAGATACCCTCTTCCTCATTTGCACAGACCACATGCCTCTGGTGCACGCCTTCACTCGACAGTCTGACGCCTGGTCCGGCCGTCAACGCCGACATCTCTCCGCCGTGGCTGAATACAATTACACCCTTCAATACGTCCCTGGGAAAATGAATCCTGTTGCCAATGCCCTGTCAAGAAACACGTTGGCTGCCGTTCAACTGGGATTGGATTACAACGCCATGGCTGAAGCCCAACGACAGGATACAGAGTATGAAGCATGTAGGACATCCTGCAAGTCCCTCCATTGGGAAGACTTCTCCCACGAAGACTCCAACACTACCCTCCTCTGTGACGTCAGTACTGATAGACCGCGACCTTCGATTCCTGCTCCCATGCGCCGGATGGTGTTTGATTTCATTCACGGTCTTTCACATCCCTCGTGCCGTTCTACTGCACAGCTTCTGAAGACGAAGTTCATTTGTCAAGGCATTTCTAAGGATGCTAAGGATTCAGTCCGCACCTGTACTTCTTGGCAAACTTCCAAAGTACATCGACACACAGATTCAGGAGTGGGCGCCTTTCCTCAACCTCAGTGTTGTTTTGCACATATTCTCGTCGACGTTGTAGGCCCCCTACCCACATCACAGGGACATCCTTACCTGTTTACCGTCATCAACCGCTCCACTCGTTGGCCTGAAGCCATTCCCATGGAAAAACGTCCGCCTCATGTACATCTGTCTTACTCTCAGGATAGATTGTAAGATTTGGTATCCCTACGCATATTACTTCTGACAGGGGTACCACTTTCACCTCTCTATTGTGGACATCATTAGCGAATCTCCTGGGCATCACGCTACATCAGACAACTGCCTACAACCCCGTTGCCAATGGAATAGTTGAACGTTTTCATCGCATCCTCAAAGCAGCTTTGATGTCCAGCTGCAAGGATTCCAATTGGTTTTCTCAGCTTCCCTGGGTCCTCCTGGGACTAAGGACCATTCCTAAAGACGCCCTCGACGTCTCGGCAGCTGAAATGGTGTATGGCGACCCGCTGGTCGTCCCTGCCGAATTTTTTCCTTCTACAGCCTCCCCAGCGAAGCATCACATATTGACAGACTTGCACTCTGCAACGCACGTCTCCTTGCGCACCGACACAAGCAAGCCACCGCTAACGCCCCTTAAACGGGCCTTTTCACTGTGACCTGGCGCAGTCCGAAAGCATTCCTACGAAACATTTGTGGCAAAGAGGACTGGGTCTCCATTGATCGTCTGAAACCTGCTTATGTCATGCCAGATGTCCCTCCTATAGTTTGCCTCTCTAGATCAGGGTGCTCTATTTAACATGTACAACATGTTATTTTTAGAGGGGGAGCTATGTACCAACCGTGTGTCACATGATCGTACATAGTAACGACTCTTCATATTGTGTATATATTATGCTTGTATCTTCGCTCTCCTCTCGCACTAAAAAGAACCTGAAATAACATGTATGTTTTTCTCACCTTTAACTGTTAACCGATGCGTGTCGGGTGGAACAGGGAATTTCCTGTTGCATTGAGTTTTTGTATATAAAGGATTGTTCTGTAATAAAGTTACTCAGTTGCTTTCATCCTGTGTTTGAGTCACAATCTTGTCTCCACTCGTCACACTATATATATATATATATATATATATATATATATATATATATATATATATATATATATATTTATATATATATATATATATATATATATATATATATATATATATATATATATATATATACATATATATATATATATATGTATATATATATATATATATATATATATATATATATATATATATATATTTATATATATATATTCTTATGTATATATATATATATATATATATATATATATATATATATATATATATATATATATATATATATATATATATATATGTATATATATATATATATATATATATATATATATATATATATATATATTATTACTAGCCAAGCTACAACTTTAGTTAAAGAAGCAAAATGCTATAAGCCTAAGGGCTCCAATAGGGAAAAATAGCCCAGTGAGGAAAGGGAATAAGGAAATAAATGATGAGGAAAAAATTAACAATAAATCATTCTAAAAACAGTAAAAACGTCAAAACAGATATACATTATTATTATTATTATTATTATTATTATTATTATTATTATCATTATTATTATTATTATTATTATTATTATTATTATTATTACTTGTAAAGCCACAACCCCTGATGGAAAAGCAGGACGCTATAAGCCCATGGGGCCCTAACAGGGAAAACAACCATGCGAGGAAAAGGAACAAGGAAAAATAAAATATTTCAAGAAGAGTAACAACATCAAGATAAATATTTCCTATATAAACTCTGAAACTTTAACAAAACTGGTGGAAAAGGCATTAAATAGAATAGTGTGCCCGAGTGTACCCTCAAGCAAGAGAGCTCTAACCCAAGACAGTGGAAGATCATGGTACAGAGGCTATGGCACTAACCAAGACTCTTTTACAATGGTTTGGTTTTGATTTTTTTTTATCTAAACTATAAAATTACTTATTTCCGCCTGTTTAACAAAAAACATTTGCTGCAACTTTCAACTTTTGAAGTTCTACTGATTCTACTACCCGATCAGGAAGATCGTTCCACAACTTGGTCACAGCTGGAATAAAACTTCTAGAGTACTGAGTAGTATTGAGCCTCATGATGGAGAATGCCTAGCGATTAGAATTAACTGCCTGTCTAGTATTACGAACATGATGGAATTATCCAGGACAATGTGCGTGCAAAGGATGGTCGGAATTATGAAAAATCTTTTGCAACATGAATAATGAACTAATTGAATGACGGTGCCAAAGACTAATATCTAGATCAGGTATAAGAAATTTAATAGACCGTAAGTTTCTGTCCAACAGTTAAGATGAGAATCAGCAGCTGAATACAGTATATATATATATATATATATATATATATATATATATATATATATATATATATATATATATATATATATATATATATATATAATATGTACGTACGTATATATATATATATATATATATATATATATATATATATATATATATATATATATATATATATATATATATAAAACGGATTTTGAGCGAAGCCAAAAATCTATTTTTGGGTGAGGTATTCATGTCGTCCTGATGGAAGTTCCTAGTAGGTAGCTTTCTAGGGTATATTTGACTACAGTGATATCCCCAGAGAATTTTACCTTAAGGTATCCAGAATTCTAACTCTTGTAGCAAATATCCCTAAATAATCTCACAGGGATATCGCATAATATCAGAGGACGTATTCTTGACACGTCACATAGCTATCTTCACCCCGAACAGTATTAACGCTTCGAGGGGGTACAGTGACAAGAATCTGAAACGAGAATGAAAAGAGAGCCGCCCATAAGGCATCTCTCCTATTCCGTTTCCAGTGTGTATCTGATGAAGGCGGTAGCGCCCTCTTTATTCCTTGTAGCGATATACGAGGTGTTACAGATACTGTATTATAGGGAGGGGTCAATAAGCCCTTTTATAATAAAAGGAAGGGCGGGTCCATCAGGACGACATGGCTACCTCACCCAAAAATAGATTTTTCGCTTCGCTCAAAATCCGTTTTTTGGGCTCAGGCCATGTCGTCCAGATGGAAGTTTACCAGAGCATTACTGTATCTGTGGATTCTAAATCAGTGCCGTACTCTCAAGAAAGTATTTTCCTGGTCCGTCTAGATCTAGAGACCTATGATGTTACCGTCATACATCATTTCATCTAAGCATGAACTATGTTAGTGCTTCCTGCCTCTACAGGGAAGAGTCGTACTAGACTCTAGAAAAAGTCTCGAGGATTATATAATAATTATGGATGACAAAATGACAACCTTGTATAGTGGTTTTGCCCTATACAATATAAAGCAAAGTTTGTATAAGAGTCACCAATGTCAGTATGAATTTGTGACACCTTCCCCAATGTGACTACTCTTATAAACTATTGGATAATGCTTGTATCCGCATAGGAACAAATTTCGCCTCTTTGCCACTATCCCGTTAGGGTACCACGTCAACCCTTCCAAGGAAGGGTTAGAGTGAGTGGACTTTTGATTGAATCAGAGAACAGTCTTAAAAGACATACCGTGATAAAAATATCCATATCTTAATCTTAATGCTCAGTACCTTTCTAATAAAATGAACTAGTTTATTAAAATTTAATAAACGTACATATCAGATAAACATTTATAAAATTTATAAAACTTGGATGATATGCATCAAATCATAAAGAAAAACAGTCAACAGAAAATATTGTTTCGTCTACTAGGAACAGATTTGCCACTTCAATTGAATTATTAATAATAATGATATAGTTTGTATACTGTGAATTTACACTAGCGTAAAAAACGCTTGGCACAAGTGTCCGCATTAGGCTATAGTTCACCGACGACAATGGAACAGTTCGTAAGGACACTTTCGTGGCCTATCCCTCAGTGTGTAGTAACCTACAGTGACTACAAACGCACCCTCTTAATTAATCGTCCCAAATAATTACACTGTTCCTCGCAGATTTAAAACAGAAGGTTAAAGAATTCTACCTGCTGCTACCACAAAATTCTTAAGTGGCTTCACTAGTTTCGCATAGTGCGTAAAAAACACCTTAGGTGACTACCAGCCGGTGTACAAACGAGGATGTTCAAAGTCCATATAATTAAAGAAATTTTATGGAAGAGGCAACTTTCCTCGGATCATGACTAACAGGTGTACTGTCTGGATCCGTTCTGCAAATAACACGGGTGAGTTTCGCCCTTAGTTAAAGAAAACTTTGAACCCAGGGTTTCTCTTCTGAACAGCTGTCCTCCCATAAAGTCTGAAGTTCTATGAAGATAGACCTTAGGCACTCCACTGGACATAGACATGCATCTTCCTTCAGAGGGCAGATTCTCTAGGGACCCCACCTGTTGATGGGTAGCTTGCTCTTGGCAAGAAACGTTGGGTCTGCAAATAGATTCAGTTATCCCTCCAAGAACTGGACGTGGCCTTCCTCTCTAGAGAGAGCCATAATTTCACTAACTCTGGCCCCAAAAGCGAGTACAAGCAGAAATATGACTTAAAATTCAAGGCCCTCTAAGCGCATTCCTCATTGTTCATTATTTATACACAATGAAGAATCTTATCTACTGACCATGCAAAGGGTCCTTGGAGGCGCTGAACGGCTAAGCCTAGCATGGGCCTTTGTAGTTCATTAAGAACGTCGTTAGAAAGGTCGACCTGTAAGGCATATGGTATCTGTCTTGTCAAGGCAAACTTAAACAAAAGAATTGTGTTGGCTGCTAAACCTTGCCCATGAAGGTGAATGAAGAATGATAAATAGGAATCTGTCTAGATTTCATTTGGTTTCTTCGCCTTGACAAGGGATATCTGTTCCTTCCCTGAAGCCTCATAATGTCTTCTGTTTTCCTCCAAAAGTTTGATTTGACTTTTAACACCGAATCTGTTTTCTGTGATGAAGCGAAGACAGTCGACTTCTGTACTCGCTGAGACAGGGATGGATCCGGTAGCGGTACGAATTTTAGTCGTAGTTCTAATGCCAGAGGGAACCCCACGCTATTTGGCCACTTGTGGGACACTATTGCTGCTTTCCCTTTGAAGGATCTCAGCTTATCGAGTACCTTCAAAAGGAGGTTGTGAGGAGGGAACAGATAAATACTGGACCATCTGTTCCAGTCTAGGGACATAGCGTCTACTGCCTCCGCCCTCGTATGGGGACACGTAACGATCTATTTTCTTGTTGTCTTTCGTTGAAAAGAGGTCTATCTGCAGCTCTGGTACTTGACTCGAGATGAAGGAGAACGATCCTGCATCAAGGGACCATTCCGAATCTATAGGTGTAAACCTGGATAGAGCATCCACTGTCACATTGCGGAACCCTTGAATGTGAACTGCTGACAGGTGCCATTTCTTCCTTTCCGCCAAACAGAATATGGGAAACATCACTTGGTTGATTTGAGGTGACCTCGACCCCTGTTGATTCAGGCATCTCACTCCCACCTCGCTGTCTAGAACCAGTCTTATGTGGGTTGAGTGGCGAGGAGAAACTTTCTTTAGTGTCAGAAGTACTGCCATGGCTTCTAGAAAGTCGATGTGAAATGACTTGAAAAGATTGGACCAAGCTCCTTGGACTCTCATCAGATGAGAGTGACCTCCCCAGCCTTCCTTTGAAGCGTCTGTGTGGATAGTTACTGACGGGGGAGGAGGTTGAAGAAGCATTGATTTCTTCAATTGCTTGGCATTGGACCACGGCTTGAGAAGCGTTCGCAGTCGAGTCGGTAGTGGTCTTATTAGATCTCTTCGTGCGTTTGATGCGTATTTTCTCGACTTCTGCTGCATCCTTAAGCTGTGCTCTTAGCACTGGATCAGTTATTGAAGCAAACTGTAGAGAGCCCAGCACTCTCTCCTGTTCACGTCTTGATATCCGTTTGGATTTCAATAGTCTCTTGTCAGATCCTGCTATTTCTTTCCTCTTCTTTTTAGGAATGGGAAGTCAATGTGACTCCAAATTCCAGTGGATTCCCAACCACTGAAATTTTTGAGCTGGAGAAAGTCGAGACTTTTTGATGTTGATCTTGAATCCCAGATGTTCCAGGAATTGGATCACTATCTTAGAAGCTTGCATGCATTCTGTCCTGGATGCTGCCCACACCAGACAGTCGTCCAAGTAGGCTACTATTTGGACCCCCTTTAGGCGTAATTGATGAACGGCTGCGTTCGCGAGCTTCGTGAAAATCCTTGGGGCTATGTTTAGCCCAAAAGGGATGGCTCTGAAGGCGTAAAGTTTTTTATGTAACTTGAAGCCTAGGTAGGAGGAGAGGGGACGATTAATTGGAACGTGCCAATAAGCGTCAGACAAGTCTATAGAGACAGCATATGCCCCTCTGGGCAGTAGGGTCCTTATGTGCTGAAGCGTGAGCATTCTGAACTTGTAGTTCACTATGAACTTGTTGAGTGGCGACCAGTCTAGAATGACTCTAAGTTTTTCTGAGTCCTTCTTTGGAACACAAAACAGCCTTCCTTGGAATTTGAAAAACTTAACTTTCCGGATTACTCTTTTGTCTAAGAATTCTCGGACATATTCTTCCAGAACGGGGGATGAGTGTTGGAAGAATTGAGGAAATTGAGGTGGAGGACTGCTCCAGCTCCAACCTAGTCCATTTTTAATTAGGCTGTGGGCCCAGGGATCGAAGGTCCAGCGATCCCTAAATAGCTGTAGTCTCCCTCCTACTGGAAGAATCTTACTTCTGCTATTGTGGAGCTGAGGACTTGCCTCCTTGACCGCATCCTCCCCTGTATCCCCTTCCTCTTGAAGGGCGTCTAGAAGAACCTCTGGCTGTTCCTCTAGCTCTCAAACGAAAGGAAGAAGTCTGCCTTTCGAAGGCTGGGTTAAAAACTGGCGACTGTGTCGTCACTTGTTGAGGTACCAGCTGGTACGTGGTTGGAGGCTGTGCCACTATCTGAGGCACCTCGGTCACAGGAAGTTGTTGTTGATGTTGCTGTCGGTAGGGTTTAGCCGGCCGAGAGGATGGCCTAGGCCTTTTCGTCTTCCTCTTGGGTTTGGGACCCTCATCCGGAGTAGACTTTCTCTTAAGATCTAAGCCCCACTTTTTGAGAAGGTTCCTATTCTCTGTGGCAGCCTTGTCTACTACCTCTTTAACCACTTCATTGAGAAAGAGGTCTTTACCCCTTATACAAGAGGAGATCAGTTTCCTCGGTTCGTGCCTCACCGCAGCCAAGGCGAACACGAACTCTCTACTGGCTCTCCTAGCTTTAATAAAGCTATAGAGATCCTTCATAACTGTGGCCAGATGAGTTTTGGCTACAACCATGAACATGTCCTGGTTCTTGGGGTCACTTTCCATCGTTTCTAGTGTTGTTTAACACGACATCGATGCCGCAAGTCTTTTTTTTTGTCTCTTGCTCTCTACGCAAGAAAACCTCCGACAGTTTTGGAGGTGCCTCACCGAACTGACGTTCAGCAATATCAGCTTCCAGCTACCCGACTGAGAAGGTAAGGTGTACATCCTTCCAGTCTTCTTGGTCCAAGGGCAAGGTCAGAGATAACGGCTTGCACTCCTCCAAGTAGGGGCATGGTTTCCCTGCCTCCGCTGCCTTTAAGGCTTCCTTATATCCCTTTTCCAAGAAGGGAAAGGCTCTGGTAGGAGAGGCCACAAAGGAGGGAAGGTTCTTACTCAAGGCGGGCACCTATGAGTTAGTGAAGCCCCTCTCTTTCATCGAGCTCGCTAGTAACGTCTGAGCTTTACTATGGTAAAACACTATGACCTCCATCGGCTTCGTCTCCTCCTTTGAGGCTGGCTCCTTCCTAAGACGGACATAGCAGTCGGGATAAGAATCTTTGTTGGGCCAAAATTCCACTTCTTCCAGGGGAATTGCTCCCAACTTTTCTGAGATCACGATCTTCCCGGTTGTCATTGGCATGTATTCGGTATACCTCCAAGGATTGGTATCCGAGCACAAAGGAAGATCCTTCACGCTGAGCCGCTTCTGGGGCCCACGTGATGCTGCAAGTCTATGTATCTCTATTTCATTGCAGCTTCCTTCTCATCATTCTTCCTTTGAATTTGTTGGATCATCTCAACAATGGAACAAAGAGTCCTTCCCAGTTCATCAGTGATAGCAGACGATGTAGAAGGAACAGGTTCGGGGTCCAGAACCGATGTAACCGACACTTCGTCGATTTCTTCCTCTTCTACTTGAGGAGCCCGGAACAGCTCCTCCTCCTGACCTTCTCCTAGAAGGTCCTTCTCAGTAGAATCCGACACCTCCAACATCCTATCGTCCAATTGGATGTCATGAAGGGCGGCCGAGACTTCAGAATCTACCGGATTCTGGTCAGTTGGTATCTCCACCTGAGGCTGGGGGATGATTGCATCAGCAGATGCTTTAGGGAAAAGGTAGGACTTCATCCTCTCATTTGGAAGGTAGGGACCTGAGGTGATTTTCTGAAAACCCCTCACCCAGGATCGTAACATTTCCCCGGCAGCATCCCTTGACTCCGTCGACTTAGGGTCGTCAAAAGCCTCGGTAATCAGGTTAGAACAAACTGTACAAACCGGGGGGTCCCAACAACTGAGATAATCTCTGGAGGCTGCGCATGCTGCGTGCCTCCTGCAAAGTTGATGTCCACAGAAGTTCTTACTGCGGACATTACAGAACACACTCTCGCACTTCGGATGGTCCTCCTGTAAAGAGAAGAAAAATCCATGAGTATCAAGTGAAGGCTTTCACTTATATTGAGACATTTATCTTAAATAGAAAAACTATAAAAGAAAGAAGGAAAGACATATACTTGTATTTCCTGTCTAGTCAATTGCTGAAACCTCCCGAGATATTAAAACTAAGGTTAATTCTATTGTAGAATACCTTATGTAATTTCGGAAACAGAAATTTAAGGTGTAGTTCACACCTTGAGATAAAGTTTTAATATACAGGATAGAAAGAATACAGAAAGAACTTACTTTCTATATATTGTACGGTCTCAACAAAAGGCTGTACAAGATAACATTAAGTATGATGAAGAACTTTAGTGTTATCACAAGCTCTGTACAGCAATTTCTGCTAATGCAATGTGTACTAAACTACAAATATAGCAACTACTGTACATCGCATGCTGTTGTGCCAGCTAGCACGCGCCGGTACGTGCCGGCGTGCGCTTGCACGTGCCGGCCGGCATCTACCCCTGTATAGTTCAAAGATATACTATCTTTAACTAATAGGGGGCAGCCCACTGATTCACGACTGTGTGCCGGCCGGCAATCATTGCCAGCCGACAGCTGAAAACACTAATACCCGGCTGCCGGCCGCTAATCGTAGTGGCCAGCAGATTCAGTCTGTGTCCACTGCCGGCAGGCAAAGGTAATAATACCCATGCCCGCCAACAGTAGCCAAGAACCAGAGAACCTCCACCTGCCCGGCTGTCGGCTGTTAAGCCAGCAGCCGGGATAGGGGTGCAACACAATAGTCAGAGAAACAGTATGGATGTAAGGCTATAAGGCGGCATTGCCATACGACCTTCCATCCAGAAAGAGTGAACTTATGGAAGGGGAGAATGTAGCATTCAGGCTTCCAAAGAATCCATAGCCTGCCGGGCTCTACCAGCAGACATGGAAGGGAGACCAAGGGAGGTCTGGGGTTCACTCTGCACAAAACAAAGGGTCTCTGCCGGCCGACACGTAATGCCAGCCGGCAGAGAGCTGAGCAGGTCGTCCATCCTAACCTACACTAGGTACGGAAGTAGGACTGCGGCCAAAAGAAAATAAAAGAAAAAGAGGTGGGGAAGGGATAAGGGTCCTATAGACTTCGTTCTAGCAAGAGACACACTCAGCAGTTAGGGAAGCTCATCCTAACCTAGAATTGTCTATTAGGGAGGAAGACTGGCAATACTTGCTATCCTCCTCCCAACCAGAACAAAGTTAGGTGAAGTTATTTCGCCGGGCAACAGAGAAAACTCATTCTCCAGACCGTGAAAAACAACACAGGACAGTCTGCTAGGCCACTAGAGGAAGGAATCATCTCTTACAGAATCCTTCCAACATGGACTAGGGAAGCAAAGCTTCCTGTGTCCGCCCCTAACCTAGCAAAGGAGTCTCATTCTCTATGCTAGGAAGAAGCAGACCACAGACTAGAAACTCTGGTGTTCTGCCCTAACCCTAAAAACCAGTCACTCTGGTTATCAGGTCAGGACAGACATATCCTAGAATAGTTATACCTGAATTTTTGGGCCCAAGCCATGACGTCCTGATGGAAGGTTCCTTCAGTAGCTTCCTTGGGTATATTTATCTACAGTGGATATTCCCAGAGCATTAAACTAAAGGTTATCACAGAATTCTAACTTCTGGTGCGAGTACCCTGAAGGTTTCCCTCTAGGATATCGTATATCAACATGGGACGCATGTATTAACACACCACATAGCTATCTGCACCCCATATAGAGTTAACACTTCGATATGGAAAGGTGGAGAATAACTGGGGAGCCGTTCCACAGTTACACTCATCCGTGGCTGCTTTTGGTACTCGAGACGTAAACAAACGGGCGCCATTGCTAAATGACGTCACGTCCGTCTTCATCCTTCTGCCTGTAGCTTCTCGCTTAAGTCGGATTTTCCCTAAGTGCGTTTTTCATCCTCTTACATCTCCGTTATGTCGCTACCTTCAGCCTCACCTTCTTCTGGAAAGTTGAGTACCATGTCCCAGTATTGTTTAAATAAGCTCTAGCCGTAAAGTAACTTCTACTTTTCGTAAAATATTGAGTTTTGTGGCAGTGCTGTGCCGATACTGGACGCGCCATTTTATGGTGTCGCTGTTCATATTGCATGCTTTATTTAGTTAGCCAGAACAGCCCCCTCCGGTCATTTAACTAATTAATATTATTAGTTATTTAGTCTTTATAGCTAGGAAATACTTATATCGTGTTTTAGCGCTCATCAGACTCGGTCGCCGTTCGACCCCATACTAGATCGCTAGCTCAGCTCCTAGGCTGGACAGCCTAGTGCTTGTTTTCATGCATGATATATATACGTGCTCCTAGGTTAAGTTATGAAGATTGTGGCATGATTAAACATACTATTAACTGTGATGTAAGTGTTTTCGCCTTCGGGGACCATATAGGGGACTGTGTTGATTGTGTATCATTCCATCCTAACCTAATGTAGGAACCCCTATATGCTCCCTATCCCCCTGCCTGCAGCCATTCCCTCTGTGTAGTCTTGCTTCCCCTTCTATATAGGGGAATTTTGTCTACAAACAGAGTATTTTTCGCTTCTCTGCCTACCCTAAGGGAATGACCCTCCCTTAGGGTCGGACCGAGAAATAGGGAACGGCTCTGCCCTTCCTCAGTTGCACCTGGTTGGGTTACTCCTTCCTCCCTGCAACTTGCGATGTGTCTTTCAAGCTTTCCTAGCCTAGGAGTTCGCCCTCCTTCTCTAGGTTAAGCTCTGGAGGTTGTCTCTGCCCTATTATAGTTTGAGACGTTACTCCTGTACCGTTCTCATTCTGGGCTACCTAACCTAGGTTAGGGAGCGTTCTCCCTTACCTTGGTGGCCGTTCTCATACAGAGTCTCCTCTATAGAAAGACCCCTTTCTTCCCCCTCCCTACCTATCCATTTGGTGTAGGCCTGCCTACACACATCTGTCCTTAGTCCTACAACTCCTCCCTTGGGTGGAGTGGTAGGGCTAACATTGTTCTCCTGCTGAGCTGGCCGCTCTGGTACACATACCCTTCATAGCGTTCTATGGGGGTGGTTGTCGGCAGCGGTCCGGCCGGCGGAGGATTCCCCCCTCTTGAGTGCCCTCTAACCCTCCCTTGGGTTACCCCAGCCACCTGGCCGACTGCCGGCTCCCTGCCGCCGGATGCTAGGAGTATTCACTCCTATCATGAGTGCACTCTCTCCGGAGGGATGCCGGAGGGGTATGGGATCTTACCCCTTCCATCCCTCCTTACCTTTCTCTCTTTCTATCCTGGTGCCATTCCCTTGCCACCTCTACTGCCGGTGATAACCGCCACTACCTCAGGTGACATTCTTTCATAAGATGCCCTCCCCCTCTAAGACGTCAGCCTTCCGTGTGCCGGAGGCTGCCACCTTCCGTCGACATACAGCCGACGTCCCACCCCTCATTTTACCTAGTAACAACTGGCCAACCTTCGGAGCCGGCCACCGGCGTGCCGGCATTGATTGCCGGCGGTCTAGGTATACAACCATATACATATCTATCTTATGAATTGATCCAAGCTCACCAGGCCGTCAGCCTTTGGCTGCCGGAGCCTCCGCCCCCTGCCGGCGATCCGCCGCTGTGCCGGCAGTCGCTACGATGGTATTATACTTTAGATACTCAGTGTGTCTGTCTTGATGCCTTCCACCCTGCAGGACCGGCCTCCGGCGTTCCGTCGGTCTGCCGGCACCCTCCTGAGACGTTAAGGGACATGCACCCCTTCCCATAGCTGCCGACAACATGCCGACAGTCAAAATGCTGCAGCCAGATGGCTTGGCCACTTCTATATATAGGTATTGTCTTACCATCCAAGATTGTGGCTATGCTGTTTGATTGCACCTTACAATATTCCAGCATACTCTGTGTGTCTTAGTGCAGCCGATTGCCGGAACCTACATTTAATAAGTGGTTTCTCCTATACCCCTTCTACTCCAGGGATCTGAGTGGTCTCAGACCCTGCTACACCCTGCGGGCAATTTCTGTTAGAAGCTTAGCTTGAACTACCCACCACGGCTTATCCATATGGATTTCCATTTTGTGACCTTCGGCCACAAAAGAAATTGCCTACAGATAAGGTTACGGTAACCGATTGGGCGGGATTCACAAGTATGTGTCTATCTACTTCCTTTCCCACTCATTATTCTCAAGCAGTTAAATGCCTTGTAAATTAATTTAATGTTTTAAAAAACTTAGATTAAGATATCTTAATTTTAGAGTAATGTAAGTCATTCTTATGCCTTCCATGTACTTATGATCTCTTTCTTTTACAGGAGGAGTATATGAAGTGTGAAAGCAACTTCTGCGGGGTGAAGCGCCCGGACTTCTACGGGCACAAGGCGTGCCGGACCCATACCCCCTGCGCCACTAAGAAAGGCGACCTGAAGTATTGGGACCCGCAGAACTGCACAGTCTGCAAGAGTCGTTTGGTCGAGGCATTCGACGATCCTCCTTCTGCGTAGGCAAGGGACAATGCTCGAGAGAAGCTACGCAAATGGGTGCGTGGCTTCCAGAAGAATGCCACCAGACCGTATCTCGCCAACGAAGACTTGAGGGCCTTGCTTTTCCCAAAGGCATCCAAAGACTCTGTGGTCCCCCGTGATCAGATCCCCACCGTCCAGATCGTGGTGAAACCTGATATTGTCATGGCCCAGTCCGTGCATGAGTGCCATCTAGATTCCGATAACGTGGAACGTATGTCGGAAGTGTCAGAAGAGACGGAGAAGAACCTCATGGGCGAGGAACTCGACTATGAGGAAGATCAGGTGGAATACCCTGATTCGGAGACCGAGGTCGCTCCCGCTCCTACTCCCGCAGAAACTCTTGCACCGTCCGAGGAACCTGTTCCTACGACTTCTGCCACCCCGGACCCTCTTCCATCGGCCACTCAGGAGGTCTTCAAGATGCTTGAAGCCCTCATGGAAAGAAAACTATGAGAAACCCAGGAGCAGTTACGGACTACTCTAGTTAATCTTAAACAACCGAAACGGATTTCGGTTAAGGACCTCCCCACTTGCTCGGAGACCGAACCGAAGGAGGTTATCGTGTTCGATCTCACGAAGGCCCAGGCTATGTTAGCCCAGGCGGTGAAGAGTAGGGGTTTCACTAACTCCAAGATGCCGGCGCTTAGCAAGAAGCATCCAACCTTCGTTGCGCCGAATGCTGCGACTTTCCCCTTCATCGAAAAGGCCTTCACAGCGGTCTTAAAGGCAGTGGAGGAAGGGAAACCTTGCCCTGCACTGGAGGAGTGCAGACCCTTCTCCCTTACTGTTCCTCCCGATGATTGGCACTGGAAAGACGTCCAGTCAACCTTCATGGTAGGGAAACTAGAGCCTGACGTAGCCGGTCGTCAATTTAACCCTGGATAGGTACGGTGGGTCGTTTGCGACCCCGAGCGTCAAAAAAAACAGGTTTTTCTCACGTGACTCACCCCTGTGACTGAATTTGTGGGTGATCGACCTGCAGGAGGTGTCTCCCCTACACGCTCTAGTAGTGTCCAGATGTGCATTGCTGTAGCTGTACTCCTTCCCCGATTTCTGAGACGCGTCGGGGTCGTTCGCGTCCGAGTTTACCCTTCTGAGGTAGTTTGCATAATTATCAAAGTTATTACGTATTATGAAATTGTCGTAGAATGGTGCAACTTGTATAGGTTATCAGTTGTGGAAAGTCTTGGTGGATTGTTTGGCTACCATGTGCATGTTTTTTTTTTTAGTTAAAATGTCGTTCATCACCACGAGGACCATTTTACCGCGAGTGCCCCTTTTTCATTTTTTTTTCATTTTTTTGCCAAGTCATTTTTCCGTAAGATATTGCCAAATAGTGTCGTAAAACTTTTGCTTGTTTACTGTTGGAAAGTGTGTCTAGATGATCTGGCTACCCATGCATGACTTTGTTTTTGTCAGATACGACGTAGTTATTGGTATATTGGGTATTTAACTGCGGTTACCAATTTCTGTTTTTTTTTCAATAATTGTAAAAATTACTACGTAGTAAGGAATTGCCGTATATTATTCATTTTTTTTTCATGTTTATGTGTTAGAAAGTGTGCCTTGATGGTTGGGCTAACACGTGCATGTCTTTTTTTTTATCTGAGATGTCGTATATTAGAATGTCGGGCATTTTACCGCGAGTGTCCCTTTTTAATTTTTTTTAATTTTTTTGCCAAGTCATTTTTCCGTAAGATATTGCGAAATAGTGTCGTAAAACTTTTGCTTTTTTAATGTTGGAAAGTGTGTCTAGATGATCTGGCTACCCATGCGTGATTTTTTTTTTGTCAGATACGACGTAGTTATTGGTATATTGGGTATTTAACTGCGGTTGCCAATTTCTGTTTTTTTTTCAATATTTGTAAAAATTTACTACGTAGTAAGGAATTGCCGTATATTATTGATTTTTTTTTCATGTTTATGTGTTAGAAAGTGTGCCTTGATGGTTGGGCTAACACGTGCATGTCTTTTTTTTTTATCTGAGATGCCGTATATTAGAATGTTGGGCATTTTTCCGCGAGTGCCCCTTTTTATTTGTTTTGCATTTTTTTGCTTAGTCATGTTACCGTAAGGAATTGGCAAGTAGTGTCGCAAAACTTATATTTTTATAGTGTTGGAAAGTGTTTCTAGATGATCTGGCTACCCATGCCTATTTTTTTTTTAGCCAGATATGGCGTATATATAAGTATGTGTTCGATTTTCCTGTGATTGCCATTTTTTCGTTTTTTCCCATTTCTTTCAAAATTACTACGTACTAAGGAACTATCACAGAGTAATATTTCATTTATATGTTTATTTGTCGGAAAATATGCCTTGATGGTTTGCCTAGCACGTGGCTGAAATTTTTTTTTTCTGAAATGCCGTATATTAGAATGGCCATTTTTCCACGAGTGCCCCTTTTTATTTGTTTTGCATTTTTTTGCTTAGTCATGTTACCGTAAGGAATTGGCAAGTAGTGTCGCAAAACTTATATTTTTATAGTGTTGGAAAGTGTTTCTAGATGATCTGGCTACCCATGCCTATCTTTTTTTTAGCCAGATATGGCGTATATATAGGTATGTGTTCGATTTTCCGGTGATTGCCATTTTTTTGTTTTTTCCCAATTCTTTCAAAATTACTACGTACTAAGGAACTATCACAGAGTAATGATTCCTCTAGATGTTTATTTGTCGGAAAATTTTGTTTACTTTTTTTTTGATTGAATATCATCAAATTTTTTTAGCTAAAATATTGTTTTACATTTTTTTTTTTCGATTTTATTTCCCTTCAAAAAAAATTTTTTGGGTCAGAATTTTAATTTTATAGTCGTAAAATAATCGACAATTATCCAGCAACCCACCATACAATTTTTATGCATATCCAATAATAATTAGATTAGTAAATAACACCTTGAAATTGACATACCCTTCCTACATTTCAAGTGGCAGATTAGGGAGTCTGAGTCAGTGTGGTTGGCGGCCATTTTGTGGACATATCCGAAGCGTAAGCTGCCCTATCTATATATATTCTTGTTCCCTATAGAATTTGTGATATTTTGGTATATTTTTACCTGCATAAATATCATATTATATATTAAATATATGTATTTTTTTACGAAATTTCCAAGTACTCAAAAAATTACCTTTAGATATGGCCCCTGATATAAATGTAATTTACAAAATAATGAAGATTTTTTTACATATTTCTATTTTAGGATAACATATGTTTATTCCCTAAAAAAATTAGCCACTTCCTATTTCATTTGGGTACCCAAAAAAATTCATGAAATTTGGACAATTTTTTTTGGCCAAAAAAAGTTACCCTTTTTTTCTCATTTCAGATCTTCACCTCCATGGGTCTGACTTCATCCAAAATACATCAAGATGTGTCCTAAACATTCAAGAATCAATTCCTAAAAGGATTTGTGTATATATGTATAAACTTTTTTTTTATGAATTTTTATGTCAGTTCTTTTTTTTTTTCTACTTAATTTTTTAAAATATTTATAATAAATAGTTTTTCTGCAGATGAGTAGTATTTATCTTTACAGTTGTTTTAAGCATTCATTGAAGTTTTTTTTGGCAAAAGAAAAAAGGAGGTTACTGCAAAAACTGATTTTTCAAGAATTTTTTTTGGCGTCGGGGTCGTTCGCGTCCGAGTATACCCTTAAAGGGGTGTCCGAGGACCGTACCTATCCAGGGTTAATGAGGACCTCCCAAGGCTAAATGATCACCTCCTTCGTAGGGAACAGGATACGAAGGAGAGGCTTGCCGCATCGCTGTCCCACCAGGTACAGCTAGAACTTATGGCCGGGGATACTAGAGTCCTGGACTTTTATATGGTCCTAGCCAAATCGCACTTGGCAACGGTGACAAAGGACCTATATAGCTTCACTAGGGCTCGCAGAGCCTGTCGTGAATTCGTGTTCGCCAACGCGATGGTGAAACACGAACCCCGGAGGCTGATTTCCTCCAATATCTGGGGCAACTATCTCTTTCCTTCCTCTCTGGTGAAAGGAATTGTAGACAAGGCCGCCACGGAGAATAGGAACCTTCTCCACAAGTGGGGCCTGTCAAGGAAGAGGAAATCCTCTCAGGTCGATGGCCCTCAGCCTAGGAGGAAACCTCAGAAGCCAAAACCCCAGCAACGTTAACAGAGACGACAGTTTCCAGGTACCGCTACTCCCCAAGTGGCCACACAGCCACAACAGACCTTTCAGTTGGTCCCCCAACCAGTGGTGTCGCAGTCACCGGTCTTTACCCCTGCGTATGAGCAACACTCTACTACCTTTCGTCCCAGAGGTAGGGGCTCAAGCAGAGGTTCTGGCAGAGATTCTTCTCGCCGTCCCTCCAGAGGCAGAGGAGGAAGGGGAGCTAGCGGCCGAAGTGGCAAACCCCCGGGACACCAGAAGCAATGAAGTGCTTCCGGTGGGAGGAAGACTCCGCCAATTCCAGGATCGTTGGACCTTCGATCCCTGGGTGCACAGCATCGTCAAGAAGGGACTAGGCTGAAGCTGGACTCAGCCACCCCCAGCCTTCCAGCAATTCTTCCAACAGTCAACCCCCCTCTTGGAAGAATATGTCCTAGAACTCTTGAACAAGAAGGTGATCAGGAGGGTAAAGTCAACCAGGTTCCAAGGGAGACTATTTTGCGTTCCCAAGAAGGACTCCGACAAACTCAGAGTCATTCTAGACTTATCCCCTCTCAACAAGTTCATTGCGAACAACAAGTTCAAGATGCTGACTCTGCAACAAATAAGGACCCTTTTGCCTCAAAGGGCCTACACGGTCTCCATAGACCTGGCGGACGCCTACTGGCACGTTCCAATGAATCATTACGCTTCCTCCTACCTAAGATTTCGACTCCAAAGGAAAAGTTACGCCTTCAGGGCCATGCCCTTCGGGCTCAACGTGGCTCCACGGATCTTCACCAAGCTGGCAGACGCCATCGTCCAACAACTCCGTCTTCAGGGCGTCCAAGTGATGGCCTACCTAGACAACTGGCTAGTCTGGGCGACATCGCCCGAAGATTGTGTAAGAGCCTGCAACAAAGTCACCCAGTTCCTAGAGCATCTGACATTCAAGATAAACACTGAAAAATCTCGCCTCTCTCCAGCTCAGAAGTTCCAATGGTTGGGAATCCATTGGGATCTTCAGTCACACCGCCTTTCCATTCCACAGAAGAAAAGGAAGGAAATAGCAGGGTCTGTCAGAAGACTTCTAAAATCCAAACGGATCTCAAGACGACAGCAGGAACAAATTCTCGGCTCTCTACAGTTCGCCTCTGTAACAAACCCAGTGCTTCACGCACAGCTAAAGGATGCCGCGAGAGTCTGGAGACGTTTCGCATCCATCGCTCGAAGAGACCTCAAGAGACGGCTTCCAAAAAGACTTCGCTCACTTTTAAAGACGTGGTCGGAAGCAAAGGCCCTGAAAAGGTCCATTCCTCTTCAACACCCGCCTCCATCGATCAACATCCACACGGACGCTTCACTGGAGGGTTGGGGAGGTCACTCCCACCAACGACAGGTTCAAGGAACATGGTCTCCCCTATTCAAGACGTTTCACATCAACATCTTGGAGGCCATGGCAGTTCTTCTCACCCTGAAGAAACTCTCCCCGCCTCCCTCGATCCACATTCGTCTGACTCTGGACAACTCGGTGGTAGTCAGATGTCTCAATCGTCAGGGCTCGAGATCGCCCCAGATAAATCAGGTACTTCTTCCGATCTTTCGTTTGGCAGAAAAGAAGAAATGGCACCTGTCTGCAGTTCACCTGCAAGGATTCCGCAACGTGACGGCGGACGCTCTATCAAGGACAAGCCCAATAGAGTCGGAATGGTCTCTAGACGCAAGGTCATTCTCCTTCATCTCTCACCAAGTCCCGGAACTTCAGATCGATCTCTTCGCGACGAGCGACAACAATCAACTTCCTCGATATGTGGCCCCGTACGAGGACCCTAAGGCAGAAGCAGTGAATGCTATGTCACTGGATTGGAACAGATGGTCCAGGATCTACCTGTTCCCTCCCACCAACCTTCTGCTGAAAGTCCTCTCCAAAATGAGAACCTTCAAAGGGACAGCGCCCCTAGTGGCTCCCAAGTGGCCCCGGAGCAATTGGTACCTTCTGGTCCTGGAGCTGCAGCCCACGCTGATTCCCCTACCGGGCCCAGTTCTCTCCCAACAAGTACAGAAGTCGACTGTCTTCGCTTCATCACTGAAAGTCAGGGACCTTTATCTCATGATTTTCTCTCCTTAGCCGCAAAGAAAAGGTTTGGAATCTCGAAGAAAAGTCTAGACTTCCTCGAGGATTACAAGACTGAATCTACACAACGGCAATACAAATCTTCCTGGAGAAAGTGGGTCTCGTTCGTCAAGGCAAAAAATCCTACGGAAATCACCATTGATTTTTGTATGTCCTTCTTCATTCACCTTCATGGACAAGGCTTAGCAGCCAACACGATTTCCACCTGCAAATCGGCTTTGACTAGACCACTCCTGTACGCCTTCCAGATTGATCTGTCCAGTGATATCTTCAATAAGTTGCCAAAGGCATGAGCTAGACTACGCCCAGCACCTCCGCCAAAACCTATCGCCTGGTCCCTGGACAAGGTGCTCCATTTTGCCTCTAACTTGGACAACGATTCGTGCCCTCTAAAAGACTTGACTCAAAAAGTTATCTTCCTTTTTACTCTCGCCTCGGGAGCCCGAGTCAGTAAAATAGTGGCATTATCAAGAGAAGAGGGTCATATCCTATTCGCAGATACAGGAGAATTTACCCTCTTCCCCGATCCGACGTTTCTCGCTAAGAATGAACTACCCACCAAGAGATGGGGCCCTTGGAGAATCTGCCCCCTGAAGGAAGATGTCTCTCTATGCCCAGTGGAGAGTCTTAAGGTCTATCTTCAAAGAACTTCAGACTTCGGTTGAGGACAACTCTTCAAAGGAGAAACATCGGGTAGTGACTTGTCACTGAAACAACTAAGACCAAAAATCACCTACTTCATTCGCAGAGCGGATCCTGATAGTACACCCGCAGGTCATGATCCTAGAAAAGTCGCGTCTTCTCTGAACTTCTTCCAGAGCATGGATTTCGAAAGCCTCAAGAGCTTTACAGGATGGAAATCGTCGCACGTTTTCTTCAAGCACTACGCAAAGCAAGTGCACTAAGTTAAACATTTCGTGGTAGCCGCAGGTAGTGTTATGAAACCTGCCGTTTAACTCTGCATAGAACAGTGAGTTACTTGGGACTTTAACTCTACGGGTGCCTGTGTTGACCCTTTTGTGATACATAGTGATTTCATGGACACTTAGTGTTTCTAATAGACTGTTCTTACCAAGGTGAAATGTCATAAACTTTACATGAGTGCCACATGCTCTAGGGCATGATGTGTTTTCTTTGAAAAAGACTGACGTTCCTCTGAACCTTGTGTTTCTAAAAGTGAAATTTCTTTTCAGATTCAAGATTGAAGTCTTTATTTTCTATGTACATTATTCTTTATTATTGTAAATAAACTTTACATTTGTTATTGCAATTGTTATCACAATAATCTGCAATTCTTGAAATAAAATGTCTATTTTATTACATGTGCGTCTCTCTCCACTCCTATTATTTATTATGAAATATACGATTGTCATAGTTTCATTTACCCCTTTCTTTCTGAAAGAGAAGAATAATATATATATAATTGTATTATATACTCACTCATGCTTTGATAATATTCCTACCTGAATATTAACCTTCGTCCTGCCTTCGAGACCAGATTGATCTCTCCTCCAGGGAGTGTAGTAATTGTTAATCACTTACCTATGCTTGATAATATTCCTACCCGTATATTACCCTTATGTCATGTCTCCGAGTCCTGCACGAACTCTCCGCAGGGTGAGTAGCTCTTCAATGATCGCTTCGAGATATTAGTATGGTCCACCAGGACTTCTCTGACAGGGGGGCAGGAAGCTAGTTCTTCACGGAATCTCTAGTAAGACATGTTACATACCTCTATTCGAAGCCCTTGGCACTTGCATAAAAAGGGGGAAAATTTCCACAATACATTAATTCTCTGTTACACTTCCATCAGGACGTCATGGCTTGAGCCCAAAAAACGGATTTTGAGCGACGCGAAAAATCTATTTTTGGGTGAGATAGCCATGACATCCTGATGGACCCTCCCGTCTATTCTAGTCCAGCCTTTCAGGCCCTGCCCTGCCCTGCTGTATCATGGAGATTAGCAAGAAGCTGGCCTCAGGATGAAGACGGATGTGACGTCATTTAGCAATGGCGCCCGTTTGTTTATGTCTCGAGTACCAAAAGCGGCTCCCCAGTTATTTTCCACCTTTCCATATCGAAGTGTTAACTCTATATGGGGTGCAGATAGCTATGTGGCGTGTTAATACATGCGTCCCCTGTTGATATACGATATCCTAGAGGGAAACCTTTACGGTACGCGCACCAGAAGTTAGAATTCTGTGATAACCTTTAGTTTAATTCTCTGGGAATATCCACTGTAGTTAAATATACCCTAGGAAGCTACTGAAGGAACCTTCCATCAGGACGTCATGGCTATCTCACCCAAAAATAGATTTTTCGCTTCGCTCAAAATCCGTTTATTATACAGATAGAACCACTAGGATTAAGCCGAAGGCTTGCAGAGGGAGAGAGGGATTGAACTTAGCCTCCGGAGGAGAGAAGAACAATCGGGGATATGCGAAAGTATACTACTGTACCTAGATTACTAGACTAGGTAAGGTGAGAATCGATTACCTAACCGAAACTCTCTCGTATACAATCTTGGAAAAAACTTTCAACAATATCTTACATGTATAAAATATTTTTCTGTAGCTTCAATAATATAACACTCTGAAAAACTTATATCATGCATGAAAGTACTAGGGCCAGACACCTAGGCTACTAAGCCTCGCGAAGGGCAAAACCGGTTACCTAAATCACCAAACTAAAAACTGACGGTATAATATAAGCATTCCTAGAGGAGCTAAATAGCTAGATTATTAAAGCATAACAAACCGGGAACGTCGCTCTAGCTAACTAAATGACCCATAAATAGCGAGCGATAGCATCCAGGATGCCTCCGGTAGGCAACAGCTCTTGTTTACGTTAAAATCACTTTTGATTTATTTCAAAACGACAAGAGCTTACATTTATACATAGTAAAGATAATACTCAACTTTCCAAAGGCAAAAGAGGCCGGAGAAGTCATCAAAATGTTGAATAAAATCCAAAATAACGAGAGAACACAAGGGAAAACACCGACTAGTAGAGCTACACGAAAAGGAATAAAGAGGCCGCTACCGCCTTCATCAGATACACACTGGAAACGGAATAGAAGAGATGCCTTATGAGCGGCTCTCTTTTCATTCTCGTTTCAGATTCTTGTCACTGTAACCCCTCGAAGCATTAATACTGTTCAGGGTGAAGATAGCTATATGACGTGTCAAGAATACGTCCTCTGATATTATGCGATATCCCTGTGAGATTATTTAGGGATATTCGCTCCAGGAGTTAGAATTCTGGATACCTTAAGGTAAAATTCACTGAGAATATCACTGTAGTCAAATATACCCTAGAAAGCTACCTATTAGGAACTTCCATCAGGAGGACATGGCCTGAGCCCCCCCCCCCCCCCAAAAAAAAATATATATACATATATATATATATATACATATATATATATATATATATATATATATATATATATATATATATATATATATATATATATATATATATATATATATAGCCGTACCTAGAATTCTTTCTCTTCCTTTTTGCTAATCGTATTTCCTTCAGAATTTTTTGTGCTATCTGTGATTCGAAATATGTTTTATCGTTATATCCTTGAGGAAAAAAATTTACCTCTGCTAATTTTGCGATAGTCGCGAACGTTAGATGAGGAAATAATGAATAATGTTTTTCTTCATTCATCTGTTTATTTATATAATTGGCATTAGTGTTATTCAATATATAATAATAATAATAATAATAATAATAATAATAATATTAATAATAATAATAATAATGATGATAATTCTTTGTACCCTACTTATCGTGATAATATCATGTAGTTTGTTTTTTGTTATATATATTTTGTCATCTGGACTCATGTGTTCCAAGTATGTATATTATAATTCATATACACCGGCAATATTAATTCTCTAGGAACTTTGCCTGTCTTTACAATCGATTTATTTAGTTATTATTATTAATCTTTTAATGTTTAATCCTGCTTATTTATGTCAGAAATGTTTTTGCTAAATATTTTCAGAGGACCTGGAATAGGGTTTTCTATTAATATATCATTTAAAAATCTCTTCATGAATGCTCCAGTCGTGAAACCTCATACCACTCATGATATCTATGGACCGTTTTATAACTATACCATTGATGAATTTCTCCATTCACTAAGATATCCAGGTTTTATTTTCTACTGAGTTATAATGAAACTGATATTACTACTTTTCCAGAATATTACCTTGAAATTTTTTCAGCATGAGGTAATTTTCTCTTTCTCATTTTTAATTCACCAATGAACTGAATGAGCTGATATGAAAATCCTCTGTTCACAACAGAAGTTTCTGGCATTCTTTTTTTTATTTTTCATTACGTAGAACAATATAGTTTATTATCGACATATTCTAAGCGTCATCTCAATAATATTAGTATGTACGTAATATAATAGGAACTCTGAAGGTTATTATTTTCTTTCCAAGATATGATAAGCGTGTGTCTGTTGGATTACGACGCATCTTTGTAATAATGCAATATATAGTAAGGAATTAAAGATTGAAGCACTTACCAAGTGTCATGGGTAGATAGAATAATATAGAAATGAATGTTAAAACATGTGAATTTTCTACTCTTAAAGAAACAGAGAGAGAGAGAGAGGGTCCCGCTAGTGTTTACTGGAAACTGTCGCCGTTGCTGATGGAGATCAAGAAATTTATGAGGTGTGCCTAGTTCAACAGACCTTGGGCACAACGATCGTCTGTTCGTAGCAATCCGAGGACCCATAGGACAAGGAGAGCGGTGTTGTCGCCAAAGAATATACATTAACGGAAGGTAAACACATGCCTCGCTTCAATTATAGCGCCATATGGATACACGAGCACAGCCTTCGCGAAGATGTTATCAGAGGCGTGGTTTTGAGGAAAACCAATAAGGATGAAAAAAGGAGAAAATTTCCTTATATGGAATTGTCCATAGTTAACCCCTCCCATACAGGGATATATAAACTTCAACGAGAACGAGAGAACGAGAGTAAGAAAGATAGAACGAGAGTACGACGGATAGAACTGGAGTACGAAAAGGTTGAACGAGAGAGAGAGAGAGAGAGAGAGAGAGAGAGAGAGAGAGAGAGAGAAAGAGTGAGAATGAGAGAGAACAAGCACAGGGAAGGAGAGAAGACGTAAGGACCAGAATCCAGACGTAACCAGCCTTGTCCGAGATGTCAGAACGAGTTGACCTCTGCCCTCATTACCGACCACGAAACGCCTGGACCTGAAATATCTACGTTCCTGTCAACCGTCGAGAGCTGCTGTGAAGAGTAGTATTTTTTTTGTATTATTTATCTACTATCTTGACTGTTCCGCTATTTGCTGGAGTGTAGTTTAATCATATGATTTCATTTGCTTAGTTCAGTGCTTCCTAAGTACTCAATCAAGAAACATTTACCTTTGACTAGTTGCAAATAAAATTATGTTTTCTTTTGCGAGTTTTTCTATATTTCCTTTTGTTTAATTGTGTATTGTGGTCGAGAAATCCCAATTTCATTAATCAATTCAAAAGAACCTGGTTGGATCCCCACGAGGATCGTAACACCAAGCTGTTCTCATTTCATTAATTGTTTGTTCAAGATAAACCTTCATATTTCTTATTGCAACCTAACAATGGCGATAGGATTTTCACATTGGTTGTTAATTACATTGATGATCAGTAAGGAATTATGGCTGTTACGTTACTTTTCCTTCACCAATCAATACATCACTGTTGCAATTTTTTTTTCAAATGCACTCAACACTTTCTTATAATCACTTGAATGTTATAATACCTAATTATGATCATGACTTCAGCATTGATTTCAATTTTGTCATACAACGAAAACATGAAGCAACAGTAAATAGCTAGACTTCTACCGAACAAGTTGAATTTACTTTGATTTTGAATGCAATCCAACATTAAATTAACATTTCACTTTCTTCAAGTACCAGTTTTATGGCACAATATGTCTTTTATCAATTCATTTATATTTTCTATTGCTTGACTTTTATTTTCCTCTATCATCACCTATACTAGGAATTAAATTGCTTGCACCATACCCAAGGTCTCTCTCCCAACCAAAATATTGTTTTCGAGGGATATTATGTCTAGCCCAGCTTTTAAAATATAAGTTATCAAGTATATGTACTTTAATTAAAAAATAAGTATTGCTATATAAATGTCTGGTATTCATGTTACTCTGTCTTTTTCTTCTGTCCTACCGTGATCTCTACATTAAGGGGTCGGTTCCCGATGACCCGTTTCTAATACCTTCTATCAAAGATATCTTCTTCCATCAAACCTTGTGTCTCCATATCATCCTTCACCTTATCTTGTTATCTAATTCTCTGCCTTTCTCTTGATCTTTTCCCCCTCTCCCTACCAACAGATTCCTCCAAGCTCTCCTCACTCCCTCCGAACCATCGATCCTCAATAGATGTAAACCGTCAAATCTTCGTCTTCTTCCCCACTGTTATCTCTACAGTAAAGGTGGGCTGACATGGTGAATTCAACTTTTTTTTCTATTAAAAATAGAAACATAGTGATTGGGCTTAGTTTTGATTAACTGCCCTGTTATTTTGTATTAGAGTTCTATTGCCGCGTTTTCACGATTTATTTTCGCAGCATAAATTTACCATTCCGTTTCAGCCGACTAGCCACGAAGTACCTGAGACGTCACAGAGAGAGACTTTGCCGGCGAGAAGCACACTTAAACAATCTGGATTGGTCTGAACATAAGATTTTGCTTGTTGGAAAAGTGATTTTGTATCAATTGTTTGAGTTGCAGCGGGGTACTCGAATACAGGAGGTGAAACTATCTCCTAGTATTCCTTCCCAAAGGATGAATTGTTAGGAAAACAACGTATCGCTCAAGTGCAATGCATACTGGCCGAATGAACGCCAAGCCAAACCTCGTAGCTTTAGAATCTTCAACTTTAATATATTACTTAAAAACAAATAGTTGCGTTTGGCCATATTATGTTATCAACAACCACAAAGTAATAATAATAATAATAATAATAATAATAATAATAATGATAATAATAAAAATTGTAATAGTAAATAATAATCGCAACAAAACAGAAATAATATTAATAATCACGAAAAACAGCAATAATAATAATAATCACAACAAAATAGTCCATAATATTGATTATAAAAATTATTATAAATACAGATTCCTACATTACATTTCTAACGCTAGGTTACGAAATCCCCCAAACAACCAAATATCTACTACTTGTTGGAAACTTCTAGAATCAATTATGCAATGGTGAGTTTAGATCTGTTCTCTTAATTTTAATGCTCAATTAAAGATATGCAGTATATTTCTCTCTTTCTCTCTCTCTCTCTCTCTCTCTCTCTCTCTCTCTCTCTCTCTCTCTCTCTCTCTCTCTCTCTCTCTCTCTAACCTGAAATTGGCATTAAAAGACTATCAAACCTATCGTCTTATTTTACTAACCATCATAACATTGACACTGATATCATATTAAGATCTAGAGCTTACTAAAATCCTTATTAGCACGAAGAAGTTAAGATTTACCATCATCATTTCCATTTGAATTTAGCCTCGTTATCTTTTTGCAAGCAGGATTTACGAATCCAAGATAGGAATAGGCATCCTTATTCCATAAAATTCTCGGAACATGTTTTCGCAGTTATTTGGTTTTTCGCTCACATATCGAAAGCCGTCCGAATCAATGGTCCGTGATGTTCCGTGAACCATTCATAAAGTACTTTAAAGTTGATGTTCATGATACAAAGGGATTTTGTACTAAAATAGTTTTCTACAAATGTAATAAATATATTTTCACTATATTATATCTAAAAAGTTTAACAAATATTTCTATACGAAATTTAACTAGTAGGATGGGAATTTTTACGGAAAACGTAATTCACAAAAAAAAAAAAAAAAAAAAAAAAAAAAAAAAAAAAAAAAAAAAAAAAAAAAAACATGGTATTTAGGGACCTCCGATGTGTTATCGATACATAATGTGTTAAGCACCTTTCATACACTAACGGTAAGGATTATTATACAAGTTGTATAATATCATTGTATCTGGTTAGATTTTTCAGCTTCAGGGTACACTCGGTCCCACTATTCTATCTAATTTCTCTTCCTCATGTTTTGTTAAAGTTTTTATAGTTCAAACAGGAAATATTTATTTGAATGTTGTTGATCTTCCTATATTTTTTTATTTGTCCTTGTTTCCTTTCCTCACTGGGCTATTTTTCCTGTTGGGGCCCCTGGGCTTATAGCATCCAGCTTTTCCAACTAGGGTTGTGGCTTAGCAATTAATGATAATAATAATAATAATAATAATAATAATAATAATAATAATAATAATAATAATATAACGATTATTTTAAATGAGGCCTCGTGCATGTGTCGTAAATAAAGAGCAGATGACAGTCCAGAAGAAAAATAATAGGAATTTAAACAAAAATTTTTTTTTTTTAAATAATAAAACTCTCTCTCTCTCTCTCTCTCTCTCTCTCTCTCTCTCTCTCTCTCTCTCTCTCTCTCTCTCTCTCTCTCTCTGTCATCCTTGCATAGTGGTAAGTTAACACCATCTCTACATTAAGTTTCAATATATTATCCCGTCAATTTATTTTCCTTCTTCTCATCAGTTTTATCTAATTAATTATTTTCAACTTACTATTCTATTTAAATATTATTTAATTTCTTGCAGCATAATAAATTTAAACAATTTACTTTAAACACCTATAATTAAACAATACTCTGCCGTCCTCAATATTTTATAAACTGAAGTTATTTAATGCATTTTTTTTTTAGACAAATTTTTTGTGTCATTCTATTTATTGCAGAATTTGTATAGATGAAATTACTGTTTAAAGTATTATTCTGTCCTGTATATGAGAGCTCTGATCAGAAACACTTACCTTATTCTATTTTTAGCTACCTCCTCTCAAAGCTGACGTTTTTTTTTTCATAAAAAAAATAATTTTTCATTTATTTCTCTCTATTCCTCTTATTTCTTAGTGGACAAATTTCAACTTACCTGTTGTCTTCCTGGCAACCTCCTTCATAGGGAAGTGGTGGCCGATGTGGTAATGTTCCAGACTTGTTAATATCTTTGGTCACTGCAACCCCACCATTCCAGTGAGCTAAGGATGGGGGTTTTGGGGGAGCTCAAAGATCTATCTGCCGAGTCATTAGCAGCCATTGCCTGGCCCTCCATGGTCCTAGCTTAGATGGGGAGGAGTCTTGGGCGATGATCGTAAGGATATATGGTTAGTCTCTAGGGCATTGTCCTGCTTGATACGGCAATGTCAGTGTCCCTTGCCTCTGCCATTCATGAGCGACCTTTAAACCTGTAAACCGATATGGTTCAAATATACCTTATGATTGATCCTCGTTATCTAATACATCTTCTTCGTTTCTATCATCCAAATCTATGGGGAAATAATTCGAATATAAGCTATTTGCTGTCTGAATCTATTTACATATGGGTGAGCTGATTGTAAAGAGATTGAGCAGAGAATTCAACTTGTCTCTCCATGACGTCACACAATGGTTTAGCAGCCTTTGCCAAATCTCGCGAATCTGGATGACGCCTGTCTCGGCTGGTGTAATTAATTGTATCAACAAATAAAAATGTAGCCGATTACTTATAAGCTTATGGCTCCGAGTGAATTATAAATAGATATCATTTATTTTTCTTAGAGTTAATTCAGGCATGTCAGTCCATGTTTAAGAGGTCAGTTGCCTGACGTGTCCTTTCCAATTATTATTATTATTATTATTGTTATTATTATTATTATTATTATTATTATTATTATTAGCTAAGCTATAACCCTACTAAGAAAAGCAGGACGTTATAAGCTAAAGGGCTCTAACTTGGAAAAACCGCCAAGCTGGGAAGGGAAATAAGGAAATAGATAAATTACAAAAGAATTAATGAACAAGTGAAATGAAATATTTTAAGACGTAACAATATCAACATTCATTTTTCATATATAAACTATGGAAACTTACAAAAAAAAAAAGAAAAAAAAATCTGAGGAGGATAAACAAGATAGATTAATTTATTCGAGTGAACCCTCAAGCAAGAGAACTCTACCCAAGACAGTGGAAGACAATGGTATGGAGACTATGGCGCTACCAAAGATTAGATAACAATAGTTTGATTTTGGAGTGGCCTTTTCTAAGAAGAACTGATTAACAGAGGTGAATAGTCTCTTCTGCCCTTACCAAGAGGAAAGTAGCCTTTGAACAATTGCAGTGCAGTAGTTAACCCCTTCAGTGAAGAATAATTGTTTAGTAATCTCAGTGTTGTCAGGTGTATGAGGACAGAGGTGAATGTGGAAAGAATAGATCAGACTATTCGGTGTATATGTAGGTAAAGGCTAAAATAACTCTTTAGCAATAACATCTTAACGTGTGGCTGGTGCCCGCTAACAAAGGCATCCTCTTCCACCAAACTTCTTCTCTCCATATCATACTTCACCCTATCTTGCCATCTAGTTCTCTGTCTCCCTCTCAATCTTTGCCCCTTAACAGTTTCCTGCTAAGCCCTCTTCACTGGCTCCCCACAATCCATCCTCAACGCAAGCCCACAGCCTTTCTGTTATGACACTCTTATCACCTCTGTAATCCTCACTGAGCCTGCCAATTTTCTTATTTCAAAATTTTTCAATCTATCAAACAGTGATATTCCTATAATCCACCTCAGCATTCCCTTCTCTGTTCTTTTAAACTTTGTTTCCTCTTTTCGTCTTAGACCCCACGTTTCCGATCCATACATTCACACAAGTCTTATCACTGTAGCCTACTATAGATTTTTTCATCATATACAATTCCTGCTATCTCACTCCACTTCTCACCACATTTCATCCTCTCTCCAGACTTATAGTCGATCCGAAGTATCTAAAGTTACTCAAGTTACTCTATAGTACTCCTTAAAATTCTTATAACATTGAAGGACTCCTGAATGCGCCATCATTTTCACCAAATACTTATATCATGAGTATGACCTAGGCTAATTCCATAGCGTTTACATTCAAAAAGTCTTTCTGAACTTCTAGGTTGTTTGAAAATGTCTTTGAAATTATCCATTATTTCTTTTTAGTATGTAGGCTACATAGTTTTTTTTTTTATATGAAAAAAAAATTCCTTTTGGGCAACCTGGGTTTTCTTTTTGCTTAGAAGAACTTCCTGAAATAAACATAACCAGTCTATTCAGTTTAAATAATTTTGTTAGCCTAATTAGCTTAATCGAATATTGATAAATAACACTTCATAATTAGTAGAAGACAACAGCAGCTTTCCTAAAATATTTTCAGAGTAATATTTGTTTCAAGAACGTTTAATCTACACCTATCATAAAAAAATCGTATAGACGCAGAGACAAGCACACTTGTCTCAGACTTATTCTTACCCCCAAAAAGTCAAATAAATTTTTGTAAATTCTAACATAAACATTACTTTTATAGTAAGGATCATTAAGCACTTTGATAAAATATTAATATGCCCCATATATCCTTACTCCATTTCAATTCTGCTATAAGTTTTCTTTAGTTCATGTATGGCACAGAATATTTTCAATTACTCCCATAAACAAGCACAAAAGGTAAATAGTCTGTATATGCATATATCTAAATTCCTACATTTCCAGTCCTATTATACACGCTATTTGCTCTCACAAAGGCCTTTTAGGACTACTTTCCTCAGGTTTACCGTGGCATTGTCATCACTTCCTAATACAGTGTACGCTTTTACACGTGCAAACAAACATAAACCAAAATACATATATTTACACGCATATACAACCACACACACACACACACACACACACACACACACACACATATATATATATATATATATATATATATATATATATATATATATATATATATATATCTATATATATCTATATATATATATATCTATATATATATATATATATATATATATATATATATATATATATATATATATATATATATATATATATATATATATATATTATCTATCTATCTGCCTATATACACACACATACACACACACACACACACACACACACACATATATATATATATATATATATATATATATATATATATATATATATGTATTTATGTATATATATATATATATATATATATATATATATATATATATATATATATATGTATATATATATATATATATATATATATATATATATGTATATATAAATATATATATATATATATATATATATATATATATATATATATATATATGTATATATATATATATATATATATATATATATATATATATATATATATATATTCCACATTGCGTTTTTGAATTTATACCTCCACTCAACAAACATGTTAACAGCATTAGCTAGATATTTGTAGTTTCAGGACTTTCACCCTAACTATACATTGGTACTCAATCTTGTTATCCCCCTAGAAACGACAAAGTAGGAGAGATAGGAGGGATTAGACTACCCCGTATTTCATATTCAGCAACGTTATACAGTACAATCATATCTGTATTGACTCTGATACTGTATATGCCTCACTTACAAGGATATGAGAGAATAAAAAGTTGTGAGAGTGTTTGAAAAGTATATTAATATAATGAGTCTATTGATATATTAATATAATTTAAAAAAAAAATGTTCTTTCTGAAATAAGTATGTCGAGCTTAACTTATTTCTTTTTTATTTCTGCGAATAAAAGTAATACATCGGTTTTTTTTTTCAACCCATTTACGATGACTAAATAAATTTTATAACTCAACTTGATAGAAAATTATCAGGCCTTCTCTCTCTCTCTCTCTCTCTCTCTCTCTCTCTCTCTCTCTCTCTCTCTCTCTCTCTCTCTCTCTCTATATATATATATATATATATATATATATATATATATATATATATATATATATATATACATACATATATATACAGGTATATATATATATACACACACATATATATATATATATATATATATATATATATATATATTATATATATATATATATATATATATATATATTTATATATATATATATATATATATATATATGACATGATGTATCACAAGAAATTATACAAGGACCAGATAGTGGAAGAGAAAATGATGCATTGACGAACTAAGTAAGTTTGCGGTTGTGGTCAGACAAAGAATATGGAAGGAGTAGTAACCGTTGATGATGATAATGATGATAATTTTACACACGCACACTCTCGCACATACACATATAAATATATAAATATATGTATATATATATATATATATATATATATATATATATATATATATATACATATGTGTACAAAAAACAGTAAATACAAAATGCTCAAGAAGATATGGAAAAAAACTTCCATCACCAATAGATATAGAGACCGGGCTGAAGCAGTGATGTGCATTGTCCCTCAAGATGTTCAATATCATGATAGATAAAGTAGTCTGAACGATCACAGGCAGACCAGAAGGGATAAACAATATTTTGTGACCGTTAACTGCCTAGGGTATGCAGGTGATATAGATATATTGACGGAAGATCTAAGGAATACGGAAAGATTAACCAATATCTTTCAAGGAACTGCAGAAAGAATAGGACCAGAAATAAATCAACAAAAAACAAGTCACAAAAATAGATAGAAGACAAGACATTTACGGAAACGTCACCATCGATGGAATGGAAATGGAAGTGGTAGAAGGCTTTGAATATCTGGGGATGAAAATAACAAGAGATGGAAATATGAAAGCGGAAATAGATGAAAGAAGTGGAGCTGTGAAAAGATGTCTCTATAGCTTCTTAACACTTCTCAAAAGAAGATCAATATCAGAAAAGTCAAAATTCAGGCTGTATAATACAATGAAAAACCCCATTCTGGTCTATGGATGTGAAGCATGGTCATTGACAAAAGAGCAAGAAAAAAGGCTGGAGGTTTTTGAGAATAAGGTATTAAAAACCATATTGGGACCAGTATACAAGCAAGAAAGACAAGAATGTAAGAGGAAACATACCTGGGAGTTGAGAGAGTGGACAAAACAACCACATATAGGA
>NC_090725.1:164123393-164130893 GCF_036898095.1 Palaemon carinicauda | reverse complement strand
TAAAGAAATAATAGTGTATAACACGGGAATTTCAGACCACAATGTCATAGAATTGATAGTTCATTCCAAAGCAAGTGATCACAGAATTAATAAAAGCACAAAACTTTGGGAAGGATATGGAAAATATAACTTTTACAGTAAGAATATAAAATGGTCAGAAATAAATGAAGAACTGAATAAAGAATGGAAAAATGTATTTATAAGTGATAATATACAGGTAAATACGGATATACTGTACAAAATACTGGAGAAAATTGTTGAAAAATATGTACCGAAAAAAAACAATAAACAAAAGACGTACATACCAAGAGACAGAAGGATCTTATTTCAGAAAATTAAAAAGTGGAAGAAAAATCTTGCAAAAGAAAAAAATGTGTGGAAAATGAGGGAAATAAAATGTAAGATAGAAAATGCAGAACAAAAGATTATACAGTCGAAAGAAAATGAAAAAAGGGACTTAGAAGAAAGGACACTTCAAAATATAAAAAGAAACCCCAAAGTACTTTACTCCTATGCAAAAAAGATGAATAAAAGGAGAATAGAAATAGGCCCTCTAAGAATTGAAGGACGGCTAACGAATGAAAAAAAGGAAATATGCAACATATTAGCAGAAAAATATAAGAGTGAGTTCACGCCAAGAATTGCGAATGAGAATAATGAAACAGAAATGAGAGAAGAAAATGTTGAATATCTAACGGATATAGATATTAATGAAGCAGATATTGTTACGGCTATAAACGAAATTAAAAATGGATCGGCAGCCGGACCAGATGGAGTTCCAGCGATTTTGTTAAAAAAAACTGCAAACACTATCGCGAAGCCACTTGCAATACTGCTAAGACAGAGTATAGATATGAGCGAGATATATGTTAAACATAAATTAGCTTATATAACCCCTATCTTCAAAAGTGGTTGGAGCAAATGCTTTTTTGTTGACCAGGCGGACATGAGTCTTTTTATAGTTTATTTATGACATATTTGTTTTTGATGCTGTTAATAGTTTATATATGACATGTCTGTTTTGACGTTGTTACTGTTTTTAGAATGATTTATTGTTAATTTGTTCTCTTCATTTATTTATTTCCTTATTTCCTTTCCTCACTGGGCTATTTTTCCCTGTTGGAGCCCCTGGGCTTATAGCATCTTGCTTTTCCAACTAGGGTTGTAGCTTGGATAGTAATAATAATAATAATAATAATAATAATAAAGACTAGAGGCAAGCAATTATAGACCTGTTAGTCTAACATCACATATTATGAAAGTGTATGAGAGGGTAATAAAAAAGAAAATAATGAACCATTTGGTCAAAAATAATTTGTTTAATATGGGTCAACACGGTTTCGTACCTGGAAAAAGTACACAGACCCAACTGATAGCTCACTATGAAAACATATACAATAATATGATAAATGAAAAAGACACAGATGTGATCTATCTAGATTTTGCAAAAGCCTTTGACAAGGTAGACCATAACATATTGGAGAAAAAAATGAGAAAGCATAATATTGTGGGAAAGATAGGAAAATGGGTAAAAGAATTCCTGCAAAACAGAAAACAGATAGTGGTTGCAAATGACGAGAAATCAGATGAAGCCCAGGTAATATCTGGTGTGCCCCAAGGTACGGTATTAGCTGCACTGCTATTTGTTATTATGATCTCAGACATAGACTGTGATGTTGAAAACTCCGTAGTGAGAAGTTTCGCCGATGACACAAGAATAAGTAGAGAAATTACTTGTGATGAAGATAGGAACTCACTACAAAGAGATCTAAACAAAATATATGAATGGGCGGAGATAAATAGGATGGTATTTAACTCCGATAAATTCGAATCAATAAATTATGGAAACAGAGAAGGAATGGTGTATGCATACAAGGGACCTAATAATGAGACAATCACAAACAAGGAAGCAATTAAAGACCTTGGTGTAATTTTAAATAGGAATATGTTATGCAACGACCAAATAGCAACACTGTTGGCTAAATGTAAAGCAAAAATGGGAATGTTATTCAGACACTTTAAAACAAGAAAAGCTGAACACATGATTATGCTTTACAAAACTTATGTGTGTAGTACACTCGAGTACTGCAATGTGATATGGTATCCACACTACCAAAAGGATATTGCGCAAATAGAGAGTGTACAAAGGTCCTATACTGCTAGAATAGAAGAAGTTAAGGACCTTGATTACTGGGAAAGACTGCAATTTTTAAAACTATACAGTCTAGAAAGGAGAAGAGATCGCTACATGATAATACAAGCATGGAAGCAAATAGAAGGAATTGCTGAAAACATCATGGAGCTTAAAGTATCAGAAAGAGCAAGCAGAGGTAGATTAATAGTGCCAAAAAGCATTCCAGGTAAACTGAGAAAGGCGCACAGGACATTAATCCACTACGCACCAGCATCGATAATGCAGCGACTATTTAATGTGCTGCCAGCTCATCTAAGAAACATATCAGGAGTGAGCGTAGATGCGTTTAAAAATCAGCTCGATAAATACCTAAGATGCATCCCAGACCATCCAAGACTGGAAGATGCAAAATACACTGGAAGATGTATTAGCAACTCTCTGGTGGATATACGAGGTGCCTCACACTGAGGGACCTGGGGGAACCCAAACAAAAAATAAGGCAATAAGGTAAGGCTCTCTCTCTCTCTCTCTCTCTATTATATATATATATATATATATATATATATATATATATATATATATATATATATATACACAGTATATATATATGTATATATATATATATATATATATATATATATATATACACATATAAATATACACAGTATATATATATGTATATATATATATATATATATATATATATATATATATATATATATATATATATATATATATATATATATTCTTAGTATGTTCTAGAGTTATGGAGAAATAGAAATCATTATAGAGTGTATGGATTTATAAATATGCATGATAATACAAATGTGCGAGAAAACATAACCTAAATTTGATAACCTATAATAAAGAACTAAAGTAAATTTCGAAAAATCAAACTAATGATACTATTCCGAGTGGTTTGGTAAACACCTGAGTGTGAGCAAGCAGTTAGGTTGCAACTGAGAGGCATGATGAATACAAATAATCTATTTCAACAGACAAGGAGATTATATACAAGAGTTTCAGGGAAGAAGGTCACAGAAATGCAAACACATCAATTCATGATATGACAGGTTTAAACCAGTTCCTTTAACAATGAGGTGTAGAGCGAGGTATACAATAAAAAAGAAAATACTCCTACGATGTACGAGTGTGTGAAACATGACAAGTGATACATGGCCTCCCCCCCCCAGCTCCCCTTAAAAAGAGGTAATTGTTAAATAGAGTGCCCTGCTTTTGAGAGACATACTGTAGGCAGATCATCTGGCAGGAGATATGCAGGTTTTAGGTGATCATTGGAGACCCAATCTTCTTTGCCACACATGATAATGAACCCTTTGTGTTCCTCGAGGTGAATCACCTTTGGTCGATATAAGCTCCGAGTTAATTCTCGGGCTGGAGCAGGGAGAATTTTGTTTGCATAGAGGTTCTCTTTAATAATACGTCAACGCGCTTTAGCAAAGGTTATTCATATAAAACAGATATCAGCTAACTTCTATCATATACGTGATAAAAGAATAATTAGGATAAAAATAAATGTCTCTTCAAGAGATAAAACTTTAATTAGAAACAAAGTTGATTGTGCATTTAATTTTGTGTTTTATTTTTGGAGAGGGGAAAAACTATCAGAATAAACTCTAAATTAATCAAATTGTATATACATCAGTAGATAAACTTACACGTGGTTACATCGTTAATGAAAAATCAATGTTTATGCTTCAGTTTTGGCGAGAAAAGCTGGTTTGAAAATATATATCGATATCATTCAATCGGTAGCAATTTTTTAATTTTCCGTTTATGCTCTACAAATTGTGTAATTTGAATTTCATGGTTAAAGATGTTTATTCTGTTGTGTTCTGCAGTATTCATACTATAGATTCTGTGAATAATGATTCTTCATATTATCAAAATTATTTGACAAAATGTAAGAAAAAATGCATCTGTAGTGTGTTATTTATGGATATGATTTATACGTGAACATTATATGTTCATGTTCTAGAATCTAGATAGTTCAAAATAACTCCAAAACAAGCCGCAGCAGTGAGGGGGCAGGAGGATGTGAGCGGTCACTCCGCTGGTCACCTTTGCGCTAGCGAGGTGAATGCAACTTTGTTTCAATAGAGTGGGCTTACTGTATGTGCAAGAATTTTGGTGGAAAAAAGATTACAAAAAATCAAATATATCAATTTATAAAAAGACAAGCTATAACCGGTTCTGTTAACAGTGAGGTGTAGAGCGGGATATACAATAAAAAAAGAAAATACCGTTTCAATCTACGAGTATGTGTGAAACACGTGTGGTACACCTGTGTATGTAAACATTCATTAGAAGACTTTTGCCTTCTTCAGGAGACACAAGGGACCATATTTCCTCCCCGTTCGTTTCCCAAATAGTTGGATTTGTTTGTATTTTGCTTTATTATGTATAGCGTAAATTGATTATTGCTATATCAATAATCTAGACTTTTTTCCCATAGAAGTCAGTGCATGTATACAAACATAAATAAACAAAACACACATGTACACACACACACCCACACACACACACCCATATATATATATATATATATATATATATATATATATATATATATATATATATGCATATATATATATATATATATATATATATATATATATATGCATATATATATATATATATATATATATATATATATATATATATATATCCTGTATTGTCCTCTTTTCTAAAATCTGGCACATCTGGGATCAACTGTCTAAATATATCACTGTTTATTTATTTTCATTGGGAGTTCGTTTACATCACTAATAAGATGAAAGTACTAACTCCACTGATTATTTTGCTTTTCCTTTCGGTCCTATAATAAATACTTTTTACTCATCACATTTTAGCTTTCATGATTTTTATACAGTGCGATGGATGTGAAAGATGACATTAACAACCCCAACAGCATTGATCAGCAACAGGATAGCCTGCCTAGCCTACATACCCTCTCGGCGAGCGCTCCCATCAATCAGAGACCAGCTTCCAGAGGACAAGATGGTGACTGAACACCCAGGAGTGAATGGGATGGTAGTCTGACTGTACTACAGCCTCTCACGGCGAGCGGCTTAGCCAATAAGGATCAGCCATTCTATTTGCTCCGCCCAAGATGCTCGAGGTAGCCAATGAAAAATTTGCTGCCTGTCTGACTAAGCCAGAATTGCCATATATAAGGACGTAGCTCTCATCGTTTCCAGCTCTCAAGCCTGAGGAAGGGAGACAGCACTCACGAAACGCGTAGCTTGTTCTCTGTATACTTTTACCTGAATTGTGAATTTTACCTGAATTGTGAATCTTACCCAATTTGTGAATTTTATATTAAAACCTTGACTCGCCAATTATACCTGAATTTGACTACCCACCATGAAGAATGAATTTTGCTCAGTTACTGGCTGTATGCAGTAGTCCTGAAAAGAAGATAATTAGAGCCATCGAGAAAACGGAGTATAAGATCAATGCAACTGAGGCTGCCATTATTTTCAACAAAACTCTTATTATTATTATCATCATTATTATTATTATTATTATTATTATTATTATTATTACAAGCTAGTAAGAAAGGCAGATGCTATAAGCCCAAGAGCACCAACAAGGAAAAATAGTACGGTGAGAAGAGGAAACAAGGATATAAATAAACTACAAAAAAATAATAAACAAACAAAATAGAATAATTCAAGAACCGAAAACAACATTAAATTAGATCCTTCATATAAAAACTATGAAAACATAAAAAACAAGCGGAAGAGAAATAAGATAGAAAGCATGCCAGAGTGTACCCTAGACTAGAGCACGAGAACTCTAATCCAAGACAGAGGAAGGTCATGGGAAAGAGGCTATGGCACTAATCAAGACTAGAAGACAATGGTTTGATTTTGTAGTGTCCTTCTCCTAGTAGAGCTGCTGACCAAAGATAAAGAGTCTCTTTTACCCCTACCAAGATGAAAGTAGCCTCTAAAAAATTATATTGCAGTAGTTAACCCTTGAGCAAAGAAGAATTGTTTGGTAATCTCAGTGTTGTCAGGTGTATGATGACAGAGGAGAATCTGATAAGAATAGGCAAGACTATTCGCTGAATGTGTTGACAAAGACAAAATGAGCTGGTGTTGACTAATCGTTGATGTGTGACATCAACCAAGATGTAGAAATAGGTGAGGAAATTTACATCAATGAGATGGCACTGTGCACCCCAGAAGACACTGTTATCACCTCGTAATCATTGGTTGTCATAGCAGATCCATTGGCGCTCACCAGGCAAATTTGAACAGTTATAATGATGGGGTCTTGAAGAGGAAACATAGCAGAAAGGAACGACAGCCATCAGTATCTACCAGAAAGTACCAATTAGATACTGAATCATGCAAAAAGAAGAGATTAGTTAATGGTGAAGTCACTACCATAGGAAATGACCTATTTAAACATATTTTGACTATTGACATTCAGTAGCACATTTCTTACAGCACCCAAAAATCTGGAATGGTAGTAACATAACCGAGGGCAAGAAACATCACCCAGTGACTGTTGAAAGCACTGGTTGAGGTGCGAGCTTTGGGCGTCAAAGTTGGGTGATGGTCGGCTTTGTCGCTGCCCAGGCATGTAGCGAAGTGAGCGTCAATGTCCTACAGCATACACCTAAGCTTCATTCACCCCTTCATCTTGAGTGGAATAATTTGGATGATGGTGTTCCTGACAATGACCAAGTGACTGCCCATAAGAGTGTCAACATCGGGAAGGGCGTTGTACTTAGAGTACCTGAAGTAGGTTCACCTAACCCTGGAACGGTGGGTCGTCCGCGACCCCGAGCGTCAAAACAAAAGATGTTTTTCTCACGTGACTCACCCCCGTGACTGAATTTGTGGGTGATCGACCTGCAGTCGGTGTCTTGCCTACACGCTCTAGTAGTGTCCAGATGTGCATCGCTGTAGCTGTACTCCTTCCCAGATTTCTGAGACGCGTCGGGGCCGAGCGCGACCGAGTTTACCCTTCCCAGGTAAGTTGCATAATTATCAAAGTTATTACGTATTATGAAATTGTCGTAGAATGGTGCAACTTGTATAGGTTATCAGTTGTGGAAAGTCTTGGTGGATTGTTTGGCTACCATGGTCATGATTTGTTTTTTAGTTGAAATGTCGTTCATCACCACGAGGACCATTTTACCGCGAGTGTCCCTTTTTCAGTTTTTTTCATTTTTTGGCCAAGTAATTTTTCCGTAAGAAATTACCAAATAGTGTCGCAAAACTTTTGCTTTTTTAGTGTTGGAAAGTGTGTCTAGATGATCTGGCTACCCATGCGTGACTTTGTTTTTGTCAGATACGCCGTAGATATTGGTAGGTGGGGTATTTTCC
>NC_090725.1:164093393-164115893 GCF_036898095.1 Palaemon carinicauda | reverse complement strand
TGGCCAGAATCATCAAGGAAGACTTCATCAGCTCCAAGAAGACATAGCACTTCAACGGTCCAGAGCATCAGCTGGTCAGTTAGCGCAAGCAGAGCGCATGGTCAAACGTAGTCGTTTAGAACACGTCCCAGGTGATCCAGGAAATAACGTGACAATTCCCATCCCGTTAGTTGATCGAGGGATAGGTGATCCACGAAATGTTATCGGTGTTATCGTAGATCGTAACGAAAATGACATGTATCGAATAGGCGTGAGAGGTGGGATACTCAAGGGGCGCTATAGTAGGAGCCAATTTTATATCTGCAGCCATCAACTGTATAGTATTGATGAAGTAAGTGCAGACAAGGATATAGGACTTCGGCAGGCAGTACAGCAATCATTTAGCTTTGGTGGTCAAGATTATGCTAAGTGCAACTGTACTGCAGGCAAGAAACAGTGTCAAACAAGTCGCTGTAAATGTTACAAAGAAGGTCACAAGCGAGATAGTCAGTGCCACTCTAGTTTGAATTGTAAGAATAAAAAATATAATAATAAAAAATCTCAAAATTTATTGAATGGATTTTCTTTAAACCTGAAAAAAAAGTCAAACAGTATTTTGGGGAATTCTTGCTTCATTTGCAAAACTGGAAAGATTCTAAAACGTCAGTTGGTGTATAACCTGTGAAAAGATATCATGTGTAGGATATTAACTCCCTTAACCCTGGAACGGTACTGTGGGTCGTCCGCGACCCCGAGCGTCAAAACAAAAGATGTTTTTCTCACGTGACTCACCCCCGTGACTGAATTCGTGGGTGATCGACCTACAGTCGGTAACTCACCTACACGCTCTAGTAGTGTCCAGACGTACATCGCTGTAGCTGTACTCTTTCCCAGATTTCTGAGACGAGTCGGGGTCGAGCGCGACCGAGTTTACCCTTCCAAGGTAAGTTGCATAATTATCAAAGTTATTACGTATTATGAAATTGTCGTAGAATGGTGCAACTTGTATAGGTTATCAGTTGTAGAAAGTCTTGGTGGATGGTTTGGCTACCATGTGCATGATTTTTTTTTTAGTTGAAATGTCGTTCATCACCACGAGGACCATTTTACCGCGAGTGCCCCTTTTTCAGTTTTTTTCATTTTTTGGCCAAGTCATTATTCCGTAAGAAATTGCCAAATAGTGTCGCAAAACTTTTGCAACCTTAGTGTTGGAAAGTGTGTCTAGATGATCTGGCTACCTATGCGTGACTTTGTTTTTTTAGATACGCCGTAGATATTGGTATGTGGGGTATTTTCCTGTGGTTGCAAATTTCTGTTTTTTTTCAATATTTGTAAAAATTTACTACGTAGTAAGGAATTGTCATATATTATTGATTTTTTTTCATGTTTATTTGTTAGAAAGTGTGCCTTGATGATTGGGCTAACACATGCATGTCTTTTTTTTTATCTGAGATGCCGTATATTAGAATGTTGGCCATTTTTCCGCGAGTGCCCCTTTTTCAGTTTTTTTCATTTCTTGGCTAAGTCATTTTTCCGTGAGAAATTGGCAAATAGTATCGCAAAACTTTTATTTTTTTAGCATTAGAAAGTGTGTATAGTTGATCTGGCTACCCATGCGTGACTTTGTTTTTGCCAGATACGCCGTAGATATTGGTATGTGGCGTATTTTCCTGCGGTTGCTAATTTCTGTTTTTTTTTCAATATTTGTAAAAATTTACTACGTAGTAAGGAATTGCCATATAGTATTGATTTTTTTTTCATGTTTATTTCTTGGAAAGTGTGTCTTGATGGTTTAGCTACTACGTGCATGTCTTTTTTTTTATCTGAGATGCCATATATTAGAATGTTGGCAATTTTTCCGCGAGTGCCCCTTTTTTATTTGTTTTGCATTTTTTTGCTTAATGTTACCGTAAGGAATTGGCAAGTAGTGTCGCAAAACGTATATTTCTATAGTGTTGGAAAGTGTTTTTAGATGATCTGGATACTCATACCTATCTTTTTTTTAGCCAGATATGGCGTATATATAGGTATGTGTTCGATTTTTGTGTGATTGCCATTTTTTAGTTTTTTCCAATTTCTTTCAAAATTACTACGTACTAAAGAATTATCACAGAGTAATGATTCATTTAGATGTTTATTTGTCCGAAAATGTGCCTTGATGGTTTGCCTAGCACGTGGCTGAAATTTTTTTTCTGAAATGCCAACCATTAGCTCGTTGCCATTTTTCATCGAGTGCCCCTTTTTATTTGTTTTGCATTTTTTTGCTTAGTCATGTTACCGTAAGGAATTGGCAGGTAGTGTCGCAAAACTTATATCTTTATAGTGTTGGAAAGTGTTTCTAGATGATCTGGCTACCCATGCCTATCTTTATTTTTAGCCAGATATGGCGTATATATATAGGTATGTGTTCGATTTTCCTGCGATTGCCACTTTTTCGTTTTTTACCATTTCTTTCAAAATTACTACGTACTAAGGAACTATCACAAAGTAATGATTTATTTAGATGTTTATTTGTCGGAAAATTTTGTTTACTTCTTCTTTGATTGAATATCATCAAATTTTTTTAGCTAAAATATTATATTGTTTTACAATTTTTTTTTTTTTCGATTTTATTTCCCTTCAAAAAATTTGTTTTAGGTCAAAATTCTAATTTTATAGTCGTAAAATAATCGACAATCATCCAGCAACCCACCATACAATAATTAGATTAGTAAATAACACCTTGAAATTGACATACCCTTCCTACATTTCAGGTGGCAGATTAGGGAGTCTGAGTCAGTGTGGTTGGCGGCCATTTTGTGGACATATCCGAAGCGTAAGTTGCCCTATCTATATATATTCTTGTTTCCTATATAATTTATGATATTTTGGTATATTTTTACCTGCATAAATATCATATTATATATTAAATATATGTATTTTTTTTACGAAATATCTAAGTACTCAAAAAATAACCTTTAGATATGGCCACTGATATAAATGTAATTTACAAAATAATTAAGATTTTTTTACATATTTCTATTATAGGATAACATATGTTTATTCCCTAAAAAAAATTAGCCACTTCCTATTTCATTTGGGTACTCAAAAAAATTCATGAAATTTGGACAAATTTATTTGGCCAAAAAAAGTTACCCTTTTTTTCTCATTTCAGATCTTCACCTTCATGGGTCCGACTTCATCCAAAATACATCAAGATGTGTCCTAAACATTCAAGAATCAATTCCTAAAAGGATTTGTGTATATGTGTATAATTTTGTTTTTTATGAATTTTTATGTAAGGTCTTTTTTTGCTACTTAATTTTTTAAAATATTTATAATAAATAGTTTTTCTGCAGATGAGTAGTATTTATCTTTACAGTAGTTTTAAGCATTCATTGAATTTTTTTTTGGCAAAAAAAAAGGTTACTGCAAAAACAGATTTTTCAAGAATTGTTTTTTGTGTCGGGGTCGCGCGCGACCGAGTATAGCCTACCCTTAAAGGGGTGTCCGAGGAGCGTACCTATCCAGGGTTAAGGATTAACGGATTTTTTTTTCTCTGTTAAAGGAGTGACTATTAGGATGTGATTTGGCACTTACAAAAATGACGGTTATGGGTTAGCTTGGGTTTAGGGTTACCATCCTTTTCCCGATTGGTTGTTATTAGACTTTCTGGTCAAACAAGCAATTATTGATCCTGCATCGTGACGCCATTGTATGGATGGTTGGGCAGAAGCTCCATAGGACAGGCAGTCTTGTTTTGGAGTCCCATAAAGTGTCATCTAAGGAAGGGTAGTCGCCAACATGTGTGCCGAAGCGAGTACCATTTTTCTGAGGGCTTTTTTTTTTTAGTAATGTAGCGTAATCATAAATAAGGGCACTCTTGTAAAACTAAGAGAATATTGTCTGTGTAAAAACGATCAACTCGTCTAATATTTGTGAATAAAATCCCTCCGCCCTCGTGTTTTCCTAAATTGACCCAGATCGGGTCATATCTAATGGTGCCAGGTGTCGGGTGATTATATATTAATGTCTATGCTAAGTGATTTTAACAGACGTGGGATTCATGAAGAAGTGTAACATAAGATAATAGGGATAAGGGTTAACACGAAAAGTTCGACGTCGAGTGGCGATGACGGAGAGAGGGGCGAAATGAATCTCGTAGCTATTGTAGACATGGTACTCAGTGAACAGAATTTTGAAACGGGTGCACCATCTTTCATACAAGAAATGAGACGTGAACTAGCGGAATTACGTAGAGACATATAGAAAGGTCAGAACAGTTGAATTGATATTACAACCTCAACCCGGTCGGGAATTGACGCGGGACCTTCTATGATAGAACTTGTGTTAGTGCGTAATCTCCCGGTACCAACGACTCCAACTGTAGAGGTCAACAATTCCCACCTCGCTGAGGGATACTTTTCAATTCAAGCCTTCTTGGGACTTGTCGAATATGCCACTGCAGTATGGTCTGACAGACATCGGATTATACAGACCAACCAGAAGAAAACCGGAGCAGCAGCTGGAAAGATAGTAGGATGGAGGGATCGCCCAACGAACTGGGAGTCCTATAAGAACGAACTCCTGAAACTGAGTAGATGACCCTATGGAAGAAGTACCAGCCGGCCTTGTGGGCAGGAGAATCCCTTTCATTTTTCATTGAACGGATATCTGAAGATTTTAACAATTTCACTCCGGAAGGCTGTAAGAACCAGGAGTGGCGAGAACAGTATTGCAAACAGAAACTGATGGAAGCGCTCCTCGTGTCAGTTACGGCCGCCCTGCCAGTTCCCAGGTCGTCCTTGTATGATGTCATTCCTGCCGTACTAGGAGTGCTGAGAGTATACAGAGAACAACAGGCAGGGAGAGGGGCGAACCATTTGCCACCATACATGATAGCTGCAACCCATAATGAAGGAAGCCGGGCACCCAGCCAGCTTCGACAGCCTCCCAAGGGTGGGGTGCCCGTAGCATTGGACCTCGAAGAGGCAGAGGTCCGAGAAGTGGAAATGTGGTGGTTGACATTTGTTGGAACTGTGGGGGAAGGGGTCATCTATGGGCCCTATGTCCTTACGACCATCAGCGACAGTGTTTTGGATGCCACGCCGCAGGCCATCTACTGAACAGCTGTCCAAAAAACGGTGTCAGCACAGGGAACCATGACCTCTATGCATCAACCACCAACAAGAGGAAGGGGATGACAACGCAGGAAGGGGACCAAGGTTCCCTCGGGTCGTCCGTCAGACCCGCCAGGACTGGGGACAGAAGTGCCAAGGAGTCAGCCAGCACTTCTCGGCCCAGCGTCGGGGGAAGCAGGCCAGTACCCCAGCCAGCAGTGAGGGATAACCCCTTGTCAGCTATATAAACACACGTGTGTATGTGCATGTCTGTGTATGTGTGTTTGTAAGAGTGAAAGTTTTGTCATTAACACAATTAACATTCACTCTACAACCATTGAGCCACAAATAGCTTCAATTATAGAATTTTCTCTGAACCCAAAATAAAAAAAGATAAAATAATTATTGGTTTTCCCAAGATATGATTTGACTTTATGTTTCTAAATTGAAAAAACAATGAACATTTGGCTCAAAACATTCATCTGTCAAAAGATATACAATTCTATTTTAGCTTTGCAATGAAAAATGTTTTATAATCCCTCTACTTGTGATAATAGCTCATTTACAAAAACAAGATCGGCTCCAGAGAGGATAAAAGAATGTCACAAGCGAATTTCCTTCTTTAATGGGAATAAACAAAGATGATTCTCATTTGTAGAGTACTCCCACAACAGTCAATTCGCATCCTTAAGCTGTTGGTTAAACAACAATATTTCGAACTCACATACTGCACGTGAGAGCAATATTTATGGCCTCCTGCTTCCTGGGTTCTAAAAGCATGCCTTTTCGTTACCGTTTTCAGTCCTATCAGCCACTGTCTACTCCTTTCCCGTGCCTCTCTTCCTAATATTTCAGAAGTGTATTCTCGTCACAAGTCTATCAGTCTTCATTGTTTTCATCAGTCCAGTCTCAAAGCATTCCGATTAATCATTTTATTTAAGATAACTATTTCTCCCTTTTATGCATCTCTACATTTCATTTCACCAAACGGCTTTAACCTTTCTAGTCATTTGTTCACAATCTACCTCCAAACATAACGATGACAAAGGCAATGCGTCCTTAACATTCTCGCATATATTAGTACCTAACGTTCAACTGACAGTCCAATTTTTTTACCTGTCTAATATGCATACCTTGCCTATTTTGTAGCTTCGGCTACGTACCTCCTCTTTCTCCTTACTCTTATGTTCAACCACAGCTTTAGCAATGAATTTTTTTTTTTTGTGATACAAATAATTTTTCTATTCCCCCAGCTTCCTATTATTCTTTTATATAACATTTAAGGTGATCTTGGCAATTAAATATTATCTCTCTTATCTTCCATACTCTTCCAACGCTATTCTCTTACTTTTACATTTCTTTTTTTTTTGAAATCCCCAATTAGTACTCCATTATTTGTGAATATGAATGATTTGCCAAAAACTCAAAGTAGTGAAAAAGTGTCAAAATCTTTTATTTCCGGAAATAAGCACCGAAACTTTTGCACTGGCTCCTTGTGTATTGCATTTTTGGTAAAACTCGATAGTTACTTGAAAATTCAAGGTAATGGCCATTTTTGAAGATAGATGCAAATGAATATAGAGAAACATTACATTTCACAATCAAATCTCTAAGGTGTCCTAACGTAGTTAATAGCTTCCTTGTACCATAATTTCGTTTCTGAAATCATAATAATAGTGAAAACTGCACATAACATAGGCACCATCAGTCTGATGTATCATTAAATGTGGATGTAGGTAGTGCACCTATATTTGTTTGCCACATATTGTCCCTCTGCCTGGATGAGTATACTATAAAACTTTTAAATTTTTCATCTGCAGCTAAAGTACGGCTTACATAGACTGTAGCAATTTAACTTTTATCCAAACTTGTACAGCTGCTGACAACTCTCAGCAATGGGTGAGAGCTCCGTCCAAATAATCTGTAACAGATCTTTCTTGGTCATGCTCTGGTGGCAAGAATCTGCATTTCTAGTTCTTGTACAGTATACAGGAAAACTGGTGATACCTGAATTCAGTGATTTTCGTTCGAAAGTCACTAAATGGCAACCCTTACATTCTTCCTATTCCTAATGAAATTAGGTTCCCGGGACGAAGCATTTTGAAACTTCGGTCAATAAAAGATACAGTTTATTAAGTATGACTAAAAAAATTATGTTATTTGTTTTATCAAAATGTGAGATAGATCATTATGGAAAAAATAACAAAATAATCTTAAAATGTGATAGAAATAAAAAAAAATACTTAATGAGTCAAACTTTTTAGCCATCATAATTATGTATTTAACGTAAAGAACATATCGGAGATGATGTTGTATAACCGGTCATGATCAAGTGGCAGTCTCTCGGTGGCACTCTCGCAAGCAAGTCATCTGTCAAATATGGCTAGAGCTACCCAACAGCTACTCTAATTAAGCTTATTTTACCAGATTCTCTATGATAATAGAGATATAACCAATTGTCTTAATTTCAATGAAACAACTGTTTCTAGATGGCTAAAGGATACAATCTAGGAGAAAAATTGAAAAGCCATTCTAGGTGGTGACTCAACCTGTTGCTGCACAAACCCAAAAGAAAACGACGAGTTATGAAGCCAATAGCATAACCCGACTCTAGGGCCATCCTATCATCATCATCACTACCACCACCATTATTATTATTATTATTATTATTATTATTATTATTATTTAAGATAACGCTGTTATTGTCTTTCTGTAGAATCTGTACATAACACGTGTGGCTGAATATGTCTGACCTGATTATAGTCTTCCGTTCGAAAAGTAAAAGTTAAATAATAGAAAGTTAGAATGAATTGTATTTTTAATAGCGAAGATAGCTCACCACCTCGCTTATTTAATTATTTATTTATTTATTCGTCAATTTTTCCTCAAAGTGAAAAAACCCAATGGGAGACTAGAATTGTAGAAGTAGCGTTGACTATAGTCTAAACTATGACTTGTAATGTTTTATTGCAAGTTTTGAAATCACGATCCTAACTATTGTTTGTATTATACATGAAACGGCATTAGCGAAAAATAAGTGATAACTTTGAAATCATACCCCAAATGCATAAATTGTTATCATTAAACTATGGTGTTCTGCTTAAACTGTTCTCCACCTATACGCTCTCTTTCCCAGTTTGAATCCTTCTTTCCAGAGAGACAGCTCAAAGACTAGTCTCACTGACTCTCACAGAGTCACGTTGACAAATGGATTCGTGCTACAGTAACATAATCAATTCTTGTTCTGAAGTATAATATTAGCATGAAATGTTTTTTAACGATCAAACATACACATGTTTACAAAGTGGAATATAAGACTTAATACTAAGTGGCAATATAAGAATAACGCTTGCCCGAAGCAAAAATATAAAAAGTGTCACCTGTTTTGCTGCATACTGTATATTGACTGCCTCCAGATTCATCCCGCCGGGTAGGAAGAACATTTCACGTGCTGCTTTACTGCAGTTCAGGTTAGAGGAATGGCTTTATATAACTTTTCCTTCCTAGAAAACATGTCTAACCTTGCATCTTCAACACTTTCAGCTATGCTGGATTTGTCACGCCATCATGACCACGAACTTCTCCAAGCTGCCCATGTTTCCATCATCTACTACATATGGGTATTGGCTAAGTTACCTAAACACACGAAAACCACATCACAAATATGCCAGGTTTGCCAAGTAGACTATTCATTTTATTGCATAATGTTGGAACTATAATGCAGGCAGTAAATGCGTGGAGGGAGAACACCCCTTTCTTCTTTTCTGAAAAAGTGTAACATAAGTTATGTACAGGAACCCACCTAAGGTTCTGTCTTTGGCCAAAGGCCACCCACAACTGCTGAAGAAATGGCTCCTGAAGTGCTGCAGAACACTGAGGGAGATTATGATAACATCTGTGTTGCTGACTTTAACCAGGATGACATTGCTGCCTGCTTCGGCTACATGTCTCATATAATGTACACGCAAATCTGTATGACTTTATAGTGCCAGGCTAGTCAGATTGGTTACGAACAGCATATTCTTCCTTGGTAATAATGACCACATTCTATGTGGCCAAACGTGTAATCTTATCAGCCAGAAATATAAAGAGCTCGGATTTTTGTCATTTTCTATCGAGGAATTTTGACAGTTTAAGGGAATTTTGCCTTCCCCTGTCACTTTGCTTCCTCACTTTGGTCTAGTTTCAGCTTTTGCACTATATGGCCAGTAAAATGAAACACAATATCTGTACTCTTGTACTTAGTAGAGTATGCTTTTATTGCAGGTAGGACATAGAGCACTGTGTACTCTTCGAGCATATTTGAACTCTATGGGAACAGACTTAATGATGGTACTGGCATCTGACTCTGCCTCAGGGTCTGTAACTTAGCGCTCAAGAATAGTAGTGAGGTGGAATTTTTGACAGATGTAGAGCTCTCATCATCACTCAGGTAGTAAGATTTGAGTGGTTCTCATGAAGGAAAAACTTCCTCAATTCATATTCTCCGCTGTTGGACAAACCACCCTCTCCACCATGTACTTACTGACTGTTGCATTTTCAAGCTCTGCAAATACCTCTAACCACATATCATATGAAATGCTGATGCCATGCACATTAAACATTTTTGTCTTTGAAGTATCTGTAAGCTCCTACTCCTTCTTTGTACTTTGTATAGCAGTTGTACTAAACCAGCTGGGTAACTCCTACATCAGTTTTTAATGCTCACAACCTCAGTTGCAATTTGATGTCAGATCATTATACAAGTCTGGCCAATGAAGAAGAGCGGGTAGGTGGCCCTGCTTGATGAACCCCACATCATAAGCTCCATCTTATATGGAGTTGTGGTTTAGCATATGTCTTTAGAAGATTTTACCTGCTTTGACAAGGATAATATCATCACTGTAATACTCAGACACTTCTGATAAAATAAAGCACACATCTTTAAGGAAAGCCAAAAGGAATGTTGATTCCTGGTTGTACGCCGTCAAGGTAGATATTTCTGAGAGCATTTTTCCCTAAGTCTTGTTGAGTTGACAGTTGCTCTATTAACACAAAGTTATTCCAGGCACCGTCCTTACAAGTGATCTATGTCTACAAGGCAGACGATTGCAAGACCCTCACCAGGTCTCGTGGTCTCCAATAGATATTTGTCTAGCTCTGAGAATACTTGTGGGTGGGTATCCTCTTCAGATGCACGTTCCTGTTCTCCTGTGCAATAGCATCTCCACCTCTGAGTCTTGTAAGAGGTTTTCCATTATTTAAAGCTCTGGCAAATTCATGAAGTCTGTTATTGAGGTTTATCTTCATAACTTGTCTGATTTTAGAGTAAAGGGTGTCATTGTTACTTTTAAAACAAGTTTTACTGTCAAGGATGGTCGTACACAGCATGGTCAGGCTTTTTACTGGCTGAGTGCACTCTGTAATTCTTTTTCTGGAGCTCTCCCATTTTGTATTGTTGAACATAAGGCGATAACTTTGGTGATACTGCATCTAGTTCCTTCCCAGAGTTTCTTCAATGCCATCACCACCATTATTTCTGGGTGGATCTAGAACGATAGGTATCCATTAATTGCGTGAAAGAGGGGAGTATTGATCACAATCATAGTGTTGCTATCACGATTTTATGGTTGTTGTGCATTTGGTGATTTGAACTCTTCACTTTTCTTCTTCTGTCAAAGACAACACTTGCTATAGTCAGTCCGTAATCAAGATGGCCTTCGATCTATATTCCTTATCATGGGGAATGATATTCAAGGTATAATAGTATGATATTTATTTGTAGTCAGTGAATCTTGGCCGAAGGTTCATCTTTTTATCACCTTGATCACAATCATGCACAATAAGGCATGGAATGGGATAAGTTCTGAAATAGAATTATATGACATACACACAGTAGCATTTTAGTCTTTTGCAACCCGTGCTTTTTGTACTCTCCCCAGGCAATGTTCTACCCTGTTACCCTTGGCTCAGCTTTACTATGCTGATACACCCTGTCAGTTATAGTATAACTGTATAACGAAACATCTTAGTTAAAATACATATAATCTCGAGTAGCTAACTGATGTGAGGCTCATTAGCTAATTATTCAAGTACACTAAATAGCTGTTCAGCTGATACTAATCCCCATAATGAGTGTCCAGCAGTGTGCAGCGTGCCCTGTTTATGTATTGGTATACACTCTGTTTGATTACGGAAGCCAGTAAGTCGATATCTTATTTTTACTATTTACTTAAGATATTGGACGCACTTATTACCTCAAATTTACTTTCTTCTTCTCTTTAAAGACTTCGATAACCATTTTGTTACTACACTACGAAGAGAGGAATCGAAAAAGAGAGACTTCATTCAAATGTTTGCAATAAAGTTAGTTTTGAATTGTAGCCACTCACAAAAAGTATGCGTTTATTTATGATCTTTGATTAATAATACTTGTGTCATTGTCTCCCTCAAGAAATGTTTCCGTGTCTGGCCACTTCTGGTATCTACTCGACCATGAAAGCATTTTTCATTCAACTGAAAGTGCAGGCTTCAACCTATCCTTGTTAGGAATAATATCTCAAGGGAGGATTATCATGAATGTCTTAAGAACTTATAATCATTAGATCTTATGAGTAGTTATAGTATTCATTTTGTATAACCATTATTATTGTTCTTGTTATCTAAGCTCTCAGCCATACAAATGTCAGTAACATGACGGAATTGTGAATTCCGATGAGTTTGGGGCACTAAGCACAAAAGCTAATGCACACCATGCAATTAATATGCATTGTGTGACTCAGAAAAATCTAATGCTGGAAAAATCATGCAAAGTTTGGAAGGTTCTCGAATAGGGGCACGACGTTTACCAGGGAAGTGGCGTAATTTGAAATGAGTCTCACATCTAGAATTATCTTTATCCATGTTACTTGGGATTTCGTTTAGAAACTTTGTTATTAAGTGAATAGGAATAATTTTTGTTACTTCCTATGATATGAAAACGTAAAATTCTATTAAGAGATCCTTAACGAGAAGCATTTTGGAACAATGTACGAACTATTATTATTATTATTATTATTATTATTATTATTATTATTATTATTATTATTATTATTATTATTATTATTATTATTATTATTATTATTATTATTATCGTCTAAGTTACAACGCAGATGGAAAAGCAGGATGTTATAAACACTAGGGCTCTAACAGGGAAAAATATCCCAGCGAGGAAAGGAAATAAGGAAATAAATAAACTATAAGAAAATTATGTGAAAATTAAATTGAAATATTCTAAGGACAATGACAACAATAAAACAAGGTTTTATATATATATATATATATATATATATATATATATATATATATATATATATATATATATATATATATATATACCTTGTTTTATTGTTGTCACTGTCCTTAGAATATTTCAATTTAATTTTCACATAATTTTCTTATAGTTTATTTATATATATATATATATATATATATATATATATATATATATATATATATATATATATATATATATATATATATATATATATATATATATATATATATATATATATATATATATATATATAAACCATAACAGCCTGCTCTACATAAAAACATTTGCTGTATGCTTATAACTTCTGAAGTTCTACGGATTCAACTACTCAATTGGGGAGATCATTTCAATATTGATCAAGGTAGGACAAGGAGTTTTCTAAGCCTACAATGGTTTTACTTACTATTCATTATATCTATCATTTGACTTTTAATTCCAATTTTATCTAATTTTTTTAACGGTTTTTATATTTCTAATATCGTCTGTAGTATTGAGCCTCATGATGCATACTTATTATTACGAACAGGCTGGTCCAGTCCGGAAAAATCTAAGTGTAAAGTATGTTCAGAATTATGAAAAATCTTTTGCAACATGTATAACTACCTTATTGAACGATGGTGCCAGAGATTAATATCTAGACCAGGAATAAGAAATTTAATAGATCTTTTTTGCAATTGAAGAATAGACAAACCAGATGTGTTACTCAAAAGTAAATTTCCTCTCGAGAATTACACCTAAAATTGTAAAATATAGTGTTGAAAAAGCATCATCAATGCTGAGGTCCAGATGATGAGGAGCGGCAGGAGCCACTGCTCTCGACCTAATAGGGTACTAGCGGAACTAATCCGCTAGGTGGCTCTGTTGTGAAGGGAGACACTAATGTTGCCTTTACAGCAGACAGTAAATACACTATCTTAGACGTAAGAATGTTTTTTTTTTTCTTTTTCTTTTTCTTAACAAGGAAAAGCCCTTAACCCTGGATAGATACGATGGGTCGTTCGCGACCCCGAGCGTAAAAAAAAAACAGGTTTTTCTCACGTGACTCACCCCCGTGACTGAATTTGTGGGTGATCGACCTGCAGGAGGTGTCTCCCCTACACGCTCTAGTAGTGTCCAGATGTGCATTGCTGTAGCTGTACTCCTTCCCCGATTTCTGAGACGCGTCGGGGTCGAGCGCGACCGAGTTTACCCTTCTAAAGTAATTTGCATAATTATCAAAGTTATTACGTATTATGAAATTGTCGTAGAATGGTGCAACTTGTATAGGTTATCAGTTGTGAAAAGTCTTGGTGGATTGTTTGGCTACCATGTGCATGATTTTTTTTTAGTTAAAATGTCGTTCATCACCACGAGGACCATTTTACCGCGAGTGCCCCTTTTTCATTTTTTTTCATTTTTTTGCCAAGTCATTTTTCCGTAAGATATTGCCAAATAGTGTCGTAAAACTTTTGCTTGTTTAGTGTTGGAAAGTGTGTCTAGATGATCTGGCTACCCATGCGTGACTTTGTTTTTGTCAGATACGACGTAGTTATTGGTATAGTGGGTATTTAACTGCGGTTACCAATTTCTGTTTTTTTTTTTCAATATTTGTAAAAATTACTACGTAGTAAGGAATTGCCGTATATTATTCATTTTTTTTTCATGTTTATGTGTTAGAAAGTGTGCCTTGATGGCTGGGCTAACACGTGCATGTCTTTTTTTTTATCTGAGATGCCGTATATTAGAATGTCGGGCATTTTACCGCGAGTGCCCCTTTTTCATTTTTTTTTTCATTTTTTTGCCAAGTCATTTTTCCGTAAGATATTGCCAAATAGTGTCGTAAAACTTTTGCTTTTTTAGTGTTGGAAAGTGTGTCTAGATGATCTGGCTACCCATGCGTGATTTTGTTTTTGTCAGATACGACGTAGTTATTGGTATATTGGGTATTTAACTGCGGTTGCCAATTTCTGTTTTTTTCAATATTTGTAAAAATTTACTACGTAGTAAGGAATTGCCGTATATTATTGATTTTTTTTTCATGTTTATGTGTTAGAAAGTGTGCCTTGATGGTTGGGCTAACACGTGCATGTCTTTTTTTTTTATCTGAGATGCCGTATATTAGAATGTTGGGCATTTTTCCGCGAGTGCCACTTTTTATTTGTTTTGCATTTTTTTGCTTAGTCATGTTACCGTAAGGAATTGGAAAGTAGTGTCGCAAAACTTATATTTTTATAGTGTTGGAAAGTGTTTCTAGATGATCTGGCTACCCATGCCTATTTTTTTTTTAGCCAGATATGGCGTATATATAAGTATGTGTTCGATTTTCCTGTGATTGCCATTTTTTCGTTTTTTCCCATTTCTTTCAAAATTACTACGTACTAAGGAACTATCACAGAGTAATGATTCATTTATATGTTTATTTGTCGGAAATTGTGCCTTGATGGTTTGCCTAGCACGTGGCTGAAATTTTTTTTTTTCTGAAATGTCGTATATTAGAATGGCCATTTTTCCACGAGTGCCCCTTTTTATTTATTTTGCATTTTTTTGCTTAGTCATGTTACCGTAAGGAATTGGCAAGTAGTGTCGCAAAACTTATAATTTTATAGTGTTCGAAAGTGTTTCTAGATGATCTGGCTACCCATGCCTATCTTTTTTTTTTAGCCAGATATGGCGTATATATAGGTATGTGTTCGATTTTCCTGTGATTGCCATTTTTTCGTTTTTTCCCATTTCTTTCAAAATTACTACGTACTAAGGAACTATCACAGAGTAATGATTCATTTAGATGTTTATTTGTCGGAAATTGTGCCTTGATGGTTTGCCTAGTACGTGGCTGAATTTTTTTTTTTCTGAAATGCCGTATATTAGAATGTTAGCCATTTTTCCGCGAGTGCCCCTTTTTATTTGTTTTGCATTTTTTTGCTTAGTCATGTTACCGTAAGGAATTGGCAAGTAGTGTCGCAAAACTTATATTTTTATAGTGTTGGAAAGTGTTTCTAGATGATCTGGCTACCCATGCCTATCTTTTTTTTAGCCAGATATGGCGTATATATAGGTATGTGTTCGATTTTCCGGTGATTGCAATTTTTTCGTTTTTTCCCAATTCTTTCAAAATTACTACGTACTAAGGAACTATCACAGAGTAATGATTCCTCTAGATGTTTATTTGTCGGAAAATTTTGTTTACTTCTTTTTTGATTGAATATCATCAAATTTTTTTAGCTAAAATATTATATTTTACATTTTTTTTTCGATTTTATTTCCCTTCAAAAAAATTTTTTGGGTCAGAATTTTAATTTTATAGTCGTAAAATTATCGACAATTATCCAGCAACCCACCATACAATTTTTATGCATATCCAATAATAATTAGATTAGTAAATAACACCTTGAAATTGACATACCCTTCCTACATTTCAAGTGGCAGATTAGGGAGTCTGAGTCAGTGTGGTTGGCGGCCATTTTGTGGACATATCCGAAGCGTAAGTTGCCCTATCTATATATATTCTTGTTCCCTATAGAATTTGTGATATTTTGGTATATTTTTACCTGCATAAATATCATATTATATACTAAATATATGTATTTTTTTACGAAATTTCTAAGTACTCAAAAAATTACCTTTAGATATGGCCCCTGATATAAATGTAATTTACAAAATAATGAAGATTTTTTTACATATTTCTATTTTCGGATAACATATGTTTATTCCCTAAAAAAATTAGCCACTTCCTATTTCATTTGGGTACCCAAAAAAATTCATGAAATTTGGACAATTTTTTTTGGCCAAAAAAAGTTACCCTTTTTTTCTCATTTCAGATCTTCACCTCCATGGGTCTGACTTCATCCAAAATACATCAAGATGTGTCCTAAACATTCAAGAATCAATTCCTAAAAGGATTTGTGTATATATGTATAAACTTTTTTTTTATGAATTTTTATGTCAGGTCTTTTTTTTTCTACTTAATTTTTTAAAATATTTATAATAAATAGTTTTTCTGCAGATGAGCAGTATTTATCTTTACAGTTGTTTTAAGCATTCATTGAAGTTTTTTTTTGGCAAAAGATAAAAGGAGGTTACTGCAAAAACTGATTTTTCAAGAATTTTTCTTGGCGTCGGGGTCGTTCGCGTCCGAGTATACCCTTAAAGGGGTGTCCGAGGAGCGTACCTATCCTTAAATGCAATTTCCTGGTATCTGACTGCAGACTTTAGCAACAACAAAATCATATTTTTGGACGATTCTTATGTGACCAATTATAATTTGTGCATAATAATTATAAAATATCTCTAGGCCTACATGAAGATTTTACCAAAAACATACTAACGATATTAATTCACTGCTATAAACTCGTTTCAATATTGATAAAGGTAGGGCAACGATTTTTCTAAGCCTACAATGTTTTTACTTACTATTCATTATATCTATCATCTATCATTTGACTTTTAATCCAATTTTATCTAAATTTTTTAACGGTTTCTATATTTTTGATATCTTCTAATGATTTATTTTCTTAATTGATAATCAAGTTATATGTCTTTGCTTTTAGACAATGATAATAAGGTTTGAGATTGGAGGAACGATAAGTAAGCATTTTACATTGCAAAGAGAAGCAAAAGCATTATTTTACCGTCTGTTTACACGTGTTTACATATTTCAGACGCATGGCAAAGGCTTACATGTAGATGTAGTCCGGGAGGCTGAGTAAAAGTTTATGATTATAATATTACATAACATAATTTGTTGTGACATCGCCATGGTCCAATGTATCCCTCCTTTCGGAGTTTCCACATATTTTGGCATACAGTATTTTGATAAATGAATACTTTTCATCCATCATCCGCCAAAACGTTGTTGTAATTTAGTGATGCCAGGGATCAACATCTCAAAATCATTTTCACCTTTTTGCTTTCAGTATTCAATCTGACGACATTAATTCTACAAAGAAGTAGCCAGTGCCAGAGTTTCATATGGCACTACCTTGTAGTACAACTTTACTGGACTTTCATGGGGTTCGTCTTCAAAACTTCTTCATTGTGTCTAAACGCTGCATGCTGGAATTCTTCTCGTCTTGTGAGAAATGTTATGACACTAAAATAGACATGTTATATGATCATAGTTAAGTTAAATTTTCTATCAATTTGTATATTGCTTCGATCAAGTAAGTACTTCTAAATTTTTATAGCAATGTCAAATATTGTAAAATTTTTTGCTATATATCCATGGTAAACAACTATATGAATTAAAACATTTGATAGTGGATTTTTTTTTTTATTTTAGAGATAGAAATCAGCAGAAAAATTGTGATGTATGATTGTGTTTCCCTTGTTGGGTATATTCGCTTTATGCGATTTACCATGGATAAGGAAGATATGATATACGTGACAGCTCTGATATGAGCTGAAATGAAGACGTGCCCTGTTACAAAATAGACATTAGTGTCTCCCCTTATGCGGGTGCCACCTAGAGGCGACTCAAATCTGCTAATACCTTATTCAATCATACTATGTATTTTGGTAGGATTCAACTTCCTATCCCCATAATTTGCACCATGCGCTACTTTTATCTAGGTCCCTGTTAAGGGATTCAGCAGCCCCAGATGGAATTGATGTCAAAAGAGTAAAATCATCTGCTTATGCAAGGAGCTTGTTTTCTATGCCAAACCACATGTCATATGTATATAGTATGAAAAGGAATGGACCAAGATCACTACCCTGAGGAACACCAACAACAACAACAACATATTATTATTATTATTATTATTATTATTATTATTATTATTATTATTATTATTATTATTACTTGCTAAGTTACAACCCTAGCTGGAAAAGCAGGACGCTATAAACACAGGGGATACAACAGGGAAAATAGCCCAGTGAGGAAAGGAAAAAGGAAAAATAACATTTCTAAGAAGAGTAACAACATTACAATAATCTCCTATATAAACGATAAAGAAGAAGAACAAAAACAACATAGAACAGTGTGCCCGAGTATACCCCCGATCCAGTGGAAGACCATGGTACAGTGGCTCTGGCACTACCCAAGACTAGAGGACAATGGTTTGATTTTGGAGTGTACTTCTCCTAGAAGAGGTGCTGACCATAGCTAAAGACTATCATATACCCATAACAAGAGGAAAGTGGCCACTGAACAATTACAGTGCAGTAACCCCTTGGGTAAAGATAAATGTTTAGTAATCTCAGTGTTGTTAGGTGTATGAGGACTGAGGAGAATGAGTAAAAAAATGGGCTAGACTATTCGCTGTGTGTGTGTCTGTAGGCAAAGGGAAAATGAACCATAACCAGAGAGAAAGATCCAATGTAGTACTGTCTGGCCAGTCAAAAGTCCCCAAAACTCTTTAGTGGTAGTATCTCACATTCCTGTAGTCACTACGGTAACCATCAATAACAATTATGTGATATATTACTTTAAAATTCAACAATGGTGGTAAGAAAATACCCACCACTCCTAATTGTTTGAGTTTGAAAACAAGGGCCTCATAATTAATACGGTCAAAGGGGGCATTGCAATAGAGGCAATCATATGAATTTCCTGACCAAAAGGGAATTTCTGCACAGCATTAGAGATTGTAGGGAAGGGCATCACATGCTCGAAAGCCTTTACAAAATTCAAATTGTAAACTAGGGAACAGATGATTAATTTCAGCATATCTATCTAGACTTTTTTCCAAAACATGTTCAAATACTTGAGATAACATAAGAGTTACGGAAATTGGGCGGTAATCAGCAGGACTTGAGTCACCATAAATGCATTTACATAATGGATTAATATTATCAATTCTCTAACAAGGGCCAAAAGAATCTCTTCTTGCTAACTTGCGCAAAATAATAGATAACTTTGAAACTAAAAAATCTGCAATCTTTGTATAAAACAAAGGAAAAATACCATTTGGGTCTACACCCCCATAAGCATCAAGCGCATCAAGAGAGCTTTAATTTCCAGAGATCAAAGAGCTAAACTAGTTAGTTTAGCCTCAGGAAAAAAAAGGAATGAGGGAGATGAAGTTAATTTTGAATGGATGTGGTATTATACAAACATGAATCTAAGTTTTTCATTTGGGAGCTTGTTGAATCGGGCCTTCCCAATGAGCATATTATCAAAAACCTTTACTTTTTCTGAGATTAGTGCCTAGGAGAGATAATTTTTACCGGGATTAGTTCCTAAGAGAAAACATATTGCAGTGCACAAAATGAGGGAATCATTAATGCAGTTAAATCTAATACTCCAGCCTTCTACATCATGAGACTTGATACTCGACAGTATCCTAGAAGTCTTATTCCAGCTGTGAACAAGTTGTGAAAGGATCTTCCCAATAGGTTAGTTGAATCAATTTAACTTAAAAAATTCAAACTTGCTGCAATTTGTTTTTATGTTGAACAGTCTACCATAAGTCTCTTTTTGTAGTTTATTTGTGAAAATTCGGTTTTAATGTTGTTACTGTTCTTGAATATTTTATTTTAGTTGTTCATTACTCCTAATATAGTTTATTCAGTCAGCAACTAGTGTATCGTTGGAAAAGGAACTTTCAAGTTACCTTAGCGCGCTCTCTCTCTCTCTCTCTCTCTCTCTCTCTCTCTCTCTCTCTCTCTCTCTCTCTCTCTCTCTCTTGTTGTTGTTGCTGTTTTTCTTCTTCTTCTTCTTCTTTTCAAAGCCAATAATATGTCTGTCAAGCAACAAACCTTAGAGAGCCATTCCACAATGGAGGTAGTCCGCATTTGCACTATTATGTAGTTTCACGTCTAAGAAAATGAATTGGCTCTCGTGTTAGCAACTTCTTTAACGCATCAGTGGGGATGAAGAGGCATTGTTTGGCAAAGCAATGCCCATAATGTAATCAGAAGGCTACATTTTTTCTCAGAGAGAGAGAGAGAGAGAGAGAGAGAGAGAGAGAGAGAGAGAGAGAGAGATTATTAAAGAATATATGGTCATTTACGAGGAATCAACATTTTGTTTTTACTGTGAATTCTTTTATTTTTATCAGATACTCTCTCTCTCTCTCTCCCTCTCTCTCTCTCTCTCTCTCTCCCTCTCTCTCTCTCTCTCTCTCTCTCTGAGAGAGAGAATGTAGATTTCTGATTACATTATGGGCATTGCTATCTCTCTCTCTCTCTCTCTCTCTCTCTCTCTCTCTCTCTCTCTCTCTCTCTCTCTCTCTCTCTCTCTCTCTCTCTCTCTCTCTCTCTCTCTCTCTCTCTCTTCCAAAAACCTAAGGCTGGGAGAATAATGTTGTACGTAGCTTCAAAGCTTCATAGTAATGAGTGCTATGCGCGTGACAAGAAACAACAACTGTAGGATAAATTCAATCCATTGTTTCCCCATATACAATATTCACAAGAAAACTAGAAAATTTCCTCATTCCCCCATTATGAGCCTTGTTCATTATTGAAATAGAGAGTACTAAGGGAAATGTGTAACTTCTTTATGCGCAATCTTAGAACAGTTTGTAAAATATAACTGAAATGAGTTCTAGTATTTTACATATTATTTATCTATACGAGATCCAAAGTATCGGAGTGATCGCTGGTTTTATGATGAAGTCTAATGATTATCGAATTCGAGGCAGGGTAAACACACACAGTTATAGTGAAGGATTTTGGAGAGGTCAATTCCACCTTGGGCGCTGTTGAGAAATACACCTACTAGTAGATACTAGGAAGAGTGAATGTATGAATTACTGCGTAACTTCTGTAATAAAGAACAATACATACTTTTAAAAAAAACTGTTAGAACGAAGTGAATTTTGTTAGAACTGAAGGTAAAAGGCTTGTCTTTCATTATGTTCTCATGCTCAAAATCCGTCAGATAAAATGAAATATATGAAAAATTCCAGGAAAAGAGGTATGGAAATATGAATTATATGCCATGTACAGTTACTTTTGCTGTAGCTTTTTTTTCACCACGAATATTAAGAGACTACCATTGATGATTACAAAGCACTTTAATAGTTATTGTGGGAGAAAAACGTAATCTGATAGGTGTATGTATATGGCAATGAGGTTTTATGAAGCCATTTTAGAATATGGCTATAAATTCAGATGCCATTTGAACAAGCTCATGTGGGGGAAATTATTAATCCTTTTACCTAAATAGAAAGATTATTCTCTCTCTCTCTCTCTCTCTCTCTCTCTCTCTCTCTCTCTCTCTCTCTCTCTCTCTCACATACACGCACGACATTTAAGTATCGCTATTCTACTTCCCTGAATTCTACTGTATTTCTAGTTCACATTGTCATTACAAGTTGAAGTGCGTCCTCCGCTCTCATAAGCTGAACCGATAGGAGCGTAGTTCAAGTCAGAACAAATTTAATAAGGAAAATATTCTTAGGCCTAACTAAGACTGAACATTACTTCTTTGTGGTTGAAAGCCAGAATACCCAACAAAGAGGTAAGCTGTAACATAACCACTAATTGTTACGCAAGAGACGTCCAGCGAATACCGAGATATATGTTTTGCTATAAGAGGGATTTTTTGGAGAAAAATTAAAAGGGAATGTCATTAGAGCATAGGAATGGGGAAAAATGCATTGCTACTATTCCGATTTAATTTCTGTATTCATTCTTTCATTAATACTGCTAAATGAAGGCAATTGATGAAATAAAGATAAAAATTCTGTCTAAACACTTCTATTCATTATTCTAACTAAACTAAATACCCTACCCTTCATTTTCGTCATGACCACGTTTTATTGCCTCATTAAAATAACATTATACTCCAGGGATAGGTAATGTCTTTCTCGTTGTCCTTCTTGTATTTCTTGTTATGTTCCTCTTCTGGTTCATACCATTTTTTTCCACAATCAAAAAACTCTTTTCTTAAATCCTTTTCCTTTTCCTTTCATATAGGATTAACTCTATAGCCTACTCCGCCCTTGAAATTCGTGCCCATTAGCTACTGATTTCCAGTGAGATTTGTAACCTGCGTGACCTTGGATACCGTTGCATTTCCCTAAAGAAGAATCGTAAGAATTATGCGCTTCGTTCTAATAGTTTAAACCTATTAAAGTATAGTATTCTACGACTATTTAATTAGGGCTATTGGAGGACAGTTATCCTGGACGATGATCAGTGAACACTACTCGCATATCAAAATGGTCGATATACTAACATACATTATGTTTGAAAAGTACATTT
>NC_090725.1:164078393-164085893 GCF_036898095.1 Palaemon carinicauda | reverse complement strand
AATGTTTATTAATAATGACTGATTTATTAAAATTTTTATGTTAAGAGGGTACCTCTTTTATGCTACAAGCAAATCAATAGGAGGGTCTGTATGGCTCAAGGCACATCACATGTCTGCTTCTGCATTCAACCTGTTCCTAGCCATTGATTTGATAACCGGGAGAGATGAGAAATCACTTTCAAAGAGGTGAGAGAATGAGAAAGATATAATTACTTTCAGGACAAATTTTCTGCTCTTGGGGAAAGCGGAGAGCTTCTCAACCCACCTGTAAGAGCTGTTGAACTGTTGCGGTTCCTGGAACTCCTCTCTCAATTCGGTCTTGTTGATGAGCTCGAAGAATTCCCTTGTTTGTTATCTGGAATATCATCCACAGTGCATCAAAAATTATTGCGGGTAATTGTATGCTGTACATTTTTATTTCTATCAGTTTCATGAAAATTGCATTTGAACTCTTTTTAGAGAATTATAAAGTGCTCCTTAATCTTTAGTTGCAGCTCCTCAGTAAGCGGTTCTTCTCCGATGACCTAGTTTAGACGTTTAAAGGAAACTACATCCCCCGTTTCAACTTTCCTCTTCCAGAGAGCTAAGTTGTCATGGAAAGACTTGATGGCATCAGTATGCATTAGGTTGGTGGTATCTGGTACCTGTAGCTGCCAGCTGACTTCATTCAATGCTTCAAAAACATCTGCCAACTAGGCAAGACTATATTCAAATGGCCCCTGAAAGGCATTTAACAGCTGCTCTCTTTTCTTCTCTTGGGCTGTCAGAAATATCTGCAATTCATCAACAGAGTTCAAATACACGAGCGAGAACAATACCCTTTAACAACCAACTAACAGATGTGAAGATAAGGAGGTCTTGGTGAGCAAAATCCATGTCTTCGCACAACCTACGAAACAGCCTAGTGTTGTGTGCCGCTATTTTGACTATGATTGAGTATGCGGATCACTGTTTCCAAGGTATCTTTGGAAAGATCAGGAAGTGTCTTCGAGGCAAAAACCTTACGGTGGATCAGGCAGTGCTGTAATGATGTCTGGGTTATTTATTTTGACCAGTCATATATCCTGACTTGGAGCCGAGTATGCTGGGAGCTCCTTCCGTACAGACGCCAACCAATTTTACCTACAATTTTTTTCTTCTGAGAACAAGCTAAACTCTATATTCATGATGTCTCTAACCTTTGTTGTTATTTTCAGTGGGCAGCAGAAGAGGAACTCCTCCTCCACCTTATATTTGGAGATGAACTGATCATAAACAAAAGCTAAGGAAGATGTTCACGTCTGTAGTCTCATCACGCTTGATGGTGAAGAAGGGAGAGATTTTATTTTCCCTATCACCTGAGAGTTGATGTCCTAGGTACCTAAGACATGTTATTGATATGCTGCTTGACTGTGTTGTTCCGAAAGACTTATCTGATTGAGCTTGTTGATACAGTTCTGATCAAGGACAAGACGAGCAGCCTATTCTATGTGAAGTTTAACAAGCTTCTCTCCAATTGCGTGTGGCTGCTACTGCTTTGCAATAAAAATGGAAATCCTTTACAATCCCTTGAGGACGTTGCTTGGTTGAAAGAGAACTCCTGTTCCATGATTCAATCTTGACCATTTGAACGGTTATTCCTTACTTTTGATGTATGATCAATCCTTATTGGCCTCTTCTGGATGAACCTTGGTGAGGTGTACATCTAGTTTGAGGTAGAGTTACGTGAATCCTAGGGACCCAGGTGGTGAAAACAGACACGAACTAGTCTCGTACATTAACTTTGACGTGATGCCATCACATCTCTATAATCGTGTCTTAACGCAAACTCTCTGTAGTTTAACATTTTATTCTCCCACTTGATTCCCTTTTTAGCTGGTATTAAAATATATAATCGTATAAAAAGATAGTGAAATATGTCAAAATTATGCCAGATATGACTTGCCATATTGGTCGATTTTTTTTTTTTTGCCAGACGGTCAAAAAGAATGAAGTATATAAATTGGCAAAATTATGATAAAAGTGGCAGCCATGATACCTACAATGCACTACCGGTCTGCGCATGCACTCGAGAGAGCTCCGAGACTGACTGAAAAGTTTAGCCATATTCTGGTAATCTTAATGTAGTACACACAGTTGTTAGACCTTCCATGACCTCCAGTTTCGGAGCTGCCGATCTATAGAAAGGTCTATAGAATACGAGGTCTACTCATCAGCGATCCAAACTGCGTCCTCTACTGTGCAGACTAGCCACGCTGTGATTGATGACGTCACACCGTATTATGTTCTGATTTACTAGCCTTTGTTTTAATGTATTTCCTATTTCAAAGTTTGCTCAAAAGTAAGCTGGTGTTCGATATTCCACTCTTTTCCTCCATTTCTACATTTAATAGTTCTGTTAGTATGTTGGATATCTAACTATAAATTTTAAAGACTGTTATCAAATCATTTAAACACAAATCCGAAATAATTCTGAGCGTGTTGCCATCCAATCATTTGGCGAATGTAGCTTTGCCTACGACTGTAGTTATGACAAGACTTCAAATACTCTTTATGCTCTAAAAAATTATGCTATCATTGAGATAGAATCAGAACATTCTTCTGTAGTATTTATATTTAACGACCTAGGTCCTACAAACGTTAGGTTATGGAAATCTTTAGGCATAAATGTGTATAATTAGATTATTGAAATTCCAGCATCACCGATCACGTTCTTTGTGTCGTTGCTGATGCTCCACATCTCATGAGACTAATAGGAAACATTTTCTTTGATAATGGCTTCCAGCAAAGTGACAGTGATTTTGCCCACTACTGTTTGCTATGAGAGCTTATAAAGACAAGTAAAAGCGATCTGAAAACGTCATATAAACTTTGAGTAATATACAAATTTCAGTGGCTTTCAGCATATGAATGTAAAATTAGAAACAATTACAAAATAGCTTAATTATTTTTGTAGCAAAGGATTATTCTTAGATAAACATTGGGAAGAAATAAATGCATATATTTCTAGAGTTCCGCACGATACAAAGATGTTCAGGAATGAATATGGTTTGAACTTATTGAAATCATGATGAAATTATCAAATGCATAACACACAGTAAAGTCAGTTAAGATATTTGGAAATAATTGTCTTTATTCATTCCAAATAAGCAAATCTTCGCCAAAATTGTTAGAAATTTTTAAAATTATATATAATACATAAATTCTATTAACTTATAAAATGAGTCAAGATAGAGATGAACATTTCCTTACCATTTTGTGACAAATGGAAGCCTGCTAGCAGGATCCAGCGCCAGTTATAGTTAAACATAGTTTTAAATCTCATCTTTTAGAGGAGGACAGTTACCTTATTGGGTCAAAATATAGTACAGATTCCAATTGCAAAATAGGTAACGTAACAGGTGGAACGTTTTCTTTTCCAGATAATGAAACTCTCTCTAGATAAAGATGACAAATTGCTACAACGTGAACTAAGGCTGTCCGCAATCATATTTTGTTTGCCCGATGAATGCCACGGTAAAGGAAATGATGTTACAGAAAGTACAGGGAAGTTGATAATGAACAGCTGGATGATGCAATATAGAAAGAATGTCTAGCATATTTCCCCGGTTTCATTGCCCATAATTTTCCTTAATAGGCAAATCATGGGTTTTATATATTATAGGGGGGAAAATTCGTGGACAAGTATAATTAGCATCAAAAGAATTTACGGATCTGATATAGAATATGGAAAAAATTATGTTATCATGGAGAAAAAGATCTAAAACATGGAAAAGGGATAGTAAAAGTTTAGCTTTAGATTTTCCAAATGCATTGGGATCATCACTTTGTTTAGTCAATTATTTTGTTAGTAGTCAATTTCTTTTTTTTTTCAAATAAGAATATTAATTAAAAAAAAAAGATAACCTCCACAAGGAAAATAATCGATAAAGTTAAAGGGTTGTAAAATATAATAATCATTATTACTTAATTTTTCAGTGTATTTGTACAAACATAATTGAAAATTGAATCGATTTTTTTTTAATTTAGTTTTGAGTCGTTAGTAAATGATTAGTGTAAAAAAAGTATCGAAATAATCATGTACGTTGCCTATTTTCACATTTGGTGAAACAGTATTTCCGAAAAAAAAAAAAAAATAATAATATTTGTTCATTCTGGGTATACGAATTTTTAACGCTTTTCCTTGAAAAACCTTCTCACAGGAAGTATTTTATCACGAAATCTACTCAACAAAATATCTTATTATATTCGGAAATAGGAATGTTATTCTTGACCTGATAATGAAGAAAACTGAGGTGTGAAAGGCCAAGAGTAGGTTGTGACTCAAAGGTGAGATGAAAGCAACTGAGTACTTTATTATAGACACATCGAGTATATATACACACTAGATCCCGGCAAGAAGGTCACAAAATACAACATGCTATATCTTGTCCAACCGGCAACCGGTTCTGTTAACAGTTAACAATGAGAAATAGGCAGACAGGTTGATGCAAATTGCTGTGAGTGCGAGGGGAGAGCGAAGATACAAAGAATAATATATACCAAAAGAGAAATGTCTTTACTATGTACGATCGTGTGACACACGCTCCTCCCCCCCCCCCCCCCTGCCCCTAAGAATAACATACTGTACATGTTAAATAGGGCGACCTGATCTAGAGAGGCGAACTGTAGTCAGGTCATCTGGCAGGAGATAAGCAGGTTTTAGGCGATCAATGGAGACCCAGACTTCTTTGCCACGAATGTTTAGTAGGAATGCTTTCGGATTGCGTCGGATCACAAGGAAAGGGTCTGTGTAGGGGGGGCGTTAGCGGTGGCTTGCTAGTTTTGTTGCACAGGAAGACGTGCGTTACAGAGTGCAAGTCTGTTGTATGTGATGCTTCGCGGGGGGCTTGTAGGTCTGGCGGCATGGAGTAAAGTTTCCCATGACGTGATGTATGCGCTGGAGATCGTATGAGGAGGTTCCAGAAGGAAAAAAATTCGGCAGGGACGACCAACGTGTCGCCATACACCGTTTCAGCTGCCGACATGTCCAGGGCATGTTTAGCAGTGGTAAGTAAACCAGTGGGAGTCCTTGCACTGGGACATCAAAGGTGCTTTGAGGATGCGATGAAAACGTTCAACCATTCCATTGGCAGCTAATGATGTCCACAATTGATAGGTGAAAGTGGTACCCCTGTCAGAAGTAATATGCTCAGGGATACCAAATCTTGCAATCCATCCTGAGAGTAAGGCAGATGTACATGAGACGGACGTAGCAGTTTCCATGGGAATGGCTTCAAGCCAACGAGTGGAGTGGTTGACGACGGTAAACAGGTAACGATGTCCTTGTGATGTGGGTAAGGGTCCTACAACGTCGACGTGAATGTGGGTGAAATGACGCTGAGGTTGAGGAAAGAGGCCCATTCCTGAATCCGTGTGTCGATATACTTTGGAAGTTTGGCAAGAAGTACAGGCGTGGACCCAATCCTTAGCCTCCTTAGTAATGTCGTGCCAAATGAACTTCGTCTTCCGCAGCTGTGCAGTAGAACGGTGCGAGGGATGTGAAAGTCCGTGAATGAAATCAAACACCTGTCGGCTCATGGGAGTAGGAATCCACGGTCGCGGTCTATTAGTACTGATGTCACAGAGGAGGGTGGTGTTGGAATCATTGACGGGACGTCTTCCCAACGGAGGGATGTGCAGGATGTCCTACATGCTTCATACTCTCGATCCTGTCGTTGGGCTTCAGCCAAGGCATTGTAATCCAATCCCAGTTGAACGGCAGCCAACGTGTTTCTTGACAGGGCATCGGCAACGGGATTCGTTTTACCAGGGACGTGTTGTAGGGTGCAATAGTATTCAACCACGGCTGAGAGATGTCGGTGTTGACTGGCGGACCAGGCGCCAGACTGTCGAGTGAAGGCATGCACCGGAGGCATGTGGTCTGTGCGAATGATGAAAGGTCCCTTCTAAGAAATCGCGAAAGTAACGGACAGCCTAGTGCACCGCCAGCAATTCGCGATCGAAGATAGAATAACCCGATTCTGCCTTGGACAGTTTTCTGCTGAAGAAGGCCAATGGGCGGGGCGAGCCTTTGACCACCTGCTCGAGTACTGCACCAATAGCGACGTCGCTGGCATCGGTGGAGAGAAGGAGAGGGGCGTGTGGGATAGGAAAAGTGAGAGCCGCAGCAGTTGATAGGGCCTTCTTTGTGTTGCAGAAGGCTGCTTCTTGAAAGGGACCCCACATAAGGTCTTTTGGCTTGCCCGTGAGGGAGGCGTAGAAGGGAGCTAGAGTGGTGGCAATGGCTGGCAGAAAACGATGATAATAGTTGATCATGCCCAAGAATTCCTGCAGTATTTTGACGGCTGAGGGCGTGGGGAAGTTCTGAACGGGTGCTACCTTACGTCCAGACATAGATTAGTAAGTTTTGATGTGACTTCATTGTTTACCAAGGTGCCGGTTGATGACTTATTGTATTTCCTGTCGAGTATTTTAGATGCATATGAATTACCTTTATCAACCAACACTATTATTGAACTCATTTGTCTGTGCATTAAAAAGTGTAAATTTAGTTTTAATAGAGATTACTATGAACAAGTTTTTGGTATGGCTATGGGTAATCCTTTGTCCCCAATTTTATCCAACATATGTATGGAGTTTTTTTAATCTAGATTAATTCCTTCAGTGGGGTCTTCCCAAATTGTTTGGTATCAATATGTTGATGATGTTCTAGGTATTTTAGAAGAAAATGTTAATCTTGAGGGTTTTGTTTCAATCATTAATTCATTAGTACCATCTATAAAACTTACTATAGAAAATGAAAAAGAATAACCGTATCCCATTTTTAGACGTTTTAATAGTTAGAGAAAAAGATAAATTTAAGTTTTCCATACATAGAAAGCCTACCAATGATTTTTCATATGTACATTTCTACTCTGGTCACTCTAAAAATTTAATCATCCAGTTTTTTCTCCATGTACATTAGGGCATTTATAATTTGTAACCCAGAGTACATTGAAGAATAGTTCACTAAAATTTAAAAAATGCAACAAATCTTTACTATCCTAAATATTTCTTAGAAAAAATGTATGAATAAGGCTAATAAAACCTTTTATAGTGTATAGTTAAAGAGGAAGGAAATAATTAATATGTTTTCTTTGCCATTTCATGTTTGTTTTTTTTAGATGTTGTACCCCTTTTGAAAAAACTAGACGTTGGGGTAGTGTTTATATATAATTTTACGTTAAAAAACATGTTGATTAAGAATAGTTCTGGAAATGATAATAATGTATTATATAGCATTCCTTGTTCAGAGTGTAACTTATTCTATGTCGGCCAAACATCCAAAGGACTCTCAGTCAGATTAAAACAGCATCAGGTGGCATTCTCCAAGGGTTCTCTTAATAATTCCTTGGCCTCCCACTGGTTAGGGTCAAGTCACAGAATTGGATGGTCGGAGGCGAAAAAAAATAATCCATATAAATAACTATATCCAAAGGAATATTGTTGATTCCTTTTTAATCTCCTGTACCAAAGGTA
>NC_090725.1:164048393-164070893 GCF_036898095.1 Palaemon carinicauda | reverse complement strand
TCCGACCGTTGTGGCGAATTACCCGATGCTGGTTGACTGTGCAAAACTAATTGAAACGGCCTTCAGTAGCATTGTGTTCCATAAGTCCACTGGCAACCAAGCCCAGAATCAAACACCTGGCGCAAACCCGCAGACTGTTTATGTGTCCGTTGCCTCTGAGCCTGATCCCCCTATCTTTGAAGGTCGTAGGGAACGTTGGACGGGTTGGTGGAGCCTGTTCCGTCAAACCATCCACGAGTCTCCTAAATATTCCCCAGCGGATAAGTACAAGATCCTTTTATGGTGCCTAAGAGGACCAGCCCGGCGTCTTGCTGGAAACAGGATCTGGACAGAGGGTTTGTACGAGAGGACCATCGCTAACCTCGTCCAGGAGTACGAATCCCCTGATCTTGACCGTCATTTGCTGCGTAAGAAGCTCTTTAGTATGAGCCCCCCAGCGGATGATGGCCCTGACCTCAGACGGTTTCTGATGGAGTGGAACAATGCTGAGGAAGAATACGTGCAAGTGACCAAAGCCCCCTTGACTGAAGATCTGTTGGAGCATGCCATCCTGAGTAAGCTAAACCCCACTCTCTTGGAGACAGTTTATCGACGTTACAATAGCACATCCGTGTCCTTGCAAGAGTTAAAGGACAGACTATACGAACATGCACGCACAAAGGAGCTAGCCAAACTGTTGATGGAGTCAAGCAAAGACCGGCTTCCTGTTAAACCTTCTAACTCTGGAGTAAACCGCAATTCAACTACAAAATTGGCTAAGCCCTTCCATAGAACAACTAGTGATGCCCTTAAGCCGAAGACACCATCCACACCAACCCAAAACCCAGCAAAACCCACTCAGAAGCGAGCACTGGAGCCGGCCAGAGCTCCTCCACCAGCAGTTAACCCTGTTCGGTACAATTGTGTTTTCTGTGACCACAATGGTTACTCATCTACAAAATGCCCGATTCAAATAGTCGATTAACGCGGTTGAACCAACTAGGCTGTTGCACTAAATGTTTTTCGACGCAACATGTTACCCGTGATTGCACCGCCCATGTTTCATGCCAGAACTGTCAACGTGGTCACAAATTGCCTCTCTGCCCTAACATCTTGACCGTGGGTCACCAACCTGATGGGCCAAGAGCAGACCCACCTTCTGTTCAACTTAATCAGATAGCCTCGAGTGAGACTGAGCAAACCAACCAGGCGAACGAAATAAACCATGCTGTTCTACCCACCTTCACTGGCGATCTAATTAATGGAAAACTTAAACACACCACCCGAGTTTTCCTGGATTGTGGTGCCCAACGCATGTTTGTTCATCCCAATGTAGTCAAGTCACTGAACCTTGCTCCTGTCGGAAAAATCGTGTTCCGACTCAACTCGTTCAACATGGACGAACCACCTCAATGTTCAGACTTGGTGCAGTTCAATTTGAAAATTGGTCGCCGCAAGCATAAGGTCGTTGCCATTGTCAACCCGAACGTGGGGAGAAACATAAGGATGCCTGGCTATACCCATGCAGTTCGCACTCTAGAGGCTAGTGGTCTACGTCTTGCAGACAGGCAGCCAGATGACAATGCCACTGGCACAGAGATCATCCTCGGAGCCGATTACCTTCCCCGACTCCTCAAGCGCACTCACAACATCAAGGGTGTCAACTTGTTCAGTACACCAGGTGGATATGTGGTTTGGGGAGAGCTGCCAGATTGGTCACGGGAAGGGACAGAACCCCCAGAGGTTGATAGTCTGTCGCTCACACTAAACCGTATCAGCGTAACAGACCCTGTAGGAGTAGAGCTCCCTGTCGAGAATCTTTGGAAACTCGATGCTGTGGGCATAAGCAATGAACCCTTCAGCCATCTTGAGGCACAGGCCGTTGATCTCTTCAAGCATACTACACGGTACGCAAACGGAAGATACACGGTGCAACTACTCTTCAAGAGTGATAGCCGACCAGAGATAAATTTTGGTAGGGCTTTGGCCCAGCTGATGTCCCTTAAAAAATCTAAGGACCCTCAGTTATTCATCAAGTACCAAGCCATCCTTGACGAGTACATAAAGGAGGGCTTTATCGAGCCGGTCGAGCTAGAACCTCATAATGACGGACAAATGCACTACCTACCCCATCATCCTGTCCTCAAAAATTCCACCTCCACACCAATGCGCATAGTATTCAATGCCTAGGCTAAATCGGGACCAAATTCAAGGTCTCCAAATGAATCCTTGTACACCGGCCCAAACTTGGCCTCAAAAATTCAGTCCATGATCCTCTTGTTTAGGGAAAAGCCATTTGGTTTGACGGCAGACATCTCTAAGGCTTTCCTGCGGATTGAGATCGCTCAGGAACACCGTGATTACTGTCGGTTTCTTTTCTTTAAGGACTCCAGTATGTCCAAAGTTGTTGCGTACCGCTTCAAAGTGGTCCTGTTTGGGGCCACTTCGAGCCCATATTTGCTCAACCAGACAATCCAACACCACCTGGATGCTCAAACGAGTAGTCTTGCCTCACAGCTTAAAACAAGCTTCTACGTTGACAACTTTCAACGTTGCTACGACTCGCCCACGGACATCCTTAGCGAAAGACATTCCATAGAAAAATTATGCTGGAAGCCAACATGCCCCTTGCCAAATGGACCACTAATGCCCCCATCTCGGGAGACTTCACCGAAACGGGCCCCGAAGATTACCTCGGTCTGGACTGGAACACCGCGGATGACACATTAGCTGTCAAGCTCCCCTCAGGACTGATGTTAGAGGACTACTCAACACCAAGAGGAAGGTTGTCTCTCTGTTTTCCTCCATCTACGACCCTATTGGCCTGATCTCGCCGGTCACTATGCTCGGCAAGCTCTTCATTCAGAAACTCTGGATGATGGATGAGAGTTGGGATTCCCGCCTTAGCAGATGCCTCCAAGCAAGCCTTTGGAGTGGCTTGCTACGTGGTCACAATTGAAGGTAAATGCCAGCTCCTCACAGCCAAGGCACGAGTTACCCCTAAATGTATGCTGGAATTGGACGAGAGTCGGTCCATTCCCAAGCTTGAGTTGACCGCACTCCTGTTTGGATGCCGACTAGCCCAGTATCTGATAGAATTACGTCCAGAAACATACGTCTCTACGACAGTGTGGTCCGATGCCTCCACGGCCCTGCAGTGGGTACACAGCCGGCAGAGCACGTCCCCATATGTTCTCAATAGGGTCGAGGAGATAAACCGTATAAGGTTGAACTGTCGGTTGCTTCTCAAGCATGTCCCCACGTCCTGCAATTCCTCGGTCCTGGCGTCGCGGGGAGTAGCCGCCAAAGTCGTCCTCAAGTCCAACTTATGGCTTCATGGACCAGCCTGGCTGATCGACGTCTCAGCTTACCCGGACCAAAGCAGATTCCCTACTGAATGGGAGATAAAAGCTTGTCCCATCAGACTTTTGCCACCGCAAACTCAAAAATTTGCTCATTTCTCATCTCTTGATGAGGCAGTTAGGAGCTATGCAGCCTTGCTGCGCCTGACGAGCGGATGGGCCGAGCACAAATTCCCCAATATAGTCCAAAGGTTCCCACGAAGACCACTTACCGCCATCATTCGTGTGTCACAGGGGGCCAGTTACCCCCAAATATTACGACAATTGCAAGGTAAACCCGCCTTGTTGACGTCCGATGAACGAGTCTTTATCGGACAACGGAATCCCTATATTGACAATAACGGTGTTCTAAGAGGTCGATCCCGCCTCAGTGATGCACCCCCGGAGTCCGGCTACATGGCCCCCATTCTCCTAGAGTCCCACTGTGCTCTCTGGAAACTTATTGTTGAGCATTGGCATGAAGTGCTGCTGCACTGTAACACCTCCACTCTTCTTGTTCACTTGTGCAAGGAATTTTGGGTTCCCCGAATGCGCCAGCAAGTGAAGAAGATTCTCAAACGGTGCATACATTGCAAAAGAGTACAAGGCCAGCCGTACCCAACCCCACCGTTAGCTCCAGTCCACCCTAACCGCCTCAATGCTGAGGTCCCTTTCAGAGTAACTGGACTGGACTACACTGGTGGCTTCAAGGTACATCATTCACATGTGGACATGGTGTACGTACTGCTGTTTACCTGCGCTGCCACGCGGGCGGTAGCTTTAGAAACTACTACTTCCTTGACAGTTGTGGAACTAGTCTAAGCGATACGAAGGTTCCCTGCCCGATTTGGGATGCCCCAGTGCCTTGTGTCTGACAATGCCTCAACCTTTCAAGCTGGTCAGACACTCTTGACAGAACTCATGCAGCACCCTGTTAGCGACGGGTTCAAACGGGCCCACAACCTCACTTAGAAGTTCATCACTCCTCGAGCCCCATGGCAAGGAGGGTTTTACGAGCGCTTGATTGGGTTTTACCAAACTCAACTTGCGCAAAGCCACTTACTGTTGCCACCCTACGTATGATGAGTTTGTGACCTTGGTCCGAGAAGTAGAATGCGTGGTGAATGATCGGCCTCTAACATATCTGGATGCTGATGACCCCACTGATACGCCTTTGACCCCAAGCCACCTACTCTATGGTCGAACCCTCTCATTGGCACCTCAAGTCCACCTGGCTGACTTGACTGATCCTACTTTTCGAGAAGGGGACATCCTCCGCAAAGATTACCAGAAGCTGACCAACATGCTGCAAACATTCCTGAAGAGATGGAAGTACGTCTATGTCAGTTCCCTTCAAGAACGACACCAGAAGTCTAGTCGCCTCCACCCGAACATCCCCAGAGTTGGAGATTTATGCTTGTTGATTCTGGACGAGGTCAATCGAGAGGAGTACCCTTTGACCCGTATACTCGAAGTATACCCAGGTCGAGATGGACACATTAGAACAGTCAAGGTCCGCTCTGCAAATGGAGAGTATGTACGTCCAGTCAACCGACTCATACCTTTGGAGGTTAACGAAAATGGCCAAACACTATCCGAACCAAGTGAGGAGGAACCTCATAACACCCCTCCCCTCGAAAATCTCGACAGTCCTCCTAGAGACCAACTGGCCGAGAAAAATGATGAGACCACAGCCGAAGCTAGGTCTCCTGTAGTCATCGCGGCGCCCCGCCATGACAGGCCTACACGGGCCTCTGCTGAATGTGCACGAGCCCTATTCCAGGAGATCTTGTAGTAGCTTTACATAGTCTTCATCAACCATGTGAAGTACTGCTGAAGTTTTTGATTTGTCCTTCCCTCCGCTCTTATCTTGCAGTTGTAGTTACCCTTTTGTACTAAGTCACAGTTAACTCTGTTTTACTTCCGCTTGTAAATCGTACTTCGCACTCATCTCGTACGCGGTTACGGTTCAACTTAATGCAATTGCTGACATAGCATAGCGCAACTAGTCACATTCATTCTTTATTCATTTAGTATACAGTAACCCATATTGCATTAGTCTAAACTAACCCTTCTCCTTTTTCCTCCCTTTATCCCCAGGGTGTGAAGAATTTTCTTCACTACTCTTCTTTTCATAGTTTATCCGTAGACTTTGTTATTGTTCGTGACGTCACGACAGGGAAAAATGTGAGTAATGTGTCTTTCTTAAGCGAGTGTCCCAAGATTAATACTTATGTGTTTTTTGTATACATTATTCTACCGTAAGTATTTAGGTACAGTATTTTAAATCTCTTAATTACAACTCAAGTCTGCTAGTCTAGGATTTATGGTTGTCCACACACGTAAGCCCGACTTGCTAAATTACCTTTTAGTTTCATTTTTTATTCTGTATGCCAGATGTTTAGAATTAGGATTATCTTTGCCCCCTGGAGTTGCAAGATTTCTCCTTGTATTCTAAATAAGTGTGTTGCTTGAAATTCACAAGGCACAAGGTTTTCAAGCCTGTCCTAAATGAGAGTTGGCACCTCAAGACCGTAGGCCTACGCACCAAGATACGCTCTTTTTTGGGAAGGAAGGAGGACGCAGCTGACCTGAACTCGACCTCACAAACAGACAGGCCACGGTACGAAACGGAGCTGCTAAGTCAGGCTCCAAGGTCAACCTCGTGCTCCCACTCTCCATCACTAGCCTGTCCCCTTACACAATAACTAACCAAGAATACGTAGAGGAGGTCAAGCAGATGACCAGTGTTAGTGCATAGCTGCTAATTCTACAGCACGTCGGTTCCAGTCTTGGGGGCTAGTTGGAGAACTTGGAGGGGGCCGTTGACTTTGCAGAATAAGTGCTGTAGGCCTAGTGAGCAAACTGAAGACCGCCACATTTAGGACACGGGTGCCCACAACATATAAAAATTTTGTGAGTTTAACTAATGGCCATTCCCCCTTTAGATAAGTTTCAATTTCTCATAAGTTAAGTTTAGGTATTATTTTGGCATTACATCTTTCGGGCTGTGTGCATGGAAATTAATGTACTCATATTTTTTTGATCTTGGTAATTGCTTGAGGTTACTGACCACATGTTGGGACCTCACAGCAGCCTACCGCACAAATTGTTGATCAGAATTTTTGACTCTTATTTATTCTGTTTGAGGTTTAATCCACAAGTTAATTCCGTTTAACGTTTTCAATTTTTTTGTGTTGTAAATTCACTTATTCATTTTATCATATGTAAAACTTATAATTGAGTTACTGATATTTTTTCCAATTTTTTATTTTGTTGTGTTAAAATCATCGAGTTATTTCCATCCCTTTTTACTGTAATAAATCATTTGGAATAGATTACACATTTTGGTATCCTTAACCACAATATATGAATTTTACCCATTTATGCTATGGGACGGGTCAGAAGTACCCAAGGTGTTGAGAGTAACCTACTCTAGACAAAGGTAAGTTGGTATCAGCGAGTGTACGCTCTTTAACTTAGAGCTTTGAAGGTGAAGATCCCCATTTAACTTTACTTTATACTTTTATACTCCACTGTTCCCCCCTTTTTTATTGTCTCTAATTGCATTAACGTAAGATACCTGTACAGCATCTCACTGGGGTCACTGGGACGGAGTCGAAACAGAGCCTTAGAGTGAGATGACTCTAGCCCTGACAAAGCTAGAGTAGGCCATAAATGATTTCCAAATTAACGTGTGGAGTTCTCCGGCCTCTGGACAGTAAAATTGCCTCCTTTTGTATTTAAGAGTGAAGGTTAGTGAACTATGGCAGTAAAGTATTAGCAGGGCGTTTGTGTCCCGAGAGTAAGTGCTCATTATCCTCCCCTGTTGAGCTTTGGGTAATTGCCGTAGGGAGACTTTCCTGGACTAAGTTCCCACTCAACCATTCAGATAAAAATTCTCCACAAAGAACTCTCTCTCTCAGCTCCCATTGGGGGACCTAAAAGCTTCGCTTGTCCTCAGGGAAATTAGTAGTATCGTTCGCCTGCATCCTGCCAAAGACGTCTCTCCTCAAGAAGTGAGTCTACTTTAGGCCCCTTGGGTACGGCGCCTTTCTGAATCTGTACTGCTGCCATCCCTGGTGTCAATATTTTGCCCAGGAAGGACCTGGTGACCAATTTTGACATCCTTATGGAGAGCCACTTTACCCCTTTCAAGACCTCCATCAACTCCTTCACTCCAGACTAAGTTGACAAAACTAAAATATCGACCGATGCTAATGCAAATGCAGTAGGAGACCGACACCCCCTCCTGACATGCTGGAGCGATGATAAAGCCGCCCACAACCCAGATATTCCACACCTCACTTATGCCCAACCAACGACTTCACCCATCACATACTGATACCCCTCGTCCGCAGTTATGCTGCTACCATTCCAGATTCGTGCCTACTGAGGAGAATTGTGCGAACAGTTGCCAGCGACCAAAAACGTTTAAGTAGGCCATGGCTTATAGTGGTGACCTCTTCTGTCACTAATCTCTCCTTTTTACATGAAGAAGGCACGAATCTGTAATTTTTGGTAGACACGGGTGCTTGTCGCTCTCTTCTGCCAAGACTACTCTCTAGGACCCGACGTAGTCTGTCCTAGTCTGCTGACGTTCACCTGTTAGCTGCCAATGGATCTTTGATACGCACCTACTATTATGAAGCCCTCACATTATCGTTTGGAAGAACCAAATATAATTGGTAGTTTCTCGTAGGTAATGTCCCATTTCCAGTCCCAAGTGCAGAACTCCTGTGATATCTCTACACCCTGGTTAAAGTCGCAAACCAATGATTCATCAACAGGGTTTTGTACTTCTCCACACCTGTTTAACCCGTCCCCTCCGTCCTCACTCTTCACATCAGCGCACCCATGGATGCGTACGCCCACCTCGTCACGTCATACCCAGAAGTTTTCCATTCAAAACTTTGTCAAATGTCCACGATCCATACCAAACATGGTATTTATCAGCATATGAAGACAACGGGGACCCCAGTGTTTGCTAGATTGAAGCATCTGGCACATGAACGCTTAGCAGCCGCTAAATAAAAGTTGCCGAAATGGAAGAAATGGGCCTTTGTCAAAGGCCTCAAGCCTATCATTGTCACTTTTACACAGATGGCCCTCTGCATCCGTGTGGGGATTGCAGGCGTCTGAGCCTGCAGTCAGAAGCAAATCACTACCCCATCCCAAACTTTACCGACGTGACCTTTTACTTGCATGAATCTAAGATTTTCTCCACGCACGACTTACTGAAGGGGTATTATCAAGCGCCCATGAAACCAGAAGACATCCCCAAGACTGCAATCACCACCTCCTTTAGTACATACACCTTCAGTTGTGGCGGGATGTTGCAAAAACAACCCCCACACCCTTGAATCTTACTTCTGACAATTGTCTCCGCAACACAAACTTTCCCTTGACGTTATCTAAAACCAGACTCTTAGACAAAAGGACAAAATAAACAAAAACATGACCTTAAAACTATATATTTCTTACAAACTATAATAAATCAAACCAAACCATCCACAAAAAAAAACTTTAAACTAATCAAAACTTAACACTTTAAACTAGAATCACCAGCATCAAAAACTTTACACTATATATACCATAAACCCCATCCAAATAAACGCAAAAAAACCTAACAAACTTAAATCTAAACCGCACACTAACTCAAAATATATGTTTATATATATTGCGACACCAGCACTGTCGCCACACACAAGCCGAACTGTCTTTTCACGGCAAACTACCACTATATGGTAAACAGGAGTCTCTCTTAATATGCCATAACGGCCTCAACTCCTTGAGTCACAGGTGCCAGTATCATCATCATCATCATCATCGTCATCATCATCATCATCAATCCAAATACACAGGCCAGGTCGTCAACAGTTGAGCAGTCAAATGAGCAGTACAAACAAAATCTTAATACAGGCCAGGTCATCAACAATACATCCACTTTCTAAAAAACTTGAGTCTCTCTAAAGGAGGAATCCTCTCCAAAGGAGGAATCACGGCTCAGAATATAAATAATCACTTCCTTGCTGGTAATACAAAAATAATAAATCCAGCGTTCACACAACTGACGGTTACAGCAGTCAAATCAAAATAAGGATTCGCTCCGAAACATTCACCACTGTCGTAACCTTACTAAAAACATAAACAAACAATCTCATTTGTACCAACAGTCTTTCCCACTACAAACAATCATTCGCTAAATACCACTTGTTCTTCGGCGCGCACCGCGGACACACAAACACACAAACACACATACACACACACAAACACACTCTCTCGCGCGATCTAGCAAAACTAAAGCAAATGAAATTCTCTCTCTCTCTCTCTCTCTCTCTCTCTCTCTCTCTCTCTCTGGATTTGGCAAAAAACAAAAATTAAAATAAAACAAAAATAAATCCTCCACATTCCTCCCCCCTTACTTTGCAAAATCCTTCTCACACAACACTTACATTATTTTTTTCATAACCCAGTCGCAGTCGGGAACGGGACCTCTACTCCGAGTAACTGGGCCCCCATATACTCTCTCATTCACTTCTTCCTTATCACAATCATTCGCTACATTAACACTATTCCTATCTAAATCCCTATCATCTAATATATCATGTACAATCATATCTACCTCGTTCTCATCTGGCCCTAAAATTACACTCATTTCTGTAAACAGTTCATCCATTTCATCAAAAACATTCTCAACTTTAGCAAAACATTCATTCATACTACTAATCATTCTCCTATCTCTCACTCTCGCATTCGTCATCCTTTCTTTTACATCACCTAAGGAAAAGCCACACACACTATAGGTATCATTCATACTCAGCCACGTTTCATCTGTATTAATACATTTATCCTCCACACTCACTTGTACATTTACACCCTTGTCATACTTATTCGTATTCTTACCTATACTTATAAATTTCCCTTGCACTTTCTCCTCACTTAAAACTTTCAAACGCCTCTTTTTCCTATATTCAACTAACACTAATTGTTTATTTTCCAGCCCTAATTTCTCATGCATACTAGGTTCATACTTGCTCATTTCCAACCAATTACTCATCCCATTCTCACAAACATTGATCATATTCCTTCCACACACCCAGGAGGACTCACCCAGCTGAACCCTCTTACACTCTAGTTTCCCGAACATCCTGGCTGACTTAATCCCTTCTTCCTACATACTCTAGCTACATGCCCATCTGCACCACATTCAGAACATTTAGCATGCTGCTCTCTACACATCCTCGCACAATGCCCATTCTGACCATAATTGCCACAAATCACATTCGTACGATTACTCCTACATCCACTTGCTATATGCCCAGTCATACCACACCGAAAACACTTAACCTCTTTCTCTTTCTTGCACTCACTAATTCTATGCCCTACCTCACCACATCCAAAACAAGCACCTAGAGCCCATCTACATTCATTCTTCTTATGACCTTCCTTTCCACACCTATAACACTTTTCATCACGGACACGGCTATCTGACATACCTTGATGTGCACTCACACTCCTATCCCTATTGCGCCAATTACCCGGCCTAAATCCTTCATTTGTCCTTACAGGTATTCCCACATTACTCGCCCTAACACTCCTATCTACTACATTATCAGCTACCCTCATTGGTCCTCTCAAAATTGCATCCTTATAACTACCAAATTCTATTACACTTTCTTCCATTCCAGTTCTTACACTCACAGATTTACTTTCTTTCATGCACCTATCTAACTCATAATCCTCAACTATCTCTAGTATATCATCCCATGTCAATCTCTCTTGCGTCCACCTCATTTTCTCCTTGCGTTTCAAATTAATAAACTCAGCAACATTCTTAGGTACAGTAGCCAAAAACTTCCTCATTAACTCCTTATTCTCATTTATGCCTTCATCCCCATACTTCTTCCTAGCTAAAGTTTCCAACCTACATACATACATCGATATCGCTTCTCCGGCATTCATCCGTGCTTCATCAAAATCATTCTTACGCTTATACTTAACACTCCCTTTCATACGTTTTACCTGCTCAATTATTCTCTTTTTCACACTTTCATAATCAACGTCACCTACACTCATTATCACTCCATACATCGTCAACAAATACCCAGTCAAATATTCTCCTAACTCCCTAGCCCAAACTCTTTTACTATCACCATACTTATCCTGACAATACCTCTCATACTTCTTGAAAAACTCGTATACATCCCTACTACTATGCTCATTGAACCTTTCACACCGAGGTACCTCTCTCATAAACACAGTCTTACACACATCACGTTCATTCTCACTGCTATCATCACTGCTACCTTCCTTCTTGTTTCCTACTTCCTCGCTAGAATATAAGGAATCTAATTCCACAGTCATACTCCTATCCTTGATCATACTCTTCCTAGCCCTTTTCTTACTCGCCACTTTCACCCATTCACGATCGTCCTTGCTATCAGCCTGATACTTTTTCTTCTCTTTCTTCACATCACTTTTACCTTTCTTCTCATGATTCCTATCACATTTCTGTTCATCCTTACTATGCCTTATTCCCTTATCTTCAATCTCACTATCACTATTACTATTTCTATCACTATCACTTCCTTTCCCATTATCACTAACCTTAGCCTTCTCTTCCACTACCAACCCATTACCCGAAGCTGAGGACACTCCTCCGACTGCACCTTCACCCATTATAGTTTTCATCATCCCCATGACTTGCCCCATCATAGCTTCCAATCGGTTCTCCATCCGTTCCTCATTCTCTTTCATCCTCATCTCAAAACATTCTTCCACTTTCTCTACAGTTCCCTTCAACTCCCTAAGCTCCTTCTGCATCGCCTCATTCTCCCAGTTCAACCTTTCATTCTCTACTAGCAACCTCTCTTTCTCAACTATCAACATCTGCTCCCGTTCTTTATAATGCCGCAATTCCTCCTCCAAAGCCTTTAATTTACCTTCCATTGTCGTTAACCTTAAATCTAAATCCTAAATATAACCTTTGTGAAAGAGTCTGGTTCAATCCCTCCTCGACTGTCCCTGTTCGGGCGCCAAAATAATGTGGCGGAATGTTGCAAAAATAAACCCCACACCCTTGAATCTTACTTCTGACAATTGTCTCCGCAACACAAACTTTCCCTTGACGTTATCTAAAACCAGACTCTTAGACAAAAGGACAAAATAAACAAAAACATGACCTTAAAGCTATATATTTCTTACAAACTATAATAAATCAAACCAAACCATCCACAAAAAAAAAATTTAAACTAATCAAAACTTAACACTTTAAACTAGAATCACCAGCATCAAAAACTTTACACTATATATACCATAAACCCCATCCAAATAAACGCAAAAAAAACTAACAAACTTAAATCTAAACCGCACACTAACTCAAAATATATGTTTATATATATTGCGACACCAGCACTGTCGCCACACACAAGCCGAACTGTCTTTTCACGGCAAACTACCACTATATGGTAAACAGGAGTCTCTCTTGATATGCCATAACGGCCTCAACTCCTTGAGTCACAGGTGTCAGTATCATCATCATCATCATCATCGTCATCATCATCATCATCAATCCAAATACACAGGCCAGGTCGTCAACAGTTGAGCAGTCAAATGAGCAGTACAAACAAAATCTTAATACAGGCCAGGTCATCAACAATACATCCACTTTCTAAAAAACTTGAGTCTCTCTAAAGGAGGAATCCTCTCCAAAGGAGGAATCACGGCTCAGAATATAAATAATCACTTCCTCGCTGGTAATACAAAAATAATAAATCCAGCGTTCACACAACTGACGGTTACAGCAGTCAAATCAAAATAAGCATTCGCCACGAAACATTCACCACTGTCGTAACCTAACTAAAAACATAAACAAACAATCTCATTTGTACCAACAGTCTTTCCCACTACAAACAATCATTCGCTAAATACCACTTGTTCTTCGGCGCGCACCGCGGACACACAAACACACAAACACACATACACACACACAAACACACTCTCGCGCGATCTAGCAAAACTAAAGCAAATGAAATTCTCTCTCTCTCTCTCTCTCTCTCTCTCTCTCTCTCTCTCTCTCTCTCTCTCTCTCTCTCTCTCTCTCTGTGGATTTGGCAAAAAACAAAAATTAAAATAAAACAAAAATAAATCCTCCACACAGTTACTTTTATTTTGACCTTTGTAATGCTTGGGCCACTTTTCTAAGCCTCGTGGATGGCATCTTAGTAGACCTCCCCTTCTTTGTATGTTATGGGGATGACATATTTATGTTCTCTTCCTCCGAAGAGGAACACCTCAGAAACCTACACATCTTGCTCGGCAGCCTACAACAGATCAGCCTTGTAGTCCAGTGCGACAAGTGTACCTTTGGCGCCAATGAAGTATTGTTCCTAGGGCATTGTATCACTTCTGAAGAAGTCCACCTCTCTCTGATCAGGTAGCAGCTGTTCAGAACTTTCTCATGCCCCCCACTGTTAAAGCAAGGTAAGAGTTCTTGGGCAAGATAAATTTATATCACAATTTCCTGTCATCCATCACTGCCACTCTTGCCGACCCTCCCTCAAGGGCAAGTTAAACACCTGAAGTGGGGTCCCCTTCAAGGAGCGGCCTTCTGCAATACAAAGAATAGCCAATCAACTTCCGCTTCTCTCACTTTTCCTGCGCTACAAGCACATCTTCTTGTCCCCACCGATGCCTGCAACATCTTTATAGGTCCAGTATTCGAGCAGGTGGTCAACAGCTCCCCCCAATCACTGGCCTTCTTCTGTAAAATACTGTCCAAGGCACAATCTGGCTATTCTACCTTTGACCTCCTATTGGCTGTCTGTCACTTCGCCCTTCGCCATTCTCATGCCTCTAGTGCATGCCTTTACTCGACAGTATGGCGCCTGGTCAACCCGTGAACGCCGACATCTCCCTGCCCTGGTTGAATACAAATGTACCCTTCTGCATGTCCCTGGGAAAATTAATCTCATTTTTGATGCCTTGTCAAGAAACACATTGGGTGCCATTCATCTGGAATTGGATTACAACACCTTGGCGGGAGCCCAATGAAAAGATCCAAAGTGCTAAGCATGTAGAACATCCTGTACATTCCTCATCGGGAAGACTTCCCATCGACAATTCCAACACCACCCTTGCTTGTAATGTCAGTACTGGTAGACCACAACCATGGATACCAGCTTTCCTGCACTGACAGGTGTTTGATTTCATTCATGGTCTTTCACATCCGTCACACTGATCTACTGCACAGCTACTGAAGACGAAGTACATTTAGGATGGTATTTGTAAGGATGCTAAAGATTGGGTACGCTCCTGTACTTCATGTCAAACTTCAAAAGTACATCTACACACGGATTCAGGAGTGGCCATCTTTCCTCAACCTCAATGTCATTTTGCCTATGTTCACGTTGATGCAGCAGGGACCCTAGCCACATTAAAAGGACATAGTTATGCGTTTACCGTCATCGACCGCTTCAGTCCATGGCCTGAAGTTTTCCCATGGTAATTGCAACGTCCACCTGATCATATGACTTCTAACAGTGGTATCACTTTTACTTCTCAATTATGGACATCATTAGCGAATCTCCTGGGAATCACACTGAATCAGAAAACGACCTACATCCCTGATGCCAGGGGAATGTTTGAGCATTCCCAAGGCACCCTCAAAGCAGCTTTGATGTCCACTGCAAGGATTCCAACGGTCTTACCCAGCTTCCCATGGTCCTCCTAGGACTAAAGACATCCTTGATGTCTCGGAAGCTGAAATGGTGTACGGCAGCCTGTTGGTCATTCGTATCTATTTTTTTTTTCTTTTTCTGTGTGAAACCTCCTCCGACATTCTCCAGTCCCTATATCACGTTGTGGGAAAATTTGTTACATGCCGCCAGACTTACAAGACCCCAGCAGTGCAACACTTCCTGACAGATCTGAATTCGTCAACGTATATTTTCCTGTGCAATGAAAACTAGCAAAACACAGCGAATTTCCCATTACACGGGCCCTTTCCTCATTATCCCTTATACGCCGAAAGCATTCTTGTTAAAAATCCATGGCTAAGAAGACAGGGTCTCAACCTGCATATATCCTACCAGATACCCGCCTACATTATGCCTCTCTAGATCAGAGTGTCCTATTTAACATGTACTGTATGTCCTTTTTAGGGGGGAGGACGGGCATGTACCACAAATGTTTCATACACGCTCATATACTGTAATGGTTTTCTTTTTTTATCTCATAACTTGCTCTTCGTTTCACTTTTAATAGACCAACCTGTGTAAGCATTCTAGGTTATGTTTGATTATGCATTAATTTTTGTGACAGTCTTGCTCGCAAGTCCGTGTTTGTAAAATCAATGATTGTTTAATAAATTTCTGTTACATTCACCTCGCCTCCCAGTTACAACCTAATGTATCTCTTGTACATAAAACTTAATCACTATAAGCCACCTGAAGTTATTTTGTCAAAACCACAAAGACAGGCAACTAATAGAGTTTATTCACGGATGGTGAGGTTTTATCTCCATGATTATGAGTTTTTAGGGATGAGAGGAGAGAAGTTTTATCTGACCGATACATTAAGTCGAGCTTGCTTGCAAGTGCAGGAGGATATTTCAGATCCAAGAATCTGCTTGTTTGCACCGCAAGATGTACCCAACAAAAGGATTGAAAAAATCTAGGAGACAACTGCAAGAGATCCACTCTCTCAGCAACTGATAGATATAAAGCAGTGGATAAAGCTAAAACTTTTTTCGATTTTCGAGACATATTAGCATATGAGAATTATATGCTATACAAAGGTTCTTTATACAAATGAGTTATCGTCCAGTGATGGAAAAGCTACTGCAAGCTTCTCACAATGCTACAGAAACAATGATGAGGTGAGCAAGAAAAACTGATTTTTGGCCTGGAATTCTCAAAGAAGTTGAAGCGATGGCAAATGAATCTCATAGTTGTCAGGAGCAGAAGCCCCCTAATAGGAAAGAGCTGCTTATCACACATGATTTAGCAAGTCCTCCCCCAGAGAATATTGAATGTGATTTATTCTAGCTTGAAGGACGTGGCTATCTAACAGTTGTCAACTATTGCACCTATTTTATTGAGTACGATTATCTGTACTCTTCAACAGCGTGAAATGTTACTCATGGAATTGAGAAGATATTTGCTAAATCTGGAAGAACTAAAACTTTGGTGGGGTAAAATGGTTCACAGTCATGAATACTAGAACTTCTTCAGGGAATGAAACATTGATCACTAAATGTTATTACCTTAATACCAGCAACGTCATGGAAAGGCCGAAGCTGCGGTAAAAATATAGTTAAGAATCTAATGAAGAAATATTTAAAAGAAGGCTTGAACATGTATCTTTCACTATTCAAACAAAAAAGTCTGCCGAGACAAGAATCTGCTAGCCCTGCTGAAGCGATGTTTGTCAGTGATTACCTGTGAACTGATGAAAAAGGTAATAAGATATCCTAAAATCCCATGAAAATAAAAGATAGAGAAGTCATCCAACAGGGGGGAGAAGGGCTACCAGATCTTATTAATCAGTGTCATAGAGAATGGCAATATTAAGAGATCTGGAAAAAAAGCAGAATTATAAAACAACTAAATGAAAGAAAATATCCCATCGAAGGCTAGGTTGGAGGAACTTATATCAGAAACCAATTAGATTTGAGACTAACATCAGGGACATCTGAACCAGAACTCAATCCACATCTCTACTAGGATCAAGATCAACTCCAGCATACTGATAAATACCAGATTACCAGAAATAAAACTGTTATACCTAACAAAACAACTTAGAGTGGACCTAATCTTTACCTCAGTGACGATGATACTCATTATCTCAATGAAACCAATCGGTCTGGATGTGAAAAGAAGTCCGAGGAATCTGAAACCTGCAAGACAAGCAGAAAAACCTAAGATTATAGAACGACCTAAAAGAAAAAAAAATCACTACTAAAACTGAAAGACTATGTCTGGAATAGGGCTAATAAAAATTAGCTTATATAAATGATCAAGTCTAATGTAGATGATAAGAATATTTTGCAGAAATAGAAAATTTGATCTTAAGGATAAGTAACTAACAGTTTTATGTTTATTATGAAATAAAGTGTTTATCTTAAAAGAAGGACGTTGACATAGGTACTGCACACAGACCTTCCTGGATGTTTCCAGAACCGTGGTGTGCCTAATGGTCAATCGTTTGTTTACATGTAGAAGGTTCCACATGTTTAAGTATGATTCAAGTATGTTCCCTTGGCTTACTTATATGGCTTGTAACTGTGAATGCCTTCAGTTCTGTTGTGTTCTGTTTAGTCATTCAACTTGTCAGTTAGTTGTATCCACATCATGTTGTATATTTTCTCACATAGAAGACTGTATGTACGAATATGTAATAAATCATATTATAATTGATATAGAATTATGTGTGGTATTTCTACATCGCCTATCGTCAATGCCCATAACCCACATTTATTAACAGCGAACTCGAGAAACAATTAGGTTAATTGATCTTTAACTTACTTAGACATGGAACTCAGTCTTATCCGTTTCTTAATAATAGAATATTTAGTTACAATTGCAAAAAATTTTCTTTCTCGTTCGTCATTCAGTAACTGGGGTTGATTTAGACAAATGTCTACCCTGGTGTTGACATCTAGAAAACAAGAGTAACGATCTCTGCCCATATATTTATCTTAATTTGATAGGATTTTATAAACTTCGTTTAATATTTTCAGTTATCAAGATTTTTCCAGCTTTTCTACTTTTCTAAAATCTGGTATTATAAGGTAATATAAATTAGTTGTCTTTTTAATCACTTCTCACCATTTTTAAACATCTCTTCTCACTACCTATAAGTCACTAAATAGCATTAAATAGATTTGCAGTATAATTTATTCTATCTTTCCTCTGTAACTCATGGTTATATTTACTAGCATTAGGCTTTATTTTTTCTCATTAATGATTTTCCTCCATTTTGTATTTGCCCGGTCTAGCAATGTATAACCCTTTAGTTGCGTGGTTCAGCTAAAACGCTCCCACGTTATTCTTCAATTGTTGGTTAAGTAGAACCTTCATTTGGTACTTAATTGCAGTGCTCACTTGCCACTACAAAGCCCGGTTATTTCCGGTCTATACATCTGACATTGGCGTAAGTGGTTAGAGGTATGGGGTTTCTCATTTTAGGAGGATGTCTTTATCCAGCGATTTCGGGATAAAATTTCATCTAATCCCGGGAATCCGGAATTTCCAGAATGCCTATTTTTTATAAATTGCTTTTATGACCCCTTTTTGTTAATGCTATTCTGGCTTTTAACCATATAACTTTGTTTTCAAGTAAAGGTTAGCAATAGCCACTTTATTATCTTTCGCTCTTTGATTTTTCTTAACTAGGTCTTAATCCCAAAAAGAATCAGGGTTTGTTGTCTATTGACTTTTCAGTTGGATTGGCAATTTGTCAATTAATAACCTGTTATAATATGGAATCGTAAATACATAATATTAATGAAAATAACTCACAATGTACAGTATACTATGAGGAGTCATTCATAAATGCAGATGTTGAGTCAGAGTGCTTCACTTAAGTCGGCTCATTAAGGAATTAGTCCTTAATTGTGCGTAAAATATATGAACAACTTTAGTTCAACAACGTATAGTATGTATTTGCTTCCTGGTATTTTCTCTTATTACTACTTACTTAAATCATAATGAAAATAAAAAAATGAATACATTCATTTTTCTGATTTTACAGAACTAAACTGAATATTTTTTTTTTGTCGATAATATAACAACATGTAAAACATATTTTTATGTTAGTAAAAGTAAAATTTAGGGCATTACCTTTAGGTAATATTTATTGCGGAATTTTCAGTATTAAATTTAGTAATTAACCATGAGAACACTCCTTATGAAATTTGTAGTTATATTTTTGCTATTAAGAGAGAGAGAGAGAGAGAGAGAGAGAGAGAGAGAGAGAGACCCATTGGAATAATCTCTCTCTCTCTCTCTCTCTCTCTCTCTCTCTCTCTCTGTATATATATATATATATATATCTATATATATATATATATATGTATATATATACTTTATATAAAAATATATATATATATAGTGTATATATATATATATATATACATGTATATACAGTATATATGTATATATATATATATATATATACATGTATATACAGTATATATGTATATATATATGTATATATGTATATATGTATATATATATTTATATATATATATGTACATATGTATATGTATATATATATATATATATATGTATATATATAGATATACATATATATACATATATATATATATATATATATATACACACACATATATATATATATACATATATATATATATATATATATTTATATATACGTATATATGTATGTATATATATATATATATATACAGTATATATGTATAAATATATATATATAGATATATATATATATATATATAGTATATACATATATATACATATATATATATATATGTATATATATATATATATATACATATATATATATATATATATACATATACAGTATATATATACATACATATATATATATATATATATATGTATTTATATATATATATATATATATATACATATATACATATACATATACGGTATATATATGCATAAATATATTTATATATATATATATATATATATATAAATATATATATATTTACATATCTTTATATATATATATAAATATATATATATATATATATATATAAATATATATATATATATATATACATATATATATATATATATATATGTATATATATATGTATATATATAGATATATAGATATAAAAATTTATATATATATATATATATATATATATATATATATATATATATATATATATATATATATATATACATATATATATATATATATATATATATATATATATATATATATATATATATATATATATAATATGTCACACACATGTCATTGTGTCACATCATCAATAAAAACAATATAATCATCAACAGTAACTGCTACTTCTATTATTACTAGTACTACAACCACCAGTACTAATATTACCACCACTACTACTTCTACTACTACTACTATTACTACTACTACTAATAGGAAGACTATTTAATTTAAATTTCCAATAGTTTTTCCTGAGAAATCCCGGGACAATGAGAAAAATACTGGGATTGTTTAACTGATGGAAAATAACCAGAAAAATCCTAGTTAGAGATGATTTTACTCATTTCTTTTGGAAATTGCTGCTTCCTTCCACCTGCAACGTATGTGTAACCTTTAAATAGCTGTGCTTGTTAAATTTTGACATTTCATATCAGGTCATGAAAGATATTTTTCTGACATATCGCTAAATATGTATCTTAATGTTTTTATCAATTTAGTGTCGTTTTTATATATCACACCTTCATTGTAGTCCTAAAAACATGTATCATTTACTAGAATAAAGTAGAGATAATCCATGGACATCAAAATAATGAAATAAAAAAAAAAATCTTAGTGGAGGTTGTTCCAGATGTAAAACCTCATCTGTCGTAGATCCCTACTAAAGACAATGTCAATAACATATAATGAGAATTCATTTACATTAATTGAAGGAAATTATTAAAGTATTTTCATTCTAAACGACAAAATGTTTCATTAAAAGTCGGAGGCTTATCTGTAAACTGAAGAGGGAGTGGTGTATGGAAGCACTGGGAAAGTCCCTTTGATCAATAAATGCACTCGTGACTCACATACGAAATCGATTTCATCTTGGCTCACTCCTCTTATTGGTGACGAATACTTTTCCCTGCAGAAACTCTTGTTCTTTTTTTTTCTTTTTATTCATTTCTCTGCAAAGAGAAACCGCTAAGAAAAAATTACCTATTTCCATGCATCAGCAATAATAGCTAATAGCTCGTTGCAATTGAAATCTTCAGTCGTTTTTTCATCATATGAACCTAAGTACCTTCATTTTAATTTATCATATACACTCTTATTTTTCGACACTACTTTATCGACTAAACAAACAATTTTTAAGGTTATGAATTAACGTATTATATGAACAGTTTTTACTTGGTTTTATTTTTTTTTTCTTGATTGTATTCTCAGGGAAAGATAATTGATTGTCTAGGTAATTACCTGTCCTTTCCTGACACTACGCATGCACTTAAAGTCAATGTCTACTTTGTGATGCCCTGATCTTTACTTCAAATAAGCAGGTATAAAATGATCGCTAGTTTAGTGTTCGAGAACCTTATAAATGAAGTCATTAAAGCCACTCAGATGTCTTAGACATGCAAAAGTAAGAGTCGTCCAAACAAGACTTATATCTGGAATTTTTGACACCGAAATTTCCAGATAAGGTAAAATCATTAAATATGGTAACTATTGTTGAAATGGCAGATGTTAGGGCAACTCGGATAAAGGATGTGACGATTTGATAAATACTGTAAAACACACCGAAGGATCATGGCATATTCAAATGAGTATATTCTCTCATTGAAATAACAATCGTTGTTTGACATATACATTTGAAGAACAACTATTGGGAACGAATCCAAGCTTGCTAATCTACCCTATGTAGGAAAAATTAAGTATCTGGTTGTATTTGCAAATAAACACATACAGACGTATACACATACATACATATATATATATATATATATATATACACACATATGTATATATATATATATATATATATGATCACAGTCAACGGAATTGCTTGCCAGATGTATGACTACTTACTCTCTTCACGTCCATCGGGTAAGGGGAGAAGAAGTAGTCATACCTTGGTGAGATGGGGTAGGAGGTATTGAGTCTATTCCTGTGTGAAGCTGCATGTGTGTACAACTAGCTAAATATGTAGCCGTTATTTTTCATGGGTCGCATACATTAGTGTAAAAAATCAAATAAACAGCACTGCTTTTCAACTACTAATGGTTTACAAACACAAACACACATAAACACACACACGCACGCGCGCACACACACACACACTCACACACACACACACACATATATATATACATATATATATATATATATATATATATTATATATATACATATATATATAAATATATATATATATATATATATATGTGTGTGTGTGTGTGTATATATAATTATGTATATACATATACATATGTATATAT
>NC_090725.1:164035893-164038393 GCF_036898095.1 Palaemon carinicauda | reverse complement strand
GTGAAAAAAATGTGTTGTCCTATTTCCAGACAACTGTTTTTAATATTTACATGACAAGTTTGGAGAAATTTAATTCAAAGATTATTATCGATTTGAATATACCTTTAAACCAGATCACTAAGATAATGAAAGTATAACCTTGAAATCCACTAATGCTTATTTGATTAACCAAGTTGTTAGATTCAGAAAATTTTCCTAAGGAAAACTTCCGTATTTGGTTTATCTCGGTACGCTAATTAAGTGCATACATATAATGCACGTGCAGAAAGCAACGTACATGAAAATGAATAATGATGTGTTATCTACGTTTTCTTCAATATTATAACAGTTCAAAAAATGCACATGAACGTGTCGTTGAATATAAGAAAGTTATTTAAACTCTCTGATCCTGTTGTTTTTATGTTATCTTTTTATGCTAATGTTAACCTTATCAACAAAAAACCTTGATTGTAAACAAGCAATTGTCACCCGAATATGACCCCTTTAGGCTTATAAATATCTGTGTTATCTCTAGAATAAAGTTAGTTGTTAGGGATTTGTCCTTTTTATCAATACTTCCTGGGCTCCCGTCACATAACTGGCCCCCAGTCCGCCTCCCTTCTAAGCTCTTCATCTGCCAAAACCTTAGACGATGCTCACCAATAACTCCAACTTATCTGACCACGCTGCCACCTTGAGGATCCTGTCTTTCACCAGCAGAAAAGCATTTACATGGCTTCTGCATATCAAGATTCAGTTCCACATAACTAGCTCAAGCACTAAAGCTGACTATATCCTCACTGTGATCCCCGACAACACCTTCCCGGATATATCCAAATGGCTTTGCGAGCGAAGGTACACCCCATAGAGTATGAAGGCCTTAAATAATTTCTCCTGGAGTAGTATTCACTGTCGCCAGCCACCCATATAGCCAAGATTTTTCATCCCTCTCAACAACTCTTAGGGGATCAAAAGGAGTCGGTGGCCCCCAAGGAAATTATTAGTATTGCCTGTCTTAGGTATGCTGCTGATGGCTCTCCTCATGAAGCGAGTTTGGGGCATAATACCTGCTGGAACCAGTGAGAGACAACTGTCCCGATGCTGACACCTTGTTGATAAAGAACCTAATGACCTTGTTTTACGTACATATACACAGCCATTTCCCAGATGTTAACAACTCCACTCCTAACGAAGGGGAATATCATACAACACAGACTCAAGCCAAGGTGAATGCTGTAGAACAGGGAGGCCTTCCTCAAGACAAGCCTGGGCAGCGATGAAGCCACCCATCTCACTTCCATGTCCAAACCAACGCCCTCAATAGCTGTTGAATGACACCCGTCTCCTCAATTGTGACACTACAACTCCAGATTCGGGACTGCTGCTACAGAATGTGCTATTAAATGTTAATGATAATAAAAACGTGTAAGTAGGACATAGAATGTGGTGGTTGCTTCCTCATTAACTGACCCTAACACTGTCGTTTTGGGATACTAAGTACAGGTGGAATTTCATCCTTGTCAAAGTTATGCTGCTTCTTATCGGTGTGAATTTTCTCTCCCATTCCATTCCCTGGTCAACGTCCCATATCAATGCTTAGCCAGTGCCAGCAATCACTCATCCACAACAGCACCGCCGCACTTTCTATTTTTATGTCTCCCAGCCAGAACTATGCCAGATGGCACTGGTTCACGCTATGCAAGTTATCTATCACTAACTAAAGACAATGGTGCCCCCAGTGTTTACAAGATGCACACATTTGGCACCACACCATTTGCCAGCTACTGAATGCACATCTGGTGAAATGGAAGAAAAGGACCTTCTAAAAATTCCTCAAACCCAAGGTCATTACCCCTGGTCATTGTTCCGAAGAAGGACAGATACCTACACCCTTGTGGGGATTACAGGCATCTTCACATGTAAAGGGAACTAGACCAGAACCCCCTTCTCAATATCACTGATATCTCCTACTATCTTTATGGTATAAAGTATTTTTGACTCTCGACCTCCTGAAGGGATATTATCTGAGGCCCATGAACACAGACGATATCTTTAAGACCACTTTGTTACGTATATTTTCAGTTACTCCTGCTTTGGCCTTCGTAATGCAGAAATCACATTTCAATGATTTATGAATGGTATCTTAGGGAACCTCCCCTTCTGCATATGTTACATAGACGACATACTAATATATTCCACTCCGAGGGAGAATGAACTAATTCACCTACACATTGTCCTTGACTGCCTACAGCAGAACAGCCTTACAATCAGGTACGGCACGTGTACATTTGATGTTAAGGAAGTGACATTTTAAGGTCATCACATCACTCCCAGGGGTGTTCAACCACTCCCTGAGAAGGTATCAGCAGTAAAAAAAAACTCACCACGGCCTCAACTGTCAAAGCACTGCAGAAGTTCTTGAGCATGGTGAACTTCTTTCACCAGTTCTTGCCAGCCATTGCCACCCCTCTCGTCCCTCACCTCCCATGACTCTTTCAAGAGCAAACCTATAAACCATAAG
>NC_090725.1:164018393-164023393 GCF_036898095.1 Palaemon carinicauda | reverse complement strand
GAGGTGTCGGTTACATCGGTTCCGGACCCAGAACCTGTTCCCTCTACATCGTCTGCTATCCCAGATGAACTGGGAAGGACTCTTTCTTCCATTGTTGAGATGATCCAACAAATTCAAAGGAAGAATGATGAGAAGGAAGCTGCAATGAAACTGGAGATACGTAAACTTGCAGCATCACGTGGTCCCCAGAAGCGACTCAACATGAAGGATCTTCCTTTGTGCTCTGATACCAATCCTTGGAGGTATGCCGAACACATACCAATGACAACCGGGAAGATCATGATCTCAGAAAAGTTGGGAGCAATTCCCCTGGAAGAGGTGGAAATTGGGCCCAACAAAGATTCTTATCCGGACTGCTATGTCCGTCTTAGGAAGGAGCCAGCCTCAAAAGAGGAGACGGAGCCGAAGGAGGTCATAGTTTTATACCATAGTAAAGCTCAGGCGTTACTAGCGAGCTCGATGAAAGAGAGGGGCTTCACGAACTCAAAGGTGCCAGCCTTGAGTAAGAAGCTTCCCTCCTTTGTGGCCTCTCCTACCAGAGCCTTTCCCTCCATGGAAAAGGGATATAAGGCAGCCTTAAAGGCGGTGGAGGCAGGGAAACCATGCCCCTCCTTGGAGGAGTGCAAGCCGTTATCTCTGACCTTGCCCTTGGACCAAGAAGACTGGAAGGACGTACACCTTACCTTCTCAGTCGGGAGGCTGGAAGCTGATATTGCTGAACGTCAGTTTGTTGAGGAACTTCCAAAACTGTCGGAGGTTCTCTTGCGCAAGAGACGAAGGAAAGACTTGCGGCATCAATGTCTTTGCAAACGACATTAGAAACGATGGCAAGTGACCCCAAGATCCAGGACATGTTCATGGTAGTAGCCAAAACCCATCTGGCCACAGTTATGAAGGATCTCTATAGCTTTATTAAAGCTAGGAGAGCCTGTAGAGAGTTCGTGTTCGAGGCGCTGCGGTGAGGCACGAACCGAGGAAACTGATCTCCTCTCGTATCTGGGGTAAAGACCTCTTTCCCAACGAAGTGTTTAAAGAGGTAGTAGACAAGGCCGCCACAGAGAATAGGAACCTTCTCAAAAAGTGGGGCTTAGATCTTAAGAGAAAGTCTTCTCCGGATGAGGGTCCCCAACCCAAGAAGAAGACAAAAAGGCGTAGGCCATCCTATCGGCTGGCTAAACCCTACCGACAGCAGCAACAACAACAACTTCCTGTGACCGCGGTGCCTCAGATAGTGGCACAACCTCCAACCACGTACCAGCCGGTACCTCAACAAATGGCGACGCAGTCGCCAATTTTTAACCCAGCCTTCGAAAGGCAGACTTCTTCCTTTCCTTCAAAAGCTAGAGGAACAGCCAGAGGTTCTTCTAGACGCCCTTAAGGAGGAAGGAGATCCAGGGGAGGATGCGGTCAAGGAGGCAAGGCCTCAGGTCCATAACAGCAGAAGTGAGATACTTCCAGTAGGAGGGAGACTACAGTTATTTAGGGATCGCTGGACCTTCGATCCCTGGGCCCACAGCCTAATAAAGAATGGACTAGGTTGGAGCTGGAGCAGTCCTTCACCTCAATTTCCACAATTCTCCCAACATTCAACCCCCGTTCTGGAAGAATATGTCCGAGAGCTCTTAGACAAAAGAGTAATCCGGAAAGTTAAGTCCATCCAATTCCAAGGAAGGCTGTTTTGTGTTCCAAAGAAGGACTCAGAAAAACTCAGTCATTCTCGACTTGTCACCACTCAACAAGTTCATAGTGAACTACAAGTTCAGAATGCTCACACTTCAACACATAAGGACCCTACTGCCCAAAAGGGCATATACTGTCTCTATAGACTTGTCTGACGCTTATTGGCAAGTTCCAATTAATCGTCACCTCTCCTCCTAGCTAGGCTTCAAGTTACATAGAAAACTTTACGCCTTTAGAGCCATGCCTTTCGGGCTAAACATAGCCCCAAGGATTTTCACGAAGCTTGCGAACGCAGCCGTCCATCAATTACGCCTAAAGGGGGTCCAAGTAGTAGCCTACTTGGAAGACTGGCTGGTGTGGGCAGCATCCAGGACAGAATGCATGCAAGCTTCTAAGATAGTGATCCAGTTCCTGGATCATCTGCGATTCAAGATCAACATCAAAAAGTCTCGACTTTCTCCAGCTCAAAAATTTCAGTGGTTGGGAATCCACTGGAATTTGGAGTCACATCGATTTTCCATTCCTGGGAAGAGGAGAAAAGAAATAGCAGAGTATGTCAAGAGACTATTGAAATCCAAACAGATATCAAGACGCGAACAGGAGAGTGCTGGGTTCTCTACAGTTTGCTTCGATAGCAGATCCAGTGCTAAGAGCACAGCTAAAGGATGCAACAGGAGTCTGGAGAAAATACGCATCAAACGCGCAGAGAACTAATAAGACCACTACCAACTCGACTGCGAACGCTTCTCAAGCCGTGGTCCAATGCCAAGCAATTGAAGAAATCAATACTTCTTCAACCTCCTCCCCTGTCAGTAACTATCTACACACACGCTTCAAAGGAAGGCTGGGGAGGTCACTCTCATCAGAAGAGAGTCCAAAGAGCTTGGTCCAATCCTTTCAAGTCATTTCACATCAACTTTCTAGAAGCCAGGGCAGTACTTCTGACAATAAAGAAAGTTTCTCCTCGCCACTCGACCCACTTAAGACTGGTTCTAGACAGCGAGGTGATAGTGAGATGCCTGAATCGACAAGGGTCGAGGTCCCCTCAAATCAACCAAGTGATGTTGCCCATATTCCGTTTGGCGGAAAGGAAGAAATGGCACCTGTCAGCAGTTCACATTCAAGGGTTCGGCAATGTGACAGCTGACGCTCTATCCACGTTCACACCAATAGAGTCAGAATTGTCTCTTGACACAGGATCGTTCTCCTACATCTCGAGTCAAGTCCCGGAGCTGCAGATAGACGTCTTTGCGACGAAAGACAACAAGAAAATAGATCGTTACGTGTCCCCATACCAGGATCCGCTAGCGAAGGCAGTGGACGCTATGTCCCTAGACTGGAACCGATGGTCTAGTATTTATCTGTTCCCTCCGCACAACCTCCTTTTGAAGGTCCTCGACAAGCTGAGATCCTTCAAAGGGAAAGCAGCAATAGTGGCCCACAAGTGGCCAAATAGCGTGTGGTTCCCTCTGGCATTGGAACTACGACTAAAATTCGTACCGCTACCGGATCCATCCCTGTCTCAGCGAGTACAGATGTTGACTGTCTTCGCTTCATCACAGAAAACACGGAATCTACATTTCATGATTTTCTCTCCTTAACAATCATAAAAAGATTCGGTGTTAAAAGTCAGTTTCGGCTTTTGGAGGAAACCAGAAGACATTATGAGGCTTCAGGGAAGAAACAGATATCCTTTGTCAAGGCGAAGAAACCAAAAGAAATCTAGACAGATTCCTATTTATCATTCTTCATTCACCTTCATGAGCAAGGTTTAGCAGCCAACACAATACTATTGTTCAAGCCTGCCTTGACAAGACAGATACTATATGCCTTACAGGTCGACCTTTCTAACGACGTTCCTAATGAATTACAAAGGCCCATGCTAGGGTTAGCCCTTCAGTGCCTCAAAAGACCCTTTGCATAGACATTAGATAAGATTCTTCATTGTGCATAAATAATGAACAATAAGGAATGTGCTTAGAAGGTTTTGGATTAAAAGTCATATTTCTGCTTGTACTCGCTTTTGGGGCCAAAGTTAGTGAATTAGTGGCTCTCTCTAGAGAGGAAGGCCATGTCTAGTTCTTGGAGGGAGAACTGAATCTATTTCCAGACCCAACGTTTCTTACCAAGAACAAGCTACCCATCAACAGGTGGGGTCCCCTAGAGAATCTACCCTCTGAAGGAAGATGCATCTCTATGTCCAGTGGAGTGCCTAAATGTCTATCTTCATAGAACTTCAGACTTTATGAGAGGACAGCTATTCAGAGGAGAAGCCCTGGGTTCAAAGTTATCTATAACTAAGGGCGAAAATCACCCGTGTTATTCGCAGAACGGATCCAGACAGTACACCCGCTAGTCATGATCCGAGGAAGGTTGCCTCCTCCATAAAATTTTTTTAATTATATGGACTTTGAGCATCCTTGTTTGTACACCGTCTGGTAGTCACCCAAGGTGTTCTTTACGCACTATGTGAAACTAGTGGAGCAACTTAAGAATTTTGTGGTAGCAGCAGGTAGAATTCTTTAACCTTCTGTTTTAAATCTGCGAGGAACAGTGTAATTAATTTGGGACGATTAATTAAGAGGGTGCGTGTGTAGTCACTGTATGTTACTACACACTGAGCGATAGGCTACGAAAGTGTCCTTACGAACTGTTCCATTGACGTTGGTGAACTATAGCATAATACGGACACTTGTGCCAAGCGTTTCTTACGCTAGTGTAAATAAACAGTATACAGACTGTATCATTATTATTAATAATTCAATTAAAGTGGGAAATTTGTTTCCTGGTAGACGAAACAATATTTTCTGTTGACTGTTTTCTTTATGCTTTAACGGATATCATCCACATTTTATAAAATGTACTGAGCATCATGATTAAAATATGGATATTTTTATCACGGTATGTTTTTTAAGATTGTTCCCTGATTCAAGCAAAATTCCACTCACTTTAACCCTTCTTTAAGAAGGGTTGATGTTGTACACTAAGGGGATGGTGGTAGAAATGCAAAATTTGTTCCTATGCAGATACAACTGTGATCCAATAGTTAATAAGAGTAGCCACATTGGGGGATATGTCAGAAATTCATACTGACATTGGTAACCCTTATAAAAACTTTGCTTTATAATGTATAGGGCGAGACCACTATACAAGATTGTCATTTTGTCATCCATAGTTATTATGTACTCCTCGAGACTTTTTCCAGAGTCTAGTACGACTCTTCCCTGTAGGGGGCAGAAGCACTAACATAGTTCATGCTTAGATGAAATGATGTATGACCGTAACATCATAGGTCTTTAGATCTAGACGGACCAGGCAAA
>NC_090725.1:164005893-164010893 GCF_036898095.1 Palaemon carinicauda | reverse complement strand
CTTCATGCACCATAATTTGCACCATGCCCTAATTCTAGCAACCCCACATCTACATTCAGGAGATGGAATTGATGCAAAGAGTGTAGCATCATCTGCATATGCAACAAGCTTGTTTTCTAGGTCAAACCATATGCCATGAGTATTTAAGATGAAAAGTAATTGGCCAAGAACACAACTCGAAGGAACGCCAGATATCACATTCCTATAATCACTATGGAGACCATCAACAACAACTCTTTAAGATCTACTTAAAAATTCAATAATAACGCTCAGAAACGATCCACCCCTCTCAACCATTTGAGTTTGAAAACAAAGGCCTTATAATTTGCACGGTCAAAGGCAGCACTAAAATCAAGGACATTCCTTCGAACTTCCTGACCATAAGAAAGGGGTTTCTGTACAGCATTGGGATTGTAAGCAGGGCAACATGCACCAAGTCCTTTACAAATTGCAAATTAGGGAACAGATGATTACCTTTAGCAACCCTATAAGGACGTTTTGCCAAAATACGCTCAAACACTTTAAATAATATGTGAGTTATGGAAATTGGGCGGTAATCAGTTGGACTTGAGCTACCACACACATATTTTCATAGTAGAGTAACATTACTAATTCTCCAACAAGTCCTAATGCTCCTCTCCTTGCTAATTTGCGCAGACTGACAGATAACTTTGGAGCGAATTCCACGAGATCGATTAGCTAAACTAATTAGTTTAGCCTCAGGAAAACTATAATGAGGATATTCGAGTTTCTCATTACTCTGCTTATTGTTAAGCACATCAGCCAAAAGGGCTGCCCTTTCTTTTGGAAAGTGGGTGACTGAGCCATTGGGTTCAAGTAAAGGAGAAAATGTTGCACCTACACCAAAAATTGCAGATTTAAGGGTAGTCTAACACTTATGTTCCTGGGCTGTACCAGAAAAGGTTTCATTTATGGTTAGATTGAATTCCTATCCAGTTGAAGCATAAACTCCGAGCAAAAGCTCCAAGCTGAGTATGGTTATTCCAGGTCAAATCTGATCTGTTACCCTTCCAAATACGATAGGCCTCTTGCTTCTACAAATAAGCACCTCTACAATCATCATTGAATAATGTTTTGTCCTTCACTCGGTACCTTACCTCACGAGAAGGGATATGCCTATCAATTATGCTGACTAGATCTCATTCAAAGGGACAAAAGGACCAATACTGCTATACAATTGTGACCAGTTTAAGCCTAAAACATCATGTAAAATCCCATCCTAGTCTGCTCGAGATTTCATATAAAACTTACAAGAGTAGGAAACATCATGGACAGGCTGCTCAATTTTCTCTTTTAATGAAATCAAGGCATGATCAGATGTCCCAACTGGAGAACCAACCTCACTTGTTATAACACCAGGGAAGTCAGTGCATACGAGGTCCAAGCAGTTTCCAGACCTGTGAGTAGCTTCACTTATGATTTGCTACAGCCTGATTCAGAGGCAAAGTCTTAAACTCTTAAGCCATGGCGATTGGTAGGAGGAACTGAACTTGACCACTTCCTATGGGGAGCATTAAAACACCAACAAAGACAAAAGAGGTCTTTCTAACATCTTCTCGTATCTTATCTATAATGGTAAGAAGACAATCGAAGATAGAATCATCCATGTCTGGATACAAGTAAATTGAACATAAATAGAAGTTGTTATGCCTACCACAAACTTTTATTATCTGAATTTCATCACATCCACATTCATAGCAGGACTTATAAGAAGCAGGGTACTCAGTCCTAATATACACCGCCATCCCCCTGGCCTTAGGGATGGCATCGCGTTTCAACATCATTGGCTTTTTAAAACCACTTATAAGGAGCTCAGATGAGGGCCTCATATTAGAAACCAAAGATTCTGAGCACAAAAGAATTTCATACCCTCTGAGCGCAATTGTAAGGTCTTGAATATTTACATGAAGATCACGAATATAGTAATACAATAGACGACATTGATGAAATCCAGGACGTACTGGTCCTGGATACAGCATACTTAACAACTAAATTAACAAGAATCATAACAAAAACAATCTGTTTTAAGGAAATATAAATAAAGTGGTTGATCAAACCTATAGACTATAGAAAAGAAAGTCGAAAATACTGGTCAACATGGAGGAACCAATACACCTGGCAAGGCTAAACACCTTCTTGGATAGCCACTTCAACTAAAAGAAGGACATTAGTGATGGTTTTGAAAAAAAAAGGAAAAGGCATATATATATATATATATATATATATATATATATATATATATATATATATATATATATATATATATATGTATATATATATATATATATATATATATATATATATATATATATATATATATATATATATATATATATATATATATATAACTGAAAGAAGGGCATTAGGGATGGTTTTGAGAAAAAAAGGAAAAGGCATATTTATATATATATATATATATATATATATATATATATATATATATATATATATATATATATATATGTGTGTGTGTGTGTGTGTGTGTGTGTGTATATATATATACACACAAAAACACACACATACACATACACACACACACACACATATATATATATATATATATATATATATATATATATATATATATATATATATATATATATATATATATATATATATATGTATATATATATACTGGTGTACGTAACTCGCTATGTCTGACAGTCACTGCCCTGTTCCTTTACGTAATGCTTTACAGTTCAATCCCAATTTTGATAGTGCAAGCAATCTGTCGTTGGACCCTCCTTGTCTGGCTTTTTTAGTGTAATACGTAGCTTCAACGAGTAAGTTTCGGGTTTGTGTTGTGATATGTGTTTTACCTTTTCCTATAATCTATGTGGACTTATATTTTTTGTTGTTTATGTGTTTATTCTAGTTCCCATATCAGCATTTTTTTTTTTCAATTTATTGTAAATAATATAGCTTTTATATTGTATGTTACCATTCTTGGAATTTAAGGTTTAATTGAATTGTTTTATCAGCGATTGTGGATATAGTTTTTTTATATCCATGGGTTTTAACCCTAATGATGGGATAGATGATTTTCCGAAAGTTTTGTGATCTCATAAATGAATGGCGTTCAAAATACTGAAGTTTCTCTTTTCGTTCGCCGTTCTGTTAAATCTGAAGCATTCTACAATAAAAAATGTCATTCATTACATACATCGGAAATATCATGGATGTACTTTGAAGCGTTCATACTGCAATATAGGTAACATTGATTAAATTTGGATAAATTTTAACTTTTTCGTTCATATTATATGATACGGATGTTTTACAAGTCTTCAAATTCGAAGATCTTACACATGGTACACGATCTTCATAATAAATGTGTCAACTGTTTATAGCCGCATGTGTCTTCCATATATTCTACCTTTGATTTATGAGTATTTATCTTTAATTGATAAGTTGTACTTCCGGTATTTTCTAAAAAAAAGCTTGTCTAAGTTTATTCCCAATACAAAGTTAGTACGTGAACGTAAAGTTTTGAAGCCTGATGCTGAAAAGCCAAACTTTCTTATACGTAAGGATATTTTTTTTTCTGACTATACAGTAATAAAAAAGAAGAATTCCTGCTGTCTTTATGGCTAGAATTTAGTCTTCCTAAATTCAAGCAGATTTTTTTCCACTAAGTTTTTCCTACATTTTGAAATGTTTTTTAGCAATATTCGCAAACGTCCCCTTCATAACAACCAGAAAAGGCCCGGCAACTGATTTAAAATATTACCCATGAAACTTACGCATCTTTTAAATCTCCAAAGTGGTTTCCTTTTTCAAAGAAAGAAGACTTTCGTGTTTTGAAACTATTGTCACAAAAAAAGTGATATTATTTTATCTCGCCTCTCGATGGCAGAGGCATAGCGCTTTTGAAGAAAAAGAAATAGATTTAAAAAAAAAAAAACGATTGATGTTCCATCTGATGATAGTAAATTTAGAGAGATTTCATGAATTTTGATTAATCTATAAAATCGAAGATAAAATAAACCGTAATCTGAAACAACTTATAGTTGAATTCTTTTCATCACAAGAGACATACCTGTCCTTGTACAACACTAGTTCATCTTTCATTATGTGATATGGGTTGCCTAAAGTTCATAAAGACCCATACATGATGCATAAGAGTCCGCTAATCTTCTTATAGCTAAGTATTAGTTCCCCTTCTAAGTGAACTTCCAAACAATAAATATACCTTACATAATTCTTCACAATTTGCACCTCAGATTCTTCATCCAAACCAGCTCAGCATTTTGGTCAGTTATGATGTCGGGTCTTTATTCATGTATATTTCCTTTAACAAACCATACATATTATCCTAATAATACAGTGTCCAAATCAGACGGTTTCGCTCCCTTAATTCATGGACTTAGCTTCGGCGCTTTAAAAAAAAATGCCTAAGGTTTTTGTGATAAATACTTTCTTAATTTTTTTTATAATAAGATTTATAAATAAAATGGTAGTATGTCGATGGGTTTCCGTTTACGGCCAACTTTTATCAATTCATGTATAACTTTTAAAAACTACTCATAGACTAATGACCCAATTCTTTTAAACCGTAATATTACACACGTTTTGTTGACGATATTATTTTTTAAGATAACAACATTATACTTTGTTCTTAGATTTCAAAAAAATATATCGAAATATCATGTTTATTATGTATTTAGAGCATTCAAAAAAAAAAAAAAAAAAAAAAAAAAAAAAACACTGGATTCTGATGAATTATTTCAATCACTGTCCATTTCATTAAAACTAGATTTTAGTCACACATTAAGCTGAGAGGTTTTAATTTGTTATCAGATTGGATTAGGTTTCATAGTGAAATTAGGTTTTCAAACCATTTTTTATTGATAATTGTTACACATGCCATCTCATAAAACCTGGCTTAGCCTACATGAGACTATATTCATATCAAATACTGCTGTATTCAACGTCCCAAATTGTCAAAATGTCGGATACATACTCAAAAAAGTACTTGACAA
>NC_090725.1:163995893-163998393 GCF_036898095.1 Palaemon carinicauda | reverse complement strand
GTACATCTCCACTTGATCTCATCACATTAAAAGTTGATGAATCAACATATATAGGTAATCTCCCTCGGTTATTAGTATATGGCGATTTTAAGGATGAATTTTTTTTCCTGCAAACCGTTAGAAACAACTAAAGCTGTGGTATATTTTAAAAAAGAATAGGATAATTTCTTAAAAAAAGAGGATTGATGTTGGAAAATGTCGGTGTTATGTGTACTGATGGTGCACATTCTATGCTAGGTCGTAGATCTGGGTTTCAACATAAGGTAAAGGATATTTCTTCAGAAGTTGTTGGAATTCATTGCATGATACATCATGAAGTATTTTCTGCAGAAACATTGCCAAAAATTTGAAAAGTTATGCAATCAGCTGTTAAAGCAGTTAACTTTATAAAGTTAAATACATTGAACAACCGCTTAAATTTCTAAAGTGTGTCATAAAAATTGGATTCTAAGTATGAAGTTATGTTATAAACTGGAGTAAGGTAGCTACCAAAAGCTAATCCCCTTTTAGTTGAATAGTGAGGTAGGAGAATTCTTATCTCGGCAAAGAAGAACAGAACTTTCCAGTTTCTTAGGTGATATGAGTAATTGGGCAAAAACTGCATACTTAATAGATTTTTCACATTTGAAAATGTTCCTGAAAGATATCCATAGGAATTTACTGATCTTGTTAGATCTAACAGTGCCAAAGCTGACTTTGATTACCCAACAGAGATTCAGTTTTGGATAAGTCACGTCGATATCCAAATTTGGCTGAAGGTATGCTTAAAATGTTATGCCCTCTTCTTCGACATATGTGTGAAGTGACCTTTTCATTTGTACTTTAAATAAAGTCGAAGCTGAGAACTAATATCCATGCTGAATATGAACTACGTTGTGCTTTATCAAAAACATCACTGCGGATTGAGATACTGGCGATGAAAAGCAGTTCTAACCATCACATGAATCACATGAAGAACATCATTGTTTATTATCAAGATAATGCTTGTATTACTCATATCAATAACATTCTATTATGCAGTGTGTCTTATATAAAGAAATTATATATTATATATCGGTGCATTTTTGGGTCTTTGCTATTCAATGATAAACAGTGTACTTTAATCAATTATATTCTTTTATCTAAAAAGGAATATACAGTTAGCCTTGATATATGAGTGGGGTCGCAAAAAGTATGGCTAAACTGAAATGGGGTCACCATTGGAAGAAGGTTGGGAACCACTGATATAGATATATATGCATATGTATATATTTTTGTGTATGTATGTATATATATATATATATATATATATATATATATATATATATACAGTATATATATAATTTATATATATATATATATATATATATATATATATATATATACAGTATATATATAATTTATATATATATATATATATATATATATATATATATATATATATTTATATATATATATATATATATATAAATTATATATATACTGTATATATATATATATATATATATATATATATATATATATATATATATATATATATATATATATACATACATACACAAAAATATATACATATGCATATATATCTATATCAGTGGTTCCCAACCTTCTTCCAATGGTGACCCCATTTCAGTTTAGCCATACTTTTTGCGACCCCACTCATATATCAAGGCTAACTGTATTTTCCTTTTTAGATAAAAGAATATAATTGATTAAAGGGCTTTTGAAGAATGGCTGCAGAGTAATAGTATAGAGAAGTATGAAAAATATAGAGAGAAAAAGGTGGAAGTAAAGCGCAAGGTACGTGAGGCAAAGAGGGCAGCTGACCTGAGGTGGGGTCAGGGACTGGGTCAGTCATATGAAGAGAATAAGAAGAAGTTTTGGAAAGAAGTGAAGAGAGTAAGAAAGGCCGGCACAAGAATTGAAGAGACAGTGAGAGATGGAAATGGAAGGTTGTTAAAAGGAGAGGAGGCAAGGAAAAGGTGGGCGGAATATTTTGAAAGTTTGCTGAATGTTGAGGATAATAGGGAGGCAGAGATAATTGCTGTTCCAGGTGTTGGGGTGCCAGTGATGGGAGATGAGAATGAGAGAGAGATTACAATAGAGGAAGTGAGGAGAGCACTAGATGAAACGAGAGTAGGAAAAGCATCTGGTATGGATGGTGTGAAAGCTGAGATGTTGAAGGAAGGGGGTGTGACTGTAATTGAATGGTTGGTGAGATTGTTTAATGTGTGTTTTGTGTTGTCAATGGTACCAGTAGATTGGGTCTGTGCATGTATTGTACCACTATATAAGGGTAAGGGAGATGTGCATGAGTGTTGTAATTCAAGAGGTATTAGTTTGTTGAGTGTAGTTGGGAAAGTGTATGGTAGAGTACTGATTAATAGGATTAAGGATAAAACAGAGAATGCAATCTGGGAAGTACAGGGTGGTTTTAGAAGAGGTAGGGGTTGTATGAATCAGATTTTACAGTTAGGCAGATATGCGAGAAATATTTAGCAAAAGGTAAGGAGGTGTATGT
>NC_090725.1:163988393-163990893 GCF_036898095.1 Palaemon carinicauda | reverse complement strand
CCTATATTTCACTTTGTAAACATATGTATGTATGAGGCAACGCTGGTCACTTGTTATGGATAATTGTATCATTGAATAATGTTAAAAAAAAAAAAAAAAACTGTAGTCAACGCTACTTGTATAATTCTAGTCTCCCAATGAGTTTTTTCAGTTTGATGAAAAATAAATAAACAAATAGATAAACGAGGTAGTGAGTTATCTTCGAAATTAGAAATACAATTAATTCTACCTGTCTATTAATTTACTTTTACTCTACGAACGGAAGACTATAATCATGTCAGACATATTCAGCACACGTGTTATGTGCAGCTTCTACATAAAGACAACAAGGTATCTCAAATAATAATAATAATAATAATAATAATAATAATAATAATAATAATAATAATAATAATAATAATAATAATAATAATAATAATGACCGGATGGCTCTGGAGTTTTCAGCGGTTGTGCAGAAACGGGTCTCTCGCCTCCTAGGATGGCCCTTCAATTTTTCTCCTTTATTGTATCGTTTAGCCATCTAAAACAATTGTGCCGTTGATGTTAAGACGATTGGTTATAACTAATTTTTTTTTTTTTTTTTTTTTTTTTAGAGAGAGAGAGAGAATCTGGTGAAATAAGCTGAACTAGGGTTACAGTTATCTGGTAGCTGTTGGGTAACTCTAGCCATATTCATTATTATTATTATTATTATTATTATTATTATTATTATTATTACTTGCTAAGCTACAATCCTAGTTGGAAAAGCAGGATGCTATAAGCCCAGGGGAAACAACAGGGAAAATGGCCCAGTGGGGAAAGGAAAAAAGGAAAATAAAATATTTTTAAAAACAGTAACAACATTAAAATGAATATTGCCTATATAAACTATACAGACTAACAAAACAAGAGGAAGAGAAATTAGATAGAGTAGTGTGCCCGAGTGTACCCTCAAGCAAGAAAACTCTACCCAATGGTTTGATTTTGGAGTGTCCTTCTCCTAGAAGAGATGCTTACCATAGCTAAAGAGTCTCTTCCACCCTTACCAAGAGGAAAGTGGCCACGAAACAATTACAGTGCAGTAGATAACCCCTTGGGTGAAGAAGTATTGTTTGGTATTTTCAGTGTTGTTAGGTGTATGAGGACAGAGGAGAATATGTAAAGAATAAGCCAGACTATTCGGTGTATGTGTAGGCAAGGGGAATGTGAACCGTAACCATAGAGAAGGATCCAATGTAGTACTGCCTGGCCAGTCAAAGGACACCATAACTTTTTAGTAGCAGTATTTCAACGGGTGGCTGGTGCCCTGGCCAACCCACTACCTATCAGATGACTTGCTTATGAGAGTGCCACCGTGAGACTGCCAGTTGATGTAGTTGATGTCCGGTTAGACCCCGCCCACAAATACATAACTATGGTGGCTAAAAAGTCGGACTGATTATGAATTTGTTTTTTCTTTAATATATATCATAGTCAAAGATTATTTTTGGTTATTTTTTCTTTCATAATGATCTGGCTGATATTTTAATAAAAATGAAATAGCATAAATTCCTTAAAATCATGCTTAATGAAATGTATCTTATATTGAACGAAGTTTCTAAATGCTTCGTCCAGGGAAACTAGTCTCATTAAAAAATGTGGAGAATGTAAGAGTTGCCAGTTAATGACTTTTGAACGAAAATCACTGATTTCAGGTATCACCAGTTTTGCTGTATACTGTACATAAAGTTCCTATTACAGAGAAAATTTTCCTATATATCATGCATTCTGATCGAAGGGTAATGCCGCTCTTTGAAGTTAAGACACTTATCATCTGATATCCCGAGAAGACAATTCCTTGAAACTTAATTTAAATATTACGTGGTTAGGACTGTTATATAGATATAATTGTGAGGAACATAATTATGGTTTTATGTGTACGGACGTACACACACACATATGTATATATATATATATATATATATATATATATATATATATATATATATATATATATATATATATATATATATATATATATATATATACACGCAAACACATACACACACATGCACACACATATAATGTATATATATATATATATATATATATATATATATATATATATATATATATATATATATATATATATATAAAACATCAGTCATTACTAATTCAGTACGGAACAAAGGCCTCAGGCATGTCCTTTCACTAGCCTCTGTTCATGGTCATATTATGCCGGTCGACACCCAAATCTTTCTTAGTTCGTCAATCCATCGTTTTTCACCTGCTTCTTTGGAAATCTCCAGGGACCCATTCTGTTATTCTTAGTGTCCATCTAATATATATCATTCTATATTATGCTGCTCATGTTCATTTCTTTTTCTTACATTTTGTTAAAATATCCTCTACTTTAGTTTGCTCTCGTAACCCTGTTTCTCTTTTTCTGTCTCTTAGTGTTATTCCTATTATTATTCTTCCCATACTACTCTGAGTTATAAGTAGCTTATGTTTTAAGGTTTTAATAAGGCACCAAGTTTAA
>NC_090725.1:163975893-163983393 GCF_036898095.1 Palaemon carinicauda | reverse complement strand
TTTACTTTTGAGAAACACATTATGTCTGTGTCTTCTTCCATATATAAAAAAAAAAATGGCTTATTGAAAAAGTCTTACAAGATTTTTGGTGAACAATCTATTCGGAAGAAGTGTTTTAATTCTTTCATTCTACCTTGTTTACGAGTATTGTTCTCCTGTCTGGTCTTCAGCTGCTGATTCTCATCATGAAATTTCTTATTCCTGATCTAGATATTAATCTTTGTCACCGTCGTTCAATTAGTTCATAATGCATGTTGTATAAGATTTTTATAATTCTGACCATCCTTTACATTGAGATCTCCTTGGACAATTCTATCCTGTTCGTAATACTAGGCAGGCAGTTGATTATAATAGCCAGGCCTTCTCCATCATGAGGCTCAATACTACACAGTATTTTAGAAGATTTATTCCAGCTGTGACCAAGTTTTGGAATGATCTTCCAAATGGGATAGTTAAATCAGTAGAACTTCAAAAGTTCAAAGTTGCAGCAAATGTTTTTATGTTGAACAGGTTGACATAAGTCTTTTAGTTAATATATGACATATCTGTTTTGACATTATTACTCGTTTTAGAATGATTTATTGTTAATTTGTTCTCATCATTTATTTATTTCCTTATTTCCTTTCCTCGCTGGGCTATTTTTCCTTACTAAAGCCCGTGGGCTTATAGTATATTGATTTTCCAACCAGGGTTGTAGCTTGGGTAATGATAATAATAATAATAATAATAATAATAATAATAATAATAATAATAGTTGAGATTGGTTTATTTCAAGTCTAAGAACAGATTCCTGACTTCGGCAGGAATTGTACTGTGAATTGGTGATAAACTTATATATCTCTTGATATTATGATTGGTTAGAGTTCCTGCAGGCATTGTTTAGGGTAAGATGCACAAGTTTAAATCTTTGCCCAGCCAGCAGCTGTTATCATAAATGAATTTCAAGTGGACCTACATTCCCATGGTAGAATTCGATATTAAAGGCAATTGTGGTTGATATAAAGAGTGTATCTTAACAATCTATGTTTGCCAACGGTTTTACGAGTATAAGCTTAAGAGCAGCCTAGTGGAGTAAGGAGTACTTCTGGTGTGGAGGAAATGCACCTCTTAATCTTGAAGTCACTGGCAGCAGTATCAAGTATTAGAGACAAGATGTCACTTCGGCTTCTACTCTCGATGCCTTTCGGATGATCGTACTGGTGTCAGTATGGACCGGCAGGGATCACTAGCCTTAGTTAGAAAGGCACTGCGCATCACAAGAAGCTTGTTATCCTTTGATGAATTTGGCCAATGACTCCTTTGTGAATTCAGTCAATCTATGGAAAGTGAAAATGACAGAATGGCCCCCAGTCCCAGGTGAAGAGGGGTGCTAAGAATCTCCTGGTTTATAGATAATAAAGAAAAGTTTAAAATTAGTAACTGTAAAGTTACAACCATGAATGAGATTGGGAAGTTACAGCAAGGAGAGGATGAATTCATGAAATATAATTTGGATATCTTAGCCCTATGAGAAGCAAGTTGTAAGGTGCTTGGTAAAGAGCTCCTAGACCGATGCAATTTATATATTTATCTCTTCAGGAAGAACAGATAGAGTTGGAGGAGAAGTGGTAGGTATGATAATTAAACCAGGAGCAGTAAAGGTATTAACAGAATGGAGACCTGCAAATATCAGATTATTACTTGTAAAGTTTAAATCAAAGCAGTGCAATATAATCATTATAGATTGTTATGCACCAACAAATAATTCCCCTGAAGAAAGGAAAGATTTAACTATGAAGAACTGCAGAGTGTAATAGATGAGATCCCAGAGAGAGAGAGATGTGAAAAATGTGTTTGGTGACTCCAATGCTAAAGTTGGAAGGAATAATCAAGTTATAGAGAATTTGATAAGTGTTGAGGGTCTTAGTGAAGTTGCAAATGAAAATGGAACACATTTTAAAAGTTTCTGTTCAACAAACACTCTTGTTATTGGAGATACATTTTTTCCAGCACAAGTCAATCCACAAATATATATGGACTCTAAATAAATCACATAGTGATTAATAAAAAGAGAAGGTGGATTCTGGGAAATGTAAGAAGCTATAGATGTGTAGATATTGGTAGTGATCACTAGCTCCTCATCGCCATACTTAAATTAAAACTGAAAGGACCCAACAGAAATGTAGATATAATATCTAGGTTTGATGAAAATAAGCTTTAAGAAGATGAGCACAGAGAAACAATTGCAATTGAATGTGGGAATCAATTTGCAGTCCTAGAAACTTTAAGAGACGAAGAGCAGATAATTAATGAAGAATTGTGTGATATTAAGAACATATATCAGTCAGTTGGTCGTAAGGTTTTGGGAAATGCAGTTACAAAGAGAAAACCATGGATATCAAATGGTATTTGGGAAAATATAAAAAGAGAGAAAGAGAAAAATGTTTGTTGAAAGTAGCCGAGGAAGTGAAGAAAATTACAAGGTAGAGCATGCCATGTATTCCAGTATTGATAGTAAGGTCTTAATAAAAGCCAGGAATAACTTGGGAGAATCTTTAGACCCCAAAAGCGGATAAGTCTGACAAAGCTATGAATTCAGAGAGTGGCTATGGTGTAAGAATTGCTCATAGAATTATTAAGGAAATGTATACTAGGGCATAAAAGAAGTATATACCCATCAAAAAGAGAAATGGGTCTGTTATAACAAAAGAGGATGAAGAAAGGCAATGTTGGGTGTAACACTTTAGTAAGGTCATGAATAGCAGATATGAAAGGAATAATTAGATTGTTATACCTGAAGCTGAGGGAGACCTTAGTGTGACCATGCATGAATCTCGTGTGTTTGAAGTCAATGCTATTATTAAAAGATTCAAGAGAATGAAAGCCCATGGATATGATGTATTACTGCTGAGATGATTTTTGCAGTAAATAAAGTGCCTCGCAAGATATTTAAAAGATTATTTTGTAGAATGTGGCAAGAAGAGAAGAATCCTGATGAATGGGAGCTAAGAGTGTTGGTGAAAATGGCAACATAGAGGAGTTCTGACTGATTGCAATGATTAGAGAGGCATCAAATATATGTCAGTTGTCATGAAAATATATAGTATGCTCATTCTAAAGAGATTTAAGAGAAAGATTGATGAAAGGCTGAGAGAATAACAAGATGGATTTTGGAAAGATTGAAGTTGTACTGACCAGATTTTCCCTTTAAGATGTGTTGTATAATAATATTTAGGATATATAAATGCATTTATTATGGCATTTGTGGACTATAAAAAAAGTCTTTGATATTGTGCAGTGGTTAATTTCGTGGAGAGTTCTATATTGTTGTGGAGTGGCTCTTAAATATGTAAATTTGATTAAGTCTGATCATGAGCATAGCAAGTACAAAGTTGGTGTTAATGGAGTCTTATCAAATGAATTTTAAGTTAACAGTGGAATATTCCAAGGGAATGTGTTGTCACCTATGTTGTTTATCCTCCTCATGGAGTTTAATGCGTAGAACAATTGTGGATGGCAAAAAAGGATTGGACTAGAGAGAATGCTAATGATGTTGCCAATATTAGCCAATTTCACAGGACTTGCAAAGCTTGCTTACCAGAATGCATGACATATTACATGAGGATGGGCTTAAGATAAACAGAAAAAGGACAGAGATGATGAGAACGGAATATGCAATGGAAGAGGAAATATTGGAAGGAGACATGATTAATAAAATGGAATCATTTAAATATTTAGGAACTATGATTGGTGATACAGGGTCTTTACAACTGAATTTTAATGAAAGATTGAAAAAAAAGCAAGTCAGACAATGGCTAGGTTAAGTAAAGTTTGGAAATCAAATCACCTAAAATTGCAAATAAAAATCAGGCTTTATATCAGTTTAGTGAGATCGGTGTTACAGTGTGGACATAAGTCGTGGTATGAAAATGAAACAGTATCCAACAGATTTCGTAGATTTGAGAACAAAGCCCTTGGATGAGTATTGGTAGCTGAATGGTAGGACAGGATTGGAAATAAAACTATAAGAGAGATTACTCTGGCGCCATATGTGGATAAGATCATAGTGAGGGGCAGATGGATATAGTTTGGGAATGATCTTCACACTCCCAAAGAGAGGCTAGTCACCAAACTTTCACCTGGTCTCCACAAGGCACTAGAAGAGTTGGAATACCCAGGCCTACATGACTGAGGACTATGAAGGGGGAAGTAGATGATGATGAATGGAGGAGTATTGATTTAAAAGCTCAGAACAAACATGACTAGCAAAATCTAACTGAGGCCCTTTGCGTCAATGGGCGTAGGAGGAGATGATGATGACGAAGAGGATCAAAAGTAAAAAATTCAATATCCTGTAAAATAATATATATATATATATATATATATATATATATATATATATATATATATATATATATATATATATATATATAGAACTAAAACCAACAAAAAAGACTTTATGGTAAAACCCATAGAGAGACATAAACCACAAGATAAAATTTTCTATCATCATAGTGATAACTTTGAAAATTTATTACTGCCATCTGTAATATTTCATTATACATTGATCATTTGGTTTTCGTTTATTTATTATCCTTTATAGTCTGTCTCTATAACTTTAGGAAACTAAAATGACAGAACCATTATACCATATGTGAAAATTCCTTCTGTTTAAGAGAACTATATCTATGTATTTATATTTATTCCTTTCAAATTTCGTGCCTTAAAAGCTTTTTAATTGGGATCAGGCTCATTATTCTGAATCACTTTTACATCGGAGCCTTTCCTCTGATAACAATTGTATATCAAACACCTAAGCGATGAAAACTACTGAGATAGCTGGACAGTCAGAATCGGGAAAGCGAGAGAGAGAGAGAGAGAGAGAGAGAGAGAGAGAGAGAGAGAGAGAGAGAGAGAGAGAGAGAGAGAGAGAGATCGTATAAATGCTAAGTATTTTTCTATGATATACATTTTTGTTAAGTTTTTTGGAAACAACTGATCATAAAATGATGCTGCACATTTGGAGAGAAAATCAGTTGCTATTGCCGAATACAATTCCCTATTCGCTAAAATTTCAATAACCATTTAGCTTCTAACAACTTTCCATATCGTAAAAGATTATATATTCAAATATAAAAAAAAATTTATACACTTCAGGAGAATCAGTAGCACTTTTTAATTAGTTTTCCGCGAGAAGAAAGTTCTGGCAAAGCTCTTGTTATCCAAATGAAAGGCCTTTACATTTCTGTAAAATTAAAAAGGTTTTATGAGAGTAAATCTGTACCACGTATGGTGTACCGCTCGTATTTCATACATGCTCGTACAATGAAACATAATTGTTTTTCTTTTTATCTCTCACTCTCCCCCGCGCTGATATTATAAACACATTTAAGGTTGCTATTCTGTGCTTTATACTGATTGACTTTTGTGTCATTCTTATTCTCAACTCTCTGCATAAGAGCTCGTTGGCTTGTTGAATGAATTGCACTTGCATTTTCCGTGCCCCTCTGCTGACTCCTTGCAGTCAAGTTCCACGTTGATGACCACCCGAGTGAATCCTCCACTCCGGTTTTTTCGCCCACCCATTCGCCCTACCATTTTAAAATGCCGCCCCCCGAACCTGACTCTTCGACACAATACGGCCTCAATACGAAAACTTTATTATCAGATGTTAACAGAGAGCTCTGTACGGCGAATGTAAATGGGGTTTATTTAAGAAGACAATGAGCATTTATACAGACAATTCAGAGCAATAGTAGCGCTAAATTCAAACAGTACGAAGCCTGCGATAGCAACTTTAAACAGGTTTCTGTTATCGGTGTTGTGGAGACCGAGAGATAAAAAAGTGCAATAACGTTATAATTTAAAAGAGATATAGTCATGAAGAAAGAAGCAGAAGAAAGGGGATTTTTTTCTGAAAAGCTCAATTTGTTAGTTCAATGACATATTTTCCCTTTTAAAACTGAGAGAGAGAGAGAGAGAGAGAGAGAGAGAGAGAGAGAGAGAGAGAGAGAGAGAGAGAGAGAGAGAGAGAGAGAGAGTCATTATAGGTGGGACGTTGGGGTAGCCAGTCTTTGGGGTTGTTATGTAACCCAAGAACAAATTAATATTCGATCGGTTGGTGTATTAAAGATGCACTGTTATGAAAAAGTCACGTGCAAATTTGAGGTTAGAGCCTTTTCCTTTAGTGACAGAGTCAGGAAGAGAGAGAGAGAGAGAGAGAGAGAGAGAGAGAGAGAGAGAGAGAGAGAGAGAGGAATATAGTCTAGCGTTGTAACATATCCTAAAGATACATTAATATTTTTCTGGCTGGCCTTGTCATCTTGCAGTTGATTGATTATAGTCACATAGTGATATATTTTACCTAGAAAAGAGAGAAAGAGATGATGTATAGGTTGGAGGTGTGAGGGCGGGGCCGGTGTTCCAATCCTTGATGTTAAATAATCCGAAAATAGATTATGATTTTATCATCTTCCAACGCCATCATTTTGTTAGTTGATTAAAAGGAGATAGTTATAAGGTGTCATGTAGGTGTTTGAAGTTAGGAACAGAGAGAGAGAGAGAGAGAGAGAGAGAGAGAGAGAGAGAGAGAGAGAGAGAGAGAGAGAGAGAGAGAGATTTAATTTCGATATTGCATTGTTTACGTGTCTGTTGCACTAAAGACGAATGCAGAGAGAGAGAGAGAGAGAGAGAGAGAGAGAGAGAGAGAGAGAGTAGATAGATAGAGAGAGAGAGAGAGAGAGAGAGAGAGAGAGAGAGAGAGAGACTTGTCAATATTGAATTGTTTACGTGTCTGTTGCACTAAAGTCGATGGAGAGAGAGAGAGAGAGAGAGAGAGAGAGAGAGAGAGAGAGAGAGAGAGAGACTTGTCAATATTGAATTGTTTACGTATCTGTTGTACTATAGTCGATGGAGAGAGAGAGAGAGAGAGAGAGAGAGAGAGAGAGAGAGAGAGAGAGAGAGAGACTTGTCAATATTGAATTGTTTACGTGTCTGTTGCACTAAAGTCGATGGAGAGAGAGAGAGAGAGAGAGAGAGAGAGAGAGAGAGAGAGAGAGAGAGAGATTCAAGCGAACAATGGCGAAATGAAGTCATTCCTTGCTGATATCAGCGGAAGATGGGTCTCAGACCTGTCTAGCACATAAAACAAGGTTACCTTGAAGCTATATCTGCTTTAATGTACATTAATCTTGTCTGGCTATAGTCTGACTCGTGAGTGGCCTTAGAGGTTTTCTTGTCTTCTTTTATTTGTTTACATCTTACACTATATCCATATATATATTTTTTTTTCATTGACAATGTATTATCTTATTTCCTTTTGCGACATCGTTTAAGCGACTAGTATTTCATTTCGATATATTTGTTGTGATAATTGTTTCTCTGTTTGCTACTAATATAACTACTGCTGTTTTGAAGATTTTTTTTTCATTCTGTTGGAATTTTAAATGTTTTCCCCTTCTCGTTTCTTTTGTAAGGAAAATAAATTTTTAGTTGCTTATTTTTTATTGATGCATAATATAT
>NC_090725.1:163968393-163970893 GCF_036898095.1 Palaemon carinicauda | reverse complement strand
AACACTATAGAAAATAAGCAATAGTTACACTTATTTATAAATAACTGTTACTCCTACGACCTTTGGGCTCACACAAGGTTACAGAACGGTTAAGCAAATAATAAATGCACTTCACTATTCAGCCAAATCACATAGTGCTAGGCACACAAAACTGATAATTTCCACATTATAAATTATACTTAAAATCAGTAAACGTTTTAAAAAACGCTATATGCTCTACACGTTTGAGAGAAAACACTGTTCACGTTTGAGAGGAAATACATAGTGGCTGGATATATGATGGTGAGAGGACTTTTGGAAGTTGGCTCTTTCGGAAGGTCAGGCTGGATCTCTCTTTCCTCTGCATTGCTAGGCCCTTATATATCATCCTAATTCATTCTGGAATCTTCCAGATAATCCTTCTCGTAACATTAGGGCGTGGTCCGGTTGGCCTCTCATGACGTCAGGTTGCCAACTTGTCAGTTTTGAAATATGCCCAGCTCCTCTCATAACATTAAAAAAAAAAAAGAGTAAGTTCTAGTCTAGAACCTTCATGCAACTTCCAAACATGTGATAACATGATGCAATCCCTATCGTGTGTTTCATACAGCATACCTTTTAACAAGAATACATAAGACTTTGTAACAAAAGTACATGAAATAAAAACCTAATTCGTTAAAATAACATAAATTCATTTATATGAAGCTGAATGAAAATACAGCTAAAAGTCTTATGTAATTTACATACATTTACTTAATCCTACATGAGTGCAACTATCCTTATGAGCTGGCTATACATCTCTTAAATACACAACTGAAATACATGAATTAAATAATATACTTATGTTAGACCAACTTCGAAAGATAGCTCTCCCCAAAAAATTTTCATATTCCAGGCAAGAATCCACCAATTCAGCCCAAGATAAATAATCTGCAACCACGTTCTCTCTACCAGATATATGTTTTTCATTAATACAATATGGTTGCAAATATAATGACCATCTAGTTAACCTTTGATTAATATTTTTCATTTTATCAACAAAAGTTAAAGGATTGGGATCTAATTAAACCGTGATTTCTTCATTCTCTAGTCTATTTACATAAACTTCCTTATCGCTGTGATTAGCATTGGCAGTTCCTTTTCAGCTATTGAGCAGGCCCGTTGGTTCTTCTTCAGTTTCAATCACAAAAAACAGACTGGGTGAAGAATTCCTTCCTTGCCTTGTTGCAATAGGACAGCCCCAATCCCATTGGCCAACACATCCACATGGAAAAGGAATTTGCTGTTGAAATCCAGTGCTTATAGTAATCGGTTTCAATAAGTTAAAGTGTACCTTCCTTCGACTTTTCCTTCCTCCTGGTGCTTCGACAACATAGGCCAGTCATTGATATTCTCCAAAATCCGGAATAGTACTTGGAAAATGTTGGTGTGAGGGAGTCTCCTTATCGATAAGAGAACTAACCCCTGTTTTCCTACCGCAAATGGTCTGTTCTTACTTTTTATATCAAACCTTTTCTTCAATTTACCTTGGCTCGTTTTCAGGTTTTCGAGGGAAGACTTTTTTATCTTGCTGATCCTTTTCCTCAAATTCTTGACATAGTTTCCATCCGTTTCCTCTCAATCTTTCCATTTTTCTGCCAACATTTTAATCGGTCCTCATACTTCTCATTCAAACACCATTTCATTAGGGCTACATCAAATGCTTTCTTGGTAAACATTGCATACCTCAAATAACATCAAAGGTAGTCTGATGTCCCATTCATATCCTCTTTCATTTCAGTACTTTGTTAACATACTCTTTAGGGTTTGATGAAACTGCTCTAATGAACCTTGGGTCTCCGAGTGGTAGGCAGTAGACAGCTGCTGTCTCACATCCAAGAGTTTTATCATGTCCTGAAACAATTTTGACGTGAAATTTGTTCGTCGGTCCCTCTGAACCATTTCCAGAATACCAAACTTGGTAAAGAAAGCATAGTAACTTCTCGACAATTACTTTGGCACTGATAGTCCTGACAGGTATGGCTTCTGGGTATCTTGGCACTGGAAACATCAAAGTTAACATATATTTGTTGTCTTTCTTTGCTCTCAGTAATGGTACCACAATATCGATCATCACATTGCTGAAGGGTTCTCCTCATACTTCAATCCGGTATAAGGAAGCCATCTTGATGTACACGTTAGACTTTTCAGACATCTGACAAACGTGACATGAATGGCAAAACTGACTCACATCCTTATGAATGCCAGGCCAGATAAAGTGTCTTATAATCTTCTCCGTTGTCTTTCTTATTCCCATATGTCCCGTCTCATGTGCTACAGCGATGACTTCTTAGCGGTGCTGGAATCCATATCTGATGGTATAAGCCCAATTCATCCTTCCCAGGGATATCAGCTGGTCTAAATTTCCTCATAAGCAGTCTATCCTTGAGGTAATAACAGGTTAAAGACTGCTACACCTCCGTCTCATCCAATACACAGTACAATAATTCCGTAAACATCCCATCCTTCTGCTGTAATCCTA
>NC_090725.1:163959457-163964457 GCF_036898095.1 Palaemon carinicauda | reverse complement strand
CTTTTGAAGCAGTGATTGTCAGTCACTACGAAGGCTCATTGGTGACATCAGCGCTGTGAAACTCAGCATGGGGTTCGGTTTCAGCTAACTAATAAATGTCTGTTGACATTATACTCCAACAACCTACTAGTATCTGAAATATGGCCTAACTAACCATAAAATTAACTAGGTAGCTGCACCTGAATGGACAAGACATGCAAGCGAAGCTGAGTCGAGCAAAGAATATAGGGGTTTTAGTTATCTGGGTAGTGTACAGATCTCACTATAATTTTGATATTCGATAAACATGTGATCAGATGTAAAGCAGGGTCTTATTTGTATCCCATATAGGAATTTTTCTATTATACATGTACAAGTAGGCAAAAGGATAAAGCCTTGGCCCTGAATGTCATACTAACCATATACACTAGATTTACTGGCAAATCGTGGTACTCTTATTGGACAAAGTGTTGTCTATATCAGAAGGTTAAGAAAGAAGATTTAAAGTCCCCCAAGGCCCACTCTGCAAGTAGAGAGGTTCATGGACATATGAAAGTGGTAAATAATATTCCTCTGTTTCACTCACTTAATGCACTGCCAATCCAGTTACACCATGCAAGACTTTGACAAATGTGGTGGGATAGAAGAAACGTTGAGACAAACGAAGGCACTTTCTTATGACAGTTGCAGGTTTCTTTTTAACAACTGAGTTAAATGGAGCTAAGAAAATATCAGCCTGTGCAGGTAATAGGGATGAGGGCAGTAGAAGTAAGATCCCAGAAGATCAAGAAGCTCGAATACAAAAACATTTCTTTTCCGAGACCAAAGTGAGGGGAGTTTAGAGAAGCAATGCTAGTGCAGGTGTATAAGAGAATAAAAGTATGTGAAGAATCACTCAGTGATAATAAATTTCTTGTGAAACTAAATGAAGACTTCAAAGCAAGAAAAACTAAAATATCACCTTTCCTGGTTGGTGGTTTTGTATACCAGACAACGGGTCTGTCTAAAAGTGCAGGAGCACTACAAGAAAGCATATTTAATTACTTTCTCTGAACTAGTCACTTACATTAGTGAGATAAACAATGTCAATGATAGTAGAGATCCATTCATTTTCAAGCTTGCAGACTTGAAGCAGCAGTTGGAACTTCTTGGTATTATATCGCTGGATGTTCATTCTACTCGACTGAAGGACCAGTTGCTTTTTCACCTTCCCAAGATACAAACTCATTAAAAAGATGTTCTGCTGTCTTATGGAAATTATGTAGCCTTGGTAGCACGGTGAAGCGATAATAAGAGATAATAAGATGAGACATGCTCAATCATGGGTAGAATTTCAAAAGCACTTTTCATGATACACACCTACAACAGGCTGTAACACCATCACTGCTGTAATTTTGATGCATAATAAAACATAGTGCAGACATCAAGTCCCAAATACAGCATAGCATCAAAATCTAACCTTTCTGTATCACAGTTCCTACAGTACAACTGCTTTGCCAAATAGAGTCCAAGGAAAGAGCAGATGTCCACAAGCACTTAAAGGAACATGAAAGAACTTTTGCAGTCTACATTGGCCTGTATGTGTTTGTCAAGACAAGGAAGAAACACCTCATGGAAATGAGAATGGGTCCATCCTATCATACGAAAGGATCTTAGAAATATCAGCACAGCTACAAGAAGCAGTTGTTGCATGGTTTGTTGAAAATGTAGTAATCTGTTCCCAAGGATTGAGAAAACAGTTGTTCATAACCACAGCAGTGGATACAATAAATTTTGACCCGACTTTGTCTAGAGTTTCCAGAAACGTATACCAATATTCGACCAGCATACATCATGTAAAACCACAATCCTCCTCCAGCAACAAGCCAGCACAACGGTCGATCTTGTCACATTTGAAAGAAGAATATTCTTTGTTAGATGAAGTCTTCCTCACTAAGGATATGGCTGATGCAGTCAAAATCACATGGTCAGCCCACCATGTAAAGCAGAAATAGAGCCAATCACTTGAAGTAAAATATTCAGCAATGATGCCTCGTAGCGAGACCATACTCACTCACTTGCAACGATGAAACACGCCATAGTGAATATCCGTGATACAGTGTCTTTCCTGAACACAGGATAGACACCTGTCATTACTGCTGACCAACCTTTGCATGCTCTGACCTAAGAAAGATGAAGGATGTTGCCCAAGTATGAAGAGGACGAATTTGTGATCATATATATATATGTATATATATATATATATATATATATATATATATATATATATATATATATATATATATATATAAATATATATATATATATATATATATATATATATATATATATATATATATATATATATATATATATATATATATATATATATATATATATATATATATATATATATATATATATATATTGGAGAATTGCTATGGGTCAGTAGTTGGACTAGTGTTGTGTTATCTTAGATGCAGAGTTGGCCTCATTTGCTACAGCACAGTCAGGCCTGTCTGCATCTAGTCTCATCCCAGAAGAAAAGCGCGCCAGATCACTTCATGCATCTTGCACAAGCTTATGTAAAAGGCACCTAATGATTACTGTGCTGAAGAGTCTGGCATATCAAATAAAACATTTGAGGATTCCTGTGGACAATATAGAAAGGAGAACCTACAGTTCCAATTATGGAACCTGGTGCTGGACATGAAACTCACCATATACACACTGATCCGCTCCTTTAGAGAAGGTGACATTAACTTGTTCTGTGAAACATTTTCAGAATTAGTGACTTACTTCTTTGCAAATAACAGTGTCAATTATATCTGATGGATCCTAATTCCATTCAGAGATATGATATTACATGATTAACAACATCCAGATGTGTCTTGAGAGTTTCACAAAGGGAACTTCATCAATCACAAGTCTAGTAAATAATTCTCTGCCCCAGCGAATGATGAAGCACACAAGAAAAGTATCATAATGATCAAAGGTGACAGAAGAGTAATTGAATTGCAAGAAGATGCTTCAGTACTTGGGGGAGGGATGGTCTATCAGTTAATGGTCTAGTAGGTGAATTAGAGGCATATCTGGTTTGAAAGATGACACCCACTACAGTAGACATGGGTTCCCATAAAATTTTTCTGCGAAAAGATGAAATCCCTCTGCAATGTTGTAGGATAGGGCAATGTATTACAAGAGGAATTACCTGGTGATAGTCATGAAGAACATTGTAGACTCAATTATAGCTGAAATGGTAGCTACACATGATTGATGTGGCAAATAGAAGTTGAAATCTTTTATGTAAGAGATAGAGGATAAAGGTACCAGTCCTCTCTATCATCAAATCAAGGAAACTCCCATTTCTTTCTTCACACAAGAACAGTCTGAGGTAATTTCTATGGAGAAAATCCTGAAAGGTTACCGTCAGATATTATCACGACTATTAATCCCCTACCAGAACAGGCAGTATGACTTACAAGAATTTTTGAAGCATGAGAATCAGTCCCACCCAACATCTCTCAGTGACACTGACAATCTTCATACATGTCAGAATTCATGGCCTGGTGAAATAATTAGAGAGCAAGTGAATATCCCAAACAGAGAACCAAAGTCAGATACAATCATCTTTAATGGATAAGCACTTATCAGGATCTTACCTCGATGTACTTCAAAAACATTTTGTGACTATGCTAAAGAGGTCATCATCCCAGAAGTGGTATATTGTAGCACCAGGTATGAGCAGGTGGTCGTAGTCTTTGATGTATACAAGAAGTCAAATCTGAAATTTGAGATGAGGGCAAAAATGGGACAAGGAAGCAGAAGAAGAATAACAGGAACAAATATGACACCGGGTAATTGGCAAAGCTTCTTTTATGATGCAAGCAACAAGATTGTGATGTTTCACTTTCTTGCAGAGAAGATGTTTAAAGCAGAAACAAGAAGCATAGTCATCGTCGCTAAAGGAGAGGATGTCATAAGCAACATAATGAAGTCTCTAGAAGCAGTGTCCACATGATGTTATGAAGAAGCTGACACTCTAATATTTGCACATGCCAGAGATAAAACGACTGTTAGGTGAAAGTCTATTATCATTAAGGCCAATGACACAGACAGGCTAGTCATAGCAATATCTATGCTGCAATGCTTACAGAAAATCGCTCTCAGGCCAAGGAACCAAGATTTTATGGATTTCAAAGTAGGAAGTAGCTTCTACAATATGGCTTATGAAAGCTGGAGGGATTCGATACTTTCATGCGTTCATTGGATGCGGTGTCATGTTTACCTTTTGTGGGATAGGGAAGAAATCTGAATGGCAGACCTGGAATGTATTTAATGATGCTTCAGAAACATTCACTAATCTCAGTTAGCATCCAACATTGATTTGTGACCTTGACTTGCAGAGGCTACAGCAAATCGTTGTCCTTATGTATGACCTATCGAGCACAGCTGCTAGTGAGGATGAAGAAAAGACTAGATCTCTTTGCGCACAAGCAGAAGCTGTACAACTAAATTCCACCAAGACAGGCAGTCCTCAGAGAACACTCAAAGCATTTAACCTATCAGGTTGGGATCAACCAGAGCCAGGCCCAAGCAGTCCTTATGAATGATGGTTGATACAGATAGGAGAGGCATGTCAGATATGTTGGACAACACCAACCCTTATTGCAGCAACCTGTTGGGAACTAAGTGTTCCTCTAAGAAAGGCTGCAAAGGGAGATGTAAGCGCTTGCAATCAGCGCTCCTCTGCACTTCATTCTGACACTGTATATGTGATGAGTGGCAGCTAGAGGACCTGTGGTATGGTTTGAACATTTTGGCGCTAAGCTCACGAAATGAAAGACGGACAATCTGGTAACTATTATGACAATACAGTAAAATTTGAAAAAAAAAAAAAAAAAAAAACATTTTACTTACCTTTATAAACAACAAAATCTTTTTTTAAAATATGTCATTTTGCTTTCTAAACACTAAAGCTTCTTAGGTAGACTTGAAAATATAAGAATTCATATATAGATCGTTCAAATTGGATAGCTACA
>NC_090725.1:163939457-163954457 GCF_036898095.1 Palaemon carinicauda | reverse complement strand
CATTTCTGTCAACATTTCAAGTCTGGAAGTACTTAGGTCCATTGAAGTTTAGGTGTTTTCTTAATAAAGCAGTTAATGCTTTTTTATTCATATTTGTTCACGCATTGGAAATCGTTCTATATCTCACTGTGAAAAGTATGCACTCGTTTCCAGCTCTCCTGTTTCTCTACTAATTTAACTTTTCCCTCCGTTCTACATCAAAATATATATTCAAATCCCTTCTGATTATTCACATTCTTTCACTATATCTATACATTACTAAGAGTATAATTACTCTTATTGCAACTGTGGTTCTAGATTTTTGTTGTGAGCTATCATATCAGGTTATAAAAATGCTTATTTTCTTTGTTAACTTTAGTTCTTATCTTCATTTACTCATGAGAGTAAACAAAAAATAAACGACGAAGTCCTTCATCAGGAGTAGAGAAAGACACTTCTCATTTCTATACCTTAACCTACAAAGTCATTATCTTTTGCAAGGTAAAAGATAGTGAGAAGACCTCACATTTTTCAAATATGTTTTAAACGCAAACAGACCGGTCGATATGACATTTTCGCACATCATGTTTAAGACTGTCCCAGGAATTTGACATTACAGTATAGTACCAAGTACGTTTCATTAATGACTACACTCCTGGCTTTGAAGGCGAAGCTGTAAGAGCAGAGTAGAGAATCGAACCCATATAGTGTGACGTTACGTACCAATGACGTGTGTAAATACACGCCTACTGCATCCCTTCACGTATTCTCTCTCTCTCTCTCTCTCTCTCTCTCTCTCTCTCTCTCTCTCTCTCTCTCTCTCTCTCTCTCTCTCTCTCTCGTGTTTGTTTGTTTGCATGTGGGGTCATGAAATTTTACAGAATGTAATTGCTCTACGGGGTTTTGACTTTTTATAATTCAGTTGAAAATATTATTTTATGTGTTTAAATTAATCAGTAAATATATTAATAAATATGTAAAACACACACACACAAACATACATATATATATATATATATATATATATATATATATATATATATATATATATATATATATATATATATATATATACACACATTAATACATACATACGTATATATATATATATATATATATATATATATATATATATATATATATATATATATATATATATATATACGTATGTATGTATTAATGTATATATATATATATATATATATATATATATATATATACATATATATATATATATATATATATATATATATATATATATATATATATATTCATATATATATATATATATATATATATATATATATATTCATATAAATATATATATATATATATATATATATATATATATATATATATATATATATATATATATTCATATATATATATATATATATATATTCATATATATATATATATATATATATATATATATATATATATATATATATATATTGTGACGTAATTGTGCAGATTACGATCTTTAAAGAAAGTATCAATCGGACTCTTCACATGACACAGTGACTTCGTGTCAATCCAGAGCGACTAATTGACACTCAAAATTCTTTTATATGACTGAACCTGTTAATATTATTAACGGTTCAAAAATACCCGAGGTCAAGTATTTATTTTGGAGCTGCACCTCGTTGGAATAGTTTTAATTCGTGTAGGAACAATTTGGTTTCAACCTTAGTCTAACTCACGGACAAAAGAAACTCTGTTGTAATAATCGAAATACAATAGTTTAATTTTAAGTCAAACAAAAAAAAAAGGAAATGATCGTAAACCTCTTAAGGAGATAACTTACAATTGACAAATAAAGCAAAATGTGTTTTCGAGTTTATGGTTAATAAATCGAGAAATGATTACAGTAAAAAAAACGAAAAGACAAAACTAAGCTTAATTCTCTCTAGCAATCCAAAATACATTCAGATGCACAAATAACAATAAAAGAAAGAAGGTATCACTTAATTTCTATTTTCCGAAATCATTCAGTAAAATAAACTGCAGAACATAAATGTCAAATGAATAATTATGGTAAGAAAAGTGCACGGGTGATCCCGTAAACAAATGAAAATAATGTTGGCAATCTGTCTATGTACCCCCGACAACAAAAGAAAAAACCCTCACTTCGCACTTCAATTTTTATACAACAAAAAAAAGAAACTGTTATTACTTGACATAAGAAAACTTGTAACATAAAACAAGAAAAAACAAAATGATGTTGGTTGCGAAGAGGGTGTCACATTATTACGAGAAACTAATCCCCACAATTATCCCTCAGCTTCACTCCCTTGGAATTCCCATCCATGCAACCCTTTTCAACTTTTGGCACTTATTTATTCTCCCTCGCACAGGTGTCAGTACTTATCTTCAAAAACTTCGGCACATCAGGTGTTCTTTGGGACGTCAACGCAGATGGTTCCTTTCTTCGTCCTGAGTGTGTTCTTTGACTCAGACGGAGTTCGAGCCTCTTGGAGGTTTCAGGGGGAGAGAGCCTGTCCTGGGGGACGCAGGCACTGGCTGCTGGGAAGAGTTGTTTCTTGTATGGCCTCCGGACTGGAACTGGTTTCTTCTACCCTCACAGCCTTAGGCTTCGCAGTGAAGATTTTTTTGGGCCATCCCCTTTTTCTCTTGATTGGGTAATCTTGACTTCCAAGGGCGGTCTTCATCTTTTGAGGGCCAATGACATCTTGTGACCCCTCCTTATTTTTCCGCGTGTTGGCCAATCATGACCAGGGGTCTTCTTCTTTGTGGACTTCGATGCCCCGGTCTATGAGAACCTTTATTCTCACATCTGGCGTATCTCTGTGGCTGACCTGGGAAGAGGTGAGAATTAAGCGCCTGACAAGTTAATGGCCAAAGGAGGTCCATGTAACGCAATCCAGACCTCCTTTGTTAGTTGAGGCTTGTTCTTAAGTTACATAGACGAGGAAATCCATGAGAGCAAGCTGTTTACCAAGAAAAACAAACTAAAAGAATTATGACTGTTAAGTTGTCCTTTGGAGGGTAGAACTCCCTCGCACAGGACTTCACACTTCCCCCCTTAAAAAAAAGATTTCCTGCTCAATGAAAAGGAAATCGTCTCCCATCTAATCTGTAACTGAACTCACAGCTTGGCTCTCACGAAAAAAGGTGAAATTACAACTAACAAACAAAAAAAACTGGAAGCAAAAAAAAATAATCAAATGACAGTTATAACTATTCCCAAATTACTTTCATACGCCCCAACTCTAATTCATCCTTGAAAGACAGTCTGCTAGAATGTTCTGAGTCCCTGGAATATGCAAAATGTTCAAATTTACTTCTTGTAGCCGTAGACTCCATTTGAGTAGTCTGCGGTTCTTGTTTTTCATTGCATGCAAGAATGTTAAGGGATTGTGATCTGTAAAGATGTTAGTGGGCAATGAATTAGATTGAAGGTAAATAGAGAAATGTTCTACGGCAAGTACTAAAGCCAATAGCTCCTTTTCTACAGTGGCATAGTTCTTTTCATGCAGGTTAAATTTCTTAGAGAAGTATGCCACAGGGTGTTTCATGTTTTGATCATCTTCCTGCAATAAGACTGCACCAGCCCCATGATCACTGGCATCTACTGCTACTTCAAATTCTCTGTCAAAATCTGGTGCTTTCAGCACCGGTGATAGACTTAGCAACCTCTTCAGGGAGTCAAATGCGTCTTGACAATGGTTAGACCAAACATACTTGTTATTCTTCTTGAGAAGATTAGTGAGAGGCAAAGCAATGGTAGAGTAATTCTCACAGAACTTTCTGTAATAGCTGGTCATTCCCAAGAACCGACGCAATGCTCGGCGGCTTTGCGGGACTGGAAATTGTTGAATGCTCTCAACCTTTGCCTGTACTGGGCGAACAGATCCTCGACCTACTATATGACCCAAGTAGGTGACTGTCGCCTGTCCAAAGTCACACTTGGAGAGGTTGATTGTCAAGTTGGCCTCTGCTAAACTCTGGAAAAGGGCTTTTAGTCTCTTCAGGTTTTCTTTCCAAGAGTCACTGTAGATAACAATGTCATCCATATATGCGACAACACCTTCTATGTCCTGTACCAGACTGTTGATCATCCGCTGGAATGTCGCAGGAGCATTTCTCATCCCAAAGGGCATCACATTATATTCAAATAATCCTTGAGGTGTTACAAAAGCTGAAACCCTTTTGGCTCTCTCAGTGAGCGGAACACACCAATATCCCTTCAACAAATCACACTTGGTGATATATCTAGCATTCCCGATGGTATCCACGCAGTCATCAATACGTGGCAAGGGAAAAGAATCTGGCTTTGTGACGTTGTTCACCTTCCTATAGTCAGTACAGAATCTGACTCCACCATCAGGCTTTTCCACTAGCACACACGGTGAACTCCACTGTGAGGAACTCTTCCTAATAATCCCATGCTCGAGCATGTAATCAATTTCTTTCCCAAGCAGTTCTCTCTTCTTTGGTGATACTCTGTACGCGTGTTGACGGACTGGGCGTGCATCTCCCACGTCCACATCATGCTCCATTACATTTGTCCGGCTGGGAACATCAGGAAACAGCACTGCGTACTCTTCCACTAAAGCTTGGACATCCTCTTGCTGCTGGGGAGCTAGGTGAGAGACCTTGGTCTTGAAGTCTCTGAGAACCTCCGAATTCTTAAGTCGGGCTTCGAGTGGCATGCCCTTGAAACTGGTTTTTTCCTCTTCTTCCCCAGAAGTATCCTGTTCTTCCTCCTCTTCTTCACCTTGAGGGTTCTGTTCTTCCTCCTCTTCTGTTTGCTGTACCTGTCTCCTTATTACTGATACATGAACAGGCCCAGTGACTGGTGATGGGTTTTGGGCAGTGGCATTACCACTGGTATTCCGAACAACATATGGTTTCATCATGTTGACGTGACACACCTGGTGTTCCTTTCTTCGGTCCGGTGTCCCTACCACATAATCCAATTCGCTGAGCTTCTTCACGACCTTATATGGCCCCTGGTACTTGGCCGCTAAGGGACTACCAGGCACAGGTAGAAAGATGAGCACATCATCTCCCACTTGGAATTGTCGTGCTTCTGTCCTGTTTGCTTGGTCATACCAGGCTTTCATTTTTTCTTGAGACTTCTTCATTTCTTCATGAGCCAATTGGCAGACCTCGTGCAAGCGTTGTCGGAACTTCACCACATAGTCTAGCACATTAGTACTTTGTTCCTCATGGGTCCATATCTCCCTCAAAAGTTTGAGAGTTCCACGCACTTGATGTCCAAAGACCAGCTGGAAGGGGGAAAACCCCAGAGATTCTTGCCATGAATCTCGGATAGCAAACAACAAGAACGGCACGCCTGTGTCCCAATCTCGTGTTTTCTGGTCTTCACAGTATGCACGTAATGCATTTTTGAGCGTGCCATGAAACCTTTCCAAAGCACCTTGAGACTGTGGGTGATAAGCAGAGGACATTATGTGCTGCACTCCTAACTCCTTAAGGGTGCCTTCAAAGATTTTCGACATGAAGACACTACCTCTGTCAGTTTGAATAACCTTTGGTAACCCGAATGTGGTCACGAACTGTACCAGAGCCCGCGACACATTGTGACTCGTCGCTGTCCGCAACGGGTACGCTTCAGGGAAGCGCGTCGACGCACACATTAGCGTCAACAAATGGGTGTTTCCCTTCTTTGTCTTTGGCAGAGGTCCGACAATGTCCATGATGATCTTGGAGAAGGGTTCTTCCACCACGGGGATGGGTTGCAATGGTGCCTTTCGATGATTTGGATCCTTTTTACCTATCACTTGGCACGAGTGACAACTACGGCAATATTCTGCAACTCCTCTGTTCAAATTTGGCCAATAAAATTCCCGGGAAATTTTCTCACGCGTTTTGCGTACTCCTAAATGTCCTCCCATTGGTTGTTCATGAGCCAACCTTAAAATCTCCTCTCGATACTGTGGTGGCACTACCACCTGATATAGAATGGTCCATTCAGCATCAGCAGGCACTTTCTTAGGCCGCCATTTGTGCATTAGGACATCATCCTTTAAATAGTAACCAGAGGGTTCAGCCTCGAGTTCGCTCAGGGATCCAGCTTCATCCCTTATCCTTGCAAGTTCTGAGTCTTGTTTCTGAGCCTCAATGAGCGACTCCCTCGAGTATTCTGAACGTAATAAACCAGGCTGCACCACTCTCCTGAGCATTTGGGGAAAAGTACCCACAAGCACTCCGGTAGGAACATTATCTCTGTCCTTTTTCTGTTGAGTGGTACTAGCACGGGTAATAGCACATGCTGGATATTCATTTTGTTCAATCTTCACCTCCCCTTCATTCTTGTCAGCATGAATTTGACATGATGCTGTGCAACATCGTTGTCCAGCTATGTCATTTCCTAACAATAACTGTACCCCTTGCATGGGTTCCTCATCCACCAAAGCAACTGGAAATGTACCGGAAATAAAAGAAGAGCTTAAAGTCACTGCATATAAGGGCAATTCCTCTCTTCCCTTAATGTAGCGAACCATGACACTTTCTCCCAAGGTGGACGATTCATCGAAGGGTAAGACTGCTCTGTGCAAGACAGTCTACTCAGCTCCAGTATCACGCATAATCCTTATCTGTACAGGCTTGGTACCTTGGTCCTGCAGAGACACAGATCCTGCATGAATGAAGGCTTCCTGTCCTTGCCTTATGGCCATGTCTCTCTTCTTCATCATCCCTTGGCATGATGTCTGTCTTCTCATAACCTCATTAACATTAAGTGCTTGGTCGTCCCTCTTGTGATTTTGATTAGAGAACTTCTTTCCCCCTGGTCCATAATTTCCTTTGAGCCAGCAGCAGCTAACGTCATGTCCGAGTTTGTGACAATAGGAACACTGTCTTACTTGGGGAGCCGAAGGGTAGGCTCCATTGTTCTTACTTCCAGTGTTTTTAGCACTGCCATGTGTAGGGTTTCCGCCTACTCCTTTCTCTGATGGAGGATACGATGGTGCCGGCCACCTGGGGCTCCAATTACCCCGAAATGGCCTGGAAGGCTGGTTTGGCTGAAATGAAGGAGGGCACCATCTTGAGCCAGAAGAGGCCCTGATCTTTTCCCTCAGTGTATACTCATCTGCCAGTATAGAAGCCTCATCAGGGTCAGTGATATGTCGATCTTCGATATATTGCCGAGTGGCTGGTAGCAACATTAGCAGAAACTGTTCTAATCCCATGAGCTCCATTATCCTGTCGAAAGTCTTGTTATTTCCAAGAGAGGCCTCCACCCACCTGTCACGGCTAATCTTCATTTGTCTCCAATATTCTGCATAGTTTTCTGATCCTTTCCTCAAGTTCCTGAACTTCTGGCGATAAGCCTCAGGCACAAGTTCGAAAATTTTCAAGATCCAGGCCTTTACCCGGCGATAATCGTGTGCAACAGGGTCGGATACCGCATTGTACGCATCCACTGCTTTCCCGGTTAACTTTATGGGCAACAGGCGAGCCCAGGCGTCCTCTGGGATCTGGTGACTTTTCAGTACTCTCTCAAACGACAGGAAGAAGCCTTCAGGATTCTTTTCATCATAGGATGGAAGGAGTCCTGCCATATCTTTTTCTGAAAATCCTCCCATGGGTTGTGCCCTTGGGGGTCTTGAATCCTGACCTTGTCTCCTCAACTGAGCTCGCAGTGAGTCAATTTCGAGCTCAGCTGCTCTAAATTTCATTCTCGTACTCAACGACTCTTCTGACCTCTGAACTACTTCATGAGATTCAACTTCAGCTGGACTTGAAGTTCGGTAGGCAGTCTGGCTTGATGACATGGCTGATGGTAACATTGGCACTGCTGCTGCTCCTCCCATAACAGAGTGTTCTCGGGTTATGGAGTGATCTTCGTCCCTATCTTCAATTGCTATCTCCGACTCACGCTCTTCCTGACGCCTATTAAATTCTCTCTCTAAGGCCTCTAGAATCTGTTGTTTTCTATCTGCATTTTGGATATAATCTGCACGTGAGCTCACTTCAATTAGCTCTGCTGGGAAGAGTTGCCTTAACAAAAAGTCATTCGGTTCCTCTAGGAACCTAGAAACTCTATCTGAATTTTCGTCTCCCATGACTGAAACGATAGAACCTTGACCTTGAACCTTGAACCTTGAATGTACTTACTGCTGCTTGATAAAAAAAAAAGAGAGAAAGAAGAGAAAAAAAAAATCAAGACTTCTGGTCAGCCAATTTTACACTATGAAATCAACAGAACACAACAAATCAGGTTGCATAACAACCGAGATCAAAGATCACCACACTGATTTCGAAATCAAATTTCCGACCAACCGAAGAAACTCCGAAACAAAAACTGTTTCCGGAGCAATTAGCAAAAGCTAAAACAAACTATATTCCAACATAAAAGAAAATGAACAAAAGTTACGTAAAAAAAAAATATATCCGGACACAGGCCCCCACTTTAAAGATGTGACGTAATTGTGCAGATTACGATCTTTAAAGAAAGTATCAATCGGACTCTTCACATGACACAGTGACTTCGTGTCAATCCAGAGCGACTAATTGACACTCAAAATTCTTTTATATGACTGAACCTGTTAATATTATTAACGGTTCAAAAATACCCGAGGTCAAGTATTTATTTTGGAGCTGCACCTCGTTGGAATAGTTTTAATTCGTGTAGGAACAATTTGGTTTCAACCTTAGTCTAACTCACGGACAAAAGAAACTCTGTTGTAATAATCGAAATACAATAGTTTAATTTTAAGTCAAACAAAAAAAAAAGGAAATGATCGTAAACCTCTTAAGGAGATAACTTACAATTGACAAATAAAGCAAAATGTGTTTTCGAGTTCATGGTTAATAAATCGAGAAATGATTACAGTAAAAAAAACGAAAAGACAAAACTAAGCTTAATTCTCTCTAGCAATCCAAAATACATTCAGATGCACAAATAACAATAAAAGAAAGAAGGTATCACTTAATTTCTATTTTCCGAAATCACTCAGTAAAATAAACTGCAGAACATAAATGTCAAATGAATAATTATGGTAAGAAAAGTGCACGGGTGATCCCGTAAACAAATGAAAATAATGTTGGCAATCTGTCTATGTACCCCCGACAACAAAAGAAAAAACCCTCACTTCGCACTTCAATTTTTATACAACAAAAAAAAGAAACTGTTATTACTTGACATAAGAAAACTTGTAACATAAAACAAGAAAAAACAAAATGATGTTGGTTGCGAAGAGGGTGTCACATTATTACGAGAAACTAATCCCCACAATTATCCCTCAGCTTCACTCCCTTGGAATTCCCATCCATGCAACCCTTTTCAACTTTTGGCACTTATTTATTCTCCCTCGCACAGGTGTCAGTACTTATCTTCAAAAACTTCGGCACATCAGGTGTTCTTTGGGACGTCAACGCAGATGGTTCCTTTCTTCGTCCTGAGTGTGTTCTTTGACTCAGACGGAGTTCGAGCCTCTTGGAGGTTTCAGGGGGAGAGAGCCTGTCCTGGGGGACGCAGGCACTGGCTGCTGGGAAGAGTTGTTTCTTGTATGGCCTCCGGACTGGAACTGGTTTCTTCTACCCTCACAGCCTTAGGCTTCGCAGTGAAGATTTCTTTGGGCCATCCCCTTTTTCTCTTGATTGGGTAATCTTGACTTCCAAGGGCGGTCTTCATCTTTTGAGGGCCAATGACATCTTGTGACCCCTCCTTATTTTTCCGCGTGTTGGCCAATCATGACCAGGGGTCTTCTTCTTTGTGGACTTCGATGCCCCGGTCTATGAGAACCTTTATTCTCACATCTGGCGTATCTCTGTGGCTGACCTGGGAAGAGGTGAGAATTAAGCGCCTGACAAGTTAATGGCCAAAGGAGGTCCATGTAACGCAATCCAGACCTCCTTTGTTAGTTGAGGCTTGTTCTTAAGTTACATAGACGAGGAAATCCATGAGAGCAAGCTGTTTACCAAGAAAAACAAACTAAAAGAATTATGACTGTTAAGTTGTCCTTTGGAGGGTAGAACTCCCTCGCACAGGACTTCACAATATATATATATATTATACACTTTCATGTATGTCAGAGGACCAATACCAGTCCTCAAAGGATCTGGATCGGCGTACCGCACCTGCCCACGCCTTTGTTGCACGAAGGTTTACTTCTTCTAACATCACCTGTAGCAGAGATGAGCCAATAGTATTATGTATTGTATATAGTCATATATCATTATTAGCTGTTATAGTAAAAGTAATAAAGATAGATGGAAACAATAGCTGTCGCAATAATAATAGTATGACACAGTATGGCATGTTAACCTACTTATATTGAAATCTTAAGGCAATGTCATCTAGCAACTGCATTATACATAACATAAAGACAAGGTATGCTATGTAGAAACAGCATTTCACACAACAACATTAACCGAGTAATCAGCAACAGCCTCTCAACTATTATGAAACCGATAACCCCTTACAATGTAATAGTAAGATAATATAAAACCACTAACACTTATAATTAAAACTAATAAAATAGATAGAGATTGAAAGTAATAGTAATAGTAACTGTAATATAAACCTAATAACTGACCCCATGCCTCACCTTTAGACTTGCCAGGGTGAACGGTTTCAACGACGAGCACACATACCACTTCATGCATCCCCATGCAGGTGGCAGACTTTCCCAGGTGAAATCCTACCACATTCAAGGATTGTATTGTCAACCATGTACTGTGGTTCAGGCCGGTTCATCTTGCAGAGTTGCAGAAGCTCGGGTTATGTGAAATGTGGCGAAACCGACTGCCAACCTATGCTGTGTACACCATCAATTACAATGGTTTTACTGTCATTCCCAAGGCCTCTACAACGCGAGGGTAAGACCTGTGTGGAGACGAAAATCAGCAGCTTAGATACGTTGTTCATGATTAGGATAATTAGATGTATTTCTCTCTATTATTATAGATTACTTACCTACCCAGACTTATCCTCACATAGATTATGCCAAAACCCTATACACGAGTTGCTCAATTGCTGCTCTAAGACTGTCCGAAGTCTAAAAGAAGATGCCGGTTGTGATTCAGGTTTGCCTATCACTAATATCTCACAACTTAGTTTCGTTTACCAGGCATATGTTGCATGTAGCAATTTGGTCAACCAAGAGAACTGTATATTAATAGGCTCACTTAAAACATTACGAGAATATATGGATATATCAATTATATTTCTCATCCATGTAAATCTTTAGCTACGATGGGAAGAATGTTTCTGAAGACAAGAGAGAGAGAGAGAGAGAGAGAGAGAGAGAGAGAGAGAGAGAGAGAGAGAGAGAGAGAGAGAGAGAGAGAGAGAGAGAGAGAGAGAGTATATTACAAAAATAGTTTTCGTATGTTTAAATACTATTGTTTCAGCTTCAGATTATTATTAAAAATTTTAGTTGCTTATAAGTTTTTTAAATGTTTTCATCTTGGCAGATCAACCCCATCTAATCGAAATTATTTCTATATACTATGGTTTTCAGGTTGAAGATAAAATCATTACCACAAAATCTACGTAAAAAATCATACCTTTATCAGTAAATTATCTCAAAATAGGTTACAAAATTATTGAGTCACTTAAACGTGAGAGGTTATAAATGGCCATGTGAGAAAACTGCAGTTCAGTTACCCTTCCTCATTGGATAATTCCATCAAATTTTGCAGTAACAGACGCTTATTAAAGAGTCAGTTTTGTAATGAAACACCTGATCTTATATCTTTAATTGTTAGTTGGTTTGACTTGAATAGCTCGTATATGAAGTACGTCGCAAAGAAAGGTAGAGGTGTTTTCTCGAACTGTCCACGTCAAGTTGAAATATTTTCTATATTCTTTTTTACCAATGCTAAAGTGAAAGGCAAAATGTTTTCGGTCTAGTAAAAGAATTATCGTATAGCATGTTGTATGGATTGTATGGATTACAATTCTCGATGACAAGACGACTATGTCAAGATACACTAGAACATCTTTTTTTTCATACGACAAATTGGTCATTGGTCATCTGTCACCTTGGGAATTTTAATATAGACTATTTTTATCATAGTGGGTAGAGACAAAAGTTAACGAGTTAGGGTCTTGAAGTATGTCATAATGCTGAAGCTCCTGTAATTCCCGTGTCAATATAGAGTGCTTAAATATAAGTGGTCCATCGCAAAGGTTAAATGCTGCTCCCAATGATCTAGATCCCAAGTTATATATCTCTGCGTGTCTCATGAAACACCTTCTAACTGTTAACAATGAGACTGAGACAGGAAAATCAAGTAAACGAATTAGTAGAGATAAAATCTGAAACACTGATAGGATATGAGTCCTTAAGTTCTTTGATGGGAGGGTTTGTGGCTTTTAAATTTAGAAATAAGTATACATCATTAGGGTCAGCTGATGTAGATGAAACAAGCGATAACTGGATATCATTTGTAAAGAGAAAGGTATTATATAAGTCATGTAATCGTTTTAGAGAAAATATACAAGAAATGGAATATTTATTCAAAATGTTCCATGATGATGCCCTAAAACCAGGAGTCAAAGCTGTTTCATATCTTATTGATATATTCAAAGACGCCAATATGGATGTTCCCGAGGAGGTAATGAGCTTTTTATTATTACAAGTAGGATAAATTTAGAATAAGAATATTAAAATAAGAAGGAAAAATTTTATAGCAAAGATGTGAAAAAGATATAAAAATAAATGTTCAGTATTATTGTAAATTTATTTCATTGAAACGAGGAGAGAGAGGAGAGAGAGGAGAGAGAGAGAGAGAGAGAGAGAGAGAGAGAGAGAGAGAGAGAGAGAGAGAGAGAGAGGAGAGAGAGAGAGAGACATGACTGTATTAAGATTTTAAATAAAATATTCGGAATAAATCTTTTATCATAAGTGAATTTTTATTTCGATTGCTATTATAGTCCATATCATAACATTTATTTTTGGAATATAGTCATAAAGATATTAATATTAGCCTACTTTCATGAAAGCAATGTTCGGAATCCAAAAAGAGCCACGTATAAGATGGCTGGTTGTACAGGACAGCTGTCAAAAAAACGCTCGGAACTCCCGGGTGACGTCACAGAGCACAGCCGAGCTCCCATCCCCATGCGCGGTAACTCACCTTATCTTACTTACTCCATCTTGGTGTTCCTATCCACCATCGGATGAACGTCTGGGAATTAGTTAACTTTTTCACTTACCAAACACCTGTGTGTAACGGTCAATTTGCCTGTAAAAGTTATCATCTGCGTTTGCTTCGTATACTTTCGACTTATCTGTTTGTTACATATGGAAATTGTAATTTGTGCATGGGAGAGAGAGAGAGAGAGAGAGAGAGAGAGAGAGAGAGAGAGAGAGAGAGAGAGAGAGAGAGAGAGAGAAAACAACAGGAATTAAGGAAAATTAAGGATAGATAGGATGAGACGAGGAGGGGCTTGTGTGAGGTGATTTAGGTGGCTGGGAGGAAAAGGGAGGTAGCAGATGGAGTTCATTCATGTCACTAGCACGTGACGTCACAATTTCTTTTATCTGTCAGATTCTCTACTCTGCTCTTATCAGCTTTGCCTCAAAACCAAAATATACTTATTATTGAAACACACTTGGCAATATACTGTAGTATGATAAATTCTGGTACGGTATTACACAATATCTTTCAAAATGTCATATTGATCAGACTGTTCGTTCAAAAGAGATTTGCAAAAGGCGAAACCTCATTGCATCTGAAATGGATAGTAGCAATCAGAAATGGATAGTAGTAATCAGTAATATATATTAGGAGTGATCAAGTTGTGCAGGCTCCCTACCTGATATTAGTCCTAAATTTCATTGTACTGTTGAGAAAACTTTTATAAATAAAATTGTCCTCATCTTACATTCACACAGAAGGCACTTGCATCGGGCTTCCTCTCCAAAACCTCATTTGAATTTTGTGACCACTCACGAGTATGGGTGGACTGGGAAAGATAAAAGAACACATGATGAGAAAATGTGTACAAGACAGGAAAGTTTTTTGTGTATGTGAGGTTTGCTGTGATATTGATAAAGCTGGCAAATAAACAAAACACCTCTGTGCGGTGTGTATTTTCCTACTCTTATAATCACTTTTTCATTTCATCAATAGGGCCCTTTAATAACTTGTTTTACCCCTTCCTTCTTAATATTTTGAACGTCACATTAATTTCACCAACTAAACGTTCCTAGTTTCTCAAGAAGACCAAACTACGTAGGTCTACTGTTGTACGTATTGTTTCAATTATTTCTTTTCCTCTTCATGTTTCAATCGTGAAATTCTTATCACTCTACACATACACATCATGGTTCAGCAAGTGTTTTTAAAGACGCCACCAATCAATGGTTTGCTTTTCAGGGCAGTCGACTAATTAGCAAGTATCCATTATTTTATTTACGTGCAATGAATTAATCAACCCCAGCTCTCCCTGGTGTAGAGCTGAGTTAATATGCATATGTATTTTAGATGTTGATAGCAAATCCCACACTAGCGCACATATGATAAGACATAATATTCATACATTTTACACACTGTTACAAACACATATATGTAAACTATTCATATCTTTACCTACTTCTTGATTCTAAATATATCTACAAAAAGAGTTGTTTTCAAGTTCCTCAAACTGCAGTTGCAATGGTATTTCTTAAGATGGCAAGGCTGTATTTAATCCTTTTTCGTCTTAAGTTTTTTTTTTCTCCCCACTCATTCTTTGGCAAGACCTGTTGAACGTGTACGATTTTGCAAATCCGAACAGACTAAATGTCCGCCAAATTAATCGAATTGTTGAAGGATTTGTTTACGTAAAAGTACAGCACAAACACACGAGAAAAAAATTACTCTCTTATTTTCTTGATTTCTTTTTCTTTTATAGAGAGAGAGAGAGAGAGAGAGAGAGAGAGAGAGAGAGAGAGAGAGAGAGAGAGAGAGAGAGAGAGAGAGAGAGAGAGAGAGAGAGAACTTCATACGGTGAACTTAGTCAGTGAGATAGTTTTTATTTCATTTTGTTAAGTAGCTGCTTTTCTATTCAAATTATGTCATGATAGACGAATC
>NC_090725.1:163897819-163920319 GCF_036898095.1 Palaemon carinicauda | reverse complement strand
CCTCCTCTTCCTGCTCCCCAGGCTTTTCTTCGTCCACCTCTTATTGTTCCTCATCTTTTCTTTCTTCCTCTTAATCTCCTTCCTCCTCTTCCTACCTCTCCTCCTCATCCCACTACTCTTCCTTCTCCCACTTTCTCCTCATGTTCCGGTTCTTCATCATCTTCTTCTTCCTCCTTATCTGCTTCCTCCTCCTCCTTTTCCTCCTCCTCCTTCTATTTTTCCTCTTCCTCCCATTCCTCTTCCTCCTCCTCCTCCTCCTCCTCCTCCTCCTGCTCCTCCACCTCCTCTATTTCCTCCTCCTCTTCTTCCTACTCTTATGCTTCCTCCTCATCATCCTCCTCCTCCTCCTACCTCTCCTCCTCAGCCCACTCCTCTTCCTACTTCCCCTGCTCCTCCTGCCCCTATTCTTTCTCCTCTTCTGCTTCCTCCTCCTCATTTTCCTCCTCCTCCTCCTACCTCTCCTCCTCCTCCAACTCCCCTTCCTCCTCCTGCTGCTGCTCTGCCTCATCATCTTTTCCTCATCTTCTCCCTGCTCTTCTTCCTCCTCCTCTTCTCCCTCTTCTTCTGCTTCTTCCTCCTCACTTTCCTCTTCCTCTGCCTACATCTCCTCCTCCTCCCACTGCCCCTCTGCATCCTCTTCTTCCTCCTCCTTTGCTTCCTCATCCTCATCTTCCCTTTCCTCCTCCTACCTCTCCTCCTCATCCCACTCCTCTTCCTCCTCCCCTGTTTCTCCTGATCCTTTTCTTCCTCTTCCTCTTTTTCCAACTATTTTGCTTCCTAATCCCTATCTTCCTCCTCCACCTCCTCCTACCTCTTATCATCCTCCCGCTACTCTGCCTCCTCTTCTTCCTCCTCCCCTCCTGCTAAATTCTCCTCACTTTCCTCCTCGTCCTCCTACATGTCCTCGTCCTCCTACTTCTCTGTGTCTTCCTTCTCCTCCTCCGTCTCCTCTTCTTCATCCTTCTCTTCTTACTACTTTTCTGTTTCCTACTCCTCATCTTCCTCGTCATCTTCCTATCTCTCCTCCTCCTCCCACTTCTCTTCCTCCTCCTACAGCTTCTGTTCCTCTTTTTTCCTCTTCTCTTCACCCCTCCTCATCTCCCTTCTCTTCGTGTTGCTCTTCGGCTTCCTCCTCCTTATTTTCCCCCATCTACTCCTACCTCTCTCCCTCCTCCAACTCCTCTTACACCTCCTCATACTCCTCCTGTTATTCTTTACCCTCCTTCAACTCTTCCTCATTTTCTTGTTCCTCTTCCTCATAATTCTCCTCCTGCCCCTACCTCTCCTCTTCCTACCATTCTTATTCCTCATCCTCCAGCTACTCCGACTCCACTTCTTCCTCCTCCTTTTCTTCCTCCTCTTCTGCTTCCTCTTCCTACATTCACTTTCCTCTACAGCCTCATACCTCCCTTCTTCCTCCCAGTCCTCTTCCTCATCCTCCTGCTCCTTCGCCTCCTCTTTTTCCTCCTCTTCTTCTACCTCGTTTTCAGCTTCCTCCTTTTCTGCTTCCTTCTCCTTATTTCTTCGTCCTCTTCCTATCTCTCTTTTCCCTCCCGTTCCTCTTCGTCCTCCTCCTTCTCCTCCGCCTCCTCTACTTCTTCCTACTCTTCTTCCTTGTCTCTTGCCTCCTCCTCCTAACTTCCCTCATCATCTTCCTTCCTCTCCTCCTCTTCCCACTCCTCTTTCTCCTCCTCCTGCTTCTCCGTCTCCTCACCATCCTACTTTTCTTTTTCCTTTTCCCTATCTTCCTCCCCCTCCTCCTTCCTCTCCTCCTTATTCCACTCCTCTTCCCCCTCCCGCTGCTCCCACTGCTCCTCTTCTTCAACCTCATCTTCTTCCTACTCCTCTTCTCCCTACTCCGCTGCTTCCACCTCCTCATTTACCTCCTCCATCTCCTACCTATCCTCTTCCCTCATTTCCTCTTCTTCCTCCTTCTGCCAACACCCCCTCTGCTCTTCTTCTTCTTCCTCGTCCTCTTTTTCCTCGTCTTTTGCTTCCTCTTCCTCATTTTCCTGCTCCTCCTCCTAAATCTCCTATTCTTCCCACTCCTCCGCCTCCTCTTCTTCCTCCTCCTTTTCTTCCTTCTCTTCAGCTTCCGCCACCTCACTTTCCTCCTCATCCTTCTACATTTTCTCCTACTCCCACAGCTCTTCCTCCCCCCTTCTCCTCCCCCTCCTCTTCTTCCTCCTTATCTTCTGCTTCTTCTTTCTCCTCTTCCTCCTCCTCATCCAACCTCTCCTTCTCATCCACTCATGTTTGTCTTCCTCCTGTTCCTCCTGCTTCTCTTCTTTTCTCTACCTCTTCTTCCTCCTCTTCTGCTCCCTCCGCCTCATTTTCCCTCTCCTCCTCCCAATCCTCTTCTTTCTGCTCCTCTTTTGCTCCCTCCTCCTCACTTTTCCCCTCAGCCTCCTACTTCCCCTCTTCAACCAACTTCTCTTCGACTTACTCCAGCTCCCCTTGCTCTCTTTCTTCCTCATCCTCTTTTTCCTCTTCTGCTTCCCACTCCTCATCGTCCTCCTCATGCTTTTCTGCCTCCTCTTCTTCCTACTCTTCTTCTTCCTCTTGTTTTGCTTCCACCACCTCATTTTTCGCCTCATTCTTCTACATTTCCTCCTACTCCCACTCCTCTTCCTCCAACCGCCCTTCTCCTCATTTTCCTGCTCGTCCTCCTAACTATCCTATTCTTCCCACTCCTCCCCCTACTCCTCATGCTCCTCTGCCTCCTCTTCTTTCTCCTCCTCTTCTTCCTACGTTTTCAGCTTCCGTAACCTCACTTTCCTACTCATCCTTCTACATTTCCTCTTACTCCAACTCCTCTTCCTTCCCCCCCCCCTTCTCCTACTCCTCCGCTTCTTCTTCGTCCTCTACTGCTTCATCCTTCTCATCTTCCTCCTCCTCATCCAATCTCTCCCCCTCATGCCACTCCTGTTTGTCTTCTTCCTATGCCTCCGGCTTCTCTTCTTTTCTCTACCTCTTTTTCCAACTCTTCTGCTCCCTCTGCCTCATTCACCTACTCCTCCCCTTACCTCTCCAATTCTTTCCACTCCTCTTCCTCCTCTTCCTGCTCCTCCACCTCCTCTTCTTCTTCCTCTTCTTCTTCTTCGTCCTCTGCTTCCTCCTCCTCACTTTTCTCCTCAGCCTCCTACCTCTCCCCTTCCACACACCTTTCTTCGTCCTACTCCTGTATCTCTGCCTCTTTTTTTCATCCTCCTCCTCCAACTCCTCTTATTCCTTCTCCTGCTCCCCCTGCTCTTCTTCTTCCTCATCCTCTTTTTCCGCTTCTTCTTCTTCCCACTCCTGATCCTACTCCTCATGCTCTCTGCCTCCTCTTCTTCTTCCTCCTCTTCTTCTTCCTCCTCTTCATCCTCTTCTTCCGCTTCTTCTTCTTCCCACTCCTGATCCTACTCCTCATGCTCTCTGCCTCCTCTTCTTCTTCCTCCTCTTCATCCTCTTCTTCTGCTTCCACCACCTCACTTTTCTCCTCATCCTTCTACATTTCCTCCTACTCCCACTCCTCTTCCTCCAACCCCTACTCCTCTGACTCCTCTTCTTCCTCCTACTCCTCTGCTTCTTCCTCCTCATCCCGCCTCCCCTTCCCATCACACTCCTGTTTGTCTTCCTCCTCTTCCTCCTGCTTCCCTTCTTTTCTCTACTCCTTCTTCCCGCTCTTCTGCTCCCTCGGCCTCATTTTCTTACTTTTCCTCCTACCCTTCCTCCTCCTCCCACTCCTCTTCCTTGTCCTCCTCCTCCTCCACCTCCAATCCTTCCTCGTTCTCTTCTTCCTCCTCTTCTACTTCCTCCTCCTCACTTTTCTACTTATCCTCCTATTTCTCCTCCTCATCCTACTCCTTTTCCTCCTCCCTTAGCTCCTACTGGTCCTATTCATCCTCCTCCTCTTCTTCCTCCTACTCTTCTTCCTGCTCTTCTGCTTCCTCCTCCTTCTGCTTCTCCAGCTATTCTAATTTCTCCACCTCTTCTTCTTCCTCCTCTTCACAGTCCTCCTCCCTTTCCTCCTCCTCCTATCTCTCCTCTTCCTCCCAATTGCCTTCCTCCTCCTTTTGCTATTACGCCCCCTTTTCTTCCTCCTTCTCTTCTTCCTTCTCTTCTGTTTCCACCTCCTCAACTCACTTTCCTCCTTATCCTTCTACCTCCCCTCTCTCTTTTGCTCCTCCACCTCCTCTTCTTCCTCCCTTTCTGCTTCCCCTTCCTCATTCTCCTTCTCCTCCTCCTACCTCTCCTCCTCTTCCCACTCGCCTACCATCCTCCCATGCCTCCGCCATCCTCTTCTTCCTCTTCCTCTTCTCCCTCCTCTACGGCTTGCTCCTCCTCACTTTCCTCCTCATACTCCTACCTCTCCTTCTCCTCAGACTCCTCTTCTTCCTCTTCCTGCTCCCCGGCTTCCTAACCTTCATCCTCTTCTTCTTCCTCCTCTTCTACTTCCTTCGCTTCCGCTTCCTTCTCCTCAATTCCTCCTTCTCCTCCTACCTCTCCTCTCACTCCTACTCCTCTTTTTCCTCCTCCTATTTCTCCTCCGCCTCATCTATTTCCTCCTTTACACTATAAGCATGAAGACAGTCTTCCCTATGATGACTTGAGCAGAATAGGAACAGTTAGGTTATTGGATGCTATTTCGTCCTCATGCCAAGAGTCTTGTCATAGATGAATGGAAAGAAAGTAAATTGAATTATTCTAAACTAAACATAGCTAGAAGGTCGGTGACTTTGAACGAAAGAAGAGATAAGAATTACTATGGAAACCCTTATGTAAAAAACAGACGAAATACTGCTTATCAGAACGAAGATCATAACTTAGTTTCGAATAATACATATTATGCAAATAATAGGAATGGTCATGGCGAATCTCGCAGTATCACGAACAGGTCAAGAAATTATAGATTTAATCATTATTTTAGTAGGAACAATACCTTAGACAATAGAACAATACATAGAAAGGGGTACTACAACTGTGGTTATTTTAACCACAGAGTCAAATTGTAGATACGACCATAAGCTGAAATGTAACTATTGTCATAAATATGGTTATAAGAGTAGACTTTGTAGTGTTATAAACAGAAATTAGGAAGAAGGCCATGAAGATAGTGCCGCTTAGTCGTTTCTTATTAAAAACTATGATTTTATAAAAAATTTATACATTAAGGCACAATCTCTTTTGTGCCATAATTACGAAGTCGAACTTTTATTGGTCAAAGAAAACTATGATATTATATGTGTAAGTGAGACGTGGCTATATCCCTGTATGAGCAACGCAATCATTAATGTTCCTTCTTATAATCTTTATCGTCGAGATTACGGTCGTGGGGGTGTAGTTTGTATATTTGTAAAAGACTATTTGAATGTAAACGTGATAGATAATTGTTTGGAAAAACAAGAAGGCATAGAAGTCAAATGGTTCTCAATCCAACATCGCAAATTACCATCAATTATTTTAGGATGTGTATATAGATAACCCAAGGCTCCTGTTGCGTCTTTTGATTATATCTTAGACTCTTTTATAAATGTCATTTTACGGAACAAGCCAATTTTTATACTTGGTGATTTTATCGATGACTTACTCAAAAAAGACAATAAGATGAACAAACTCGTAACTAATCTTAAGGTACAGCAGCTCATTACAAATCCCACCAGGATAACTTGCAATTCAGCTTCTTTGATTGATTTATTTATCACAAATATTAAAGAAATGGTAGTTCAATTAGATGTTGTCCCAAGCCCAATCGGAGACCACGAGGCCATTAAAGTTTCTCTAAATTTACGTGAGCCAAAAAAATTACGATTTTTAAAACTTTCCGATGCCTCAAGAATTACTCAGAAGAGAAAATTTGCAATTTATTGTTAGGCGAAATACAGATTCTGAATGATATCCTCAACACTGACCAGACGAATATCCAAGTACCAATTCTAAGTAACGTTTCAAGTAAATGTATCGTCAACTGTGCTCCAGTAGTAACAAAAGAAATTACTCGTCCCCCAGCACGTTGGATAACAGTTACCTTGAAGGAAAATATAAAAGAGAGGGACAAATTGCAAAATAATGTTAAGATAGATAAAAATAATTTAGTTTTAAGAAATAATTATAACGATAAAAAGAAGAATGTAAGTATTGAAATGGCTGAGACTAGGAAACATTATTATAAGGAAAAATTCAAAAATATTAGAAAAAATCCTTCTACTTCTTGGAAAATAGTTAATACAATGCTTATTAATAATTGTAAGAGTGAGTCTCAATCAGATAGTCAAAATTTAGCCAATAAAGCGGAGAGATTCAATGAGTTTTTTGCAAATGTTGGAAGGGAAACGTATGAAAGAACTCAAGAGGAAATGGCTGGGAACAACGATAATCAGCAAATTAGCGAACGAAATATTTTTAATAATAATCACCTGAATTCTTTTAAATCATCTCCAGTTGACTGTAACACTGTCATTCTAACCGCTAAAAGTCTTAAAGACTCCAGTGCTTATGGATCCGATGGCATCCCACTTCGCTTTATAAGAGATACGCTATATGTAATTGTATTGTATATTACAGTAATTATTAATACATAAATTGTAACAAATACTTACTCTGAATTATGAAAAAAGCCTCGTGTTGTTCCTTATTTTAATAGTGGTGATAAAGATGAAATTTCAAATTAAAGGCCAATTTTTTTACTTCTAGTATTATCGAATATTTTAGAAAAAAATTATAGCGAATCAATTATCTGAATACCTAGAAACAAATAACCCTATTTCCAGCAGTCAGCATGGATTTAGACCCAAACTATCAACTGATTCGGCACTATTGAAAATATCCGATAAAATATATGATAATATAGACAACAATAAAATTTCACTACTATTGCTCTTAGATCTATCGAAAGCCTTTGATAGCATGAATCATACTATTTTACTTAATAAATGTCAAACACTTAATATTAATCCTTTATGGTTTGCAAATTATTTAAGTAATCGTTCACAGTCTGTCAGACTGGGAAACATCGTTCCTTCTCCGAGAAATATAGAATTTGGTGTACCTCAAGGGTCGATCCTGGGCCCAATTTTATTTATAATTTATGTAAATGGCCTTAAGAGTTTTTTAGGAGATTGTTTTATAGTAGAATATGCTGATGACACTCAGATCTTGATTGAGGGCCAATTTGATTGCTTAGAAGATTTAAGAAAAAGGGCTGAAGAAGTACTGAATATGGCAAAATGATATTTTCAAATGAATGGCTTATTACTGAATGAAAAACAAAACCCAATATATATCTGAAATAAATGATAACATTCATATAAACTTTAATGGAACCATTATTAAACCCACGAAATCTCTAAAGAATCTGGGTGTTTATTTCGATAGGTATATGACTATTGAATCACATATCTACGAAATTGTACAAGAAAGTTATAGGTATTCTTATACATCTAACTAGACTGAAAGACTCATTTGATCCAGAAACCCCCCTAATTGTGGTACAGTCATTGGTACTGGGCTTGATTAATTATTGTTTTGTTGTGTGGGGATCAACAAGTAATATACATATGAATCAAATTCAAAACTTCAAAATTTTGCTGCTCGTGTTGCCATTGGAACTGTAAGGAAATGCGAGCATTTAACGCCTTTTTTATTAAAACTGGGATGGTTGAAAAGGAAAGATAAATAAACTTATGATGTGTGTATCTTTATGTTTAAAGTTTTAAGAAATATTTATCCAGACTGGTTTTATCATTTTAGTACCGTCCATTCTGTAACTGGAATACAACCAAGACAGGCAAACAATCTAGTGGTGAGGAGAGCCAACAGCGAAATTGGTTCAAGGGAAATGAGCACAAGAGGTCCACAACTATGGAATGGTTTACCTCCTGTTTCGAAGGATGCAGCATCTTTAACTTCTTTTAAGAGTAATCTTAAGAAACATCTTTTAAATACAAACTTATAAACCATTACACCTTTTTCTACTCTTATATACTTCTCTATTGTAAATATATTACAAGAGGAGATTGGCAACGTCTGACGTCAGATTTGACAAGTAATAGCTAATGCTCATTCTACTAGGATTATCTGAATACCAATGTATTTCTGCTTTAGAGTGTACCAACCGTGTGGCACACAATTGTACATAATTATTTTGTATATATTATGATTGTATCTGCGCTCTTCCCTCGCACTAAAAAGAACCTGAATGATCATGTCTCTGATTTGCTCTGTAACATTGTCTGTCTCTCGAACAGGTCATGTCCTGTTGCCTTGAGGTTTTGTATATAAAGAAGAGTGTTCCTTAATAAAACTCAGTTGATTGCATCTTGCCTTTGAGTTCACAACTCCTCTCTCGGTCCGTCACATTGGTGACCCCGGAAGTCGACTCGCTCCCACTGCCTTCCACCCCCACCTCCCTCGCCCCTCCATCGTTGGTACTATGACGGAGACAGACTCTACCATAGCAGTTGGCGCCGCCACATTGAAACTTTCACCGTTCGCCACCGGAGAAGCGTTTGCTTGGTTTCAGCGCTCAGAAGTCCAGTTTCATATCAGGGGCGTGACTCGCTCAACCACCAAAGCGGATTATGTTCTCGCGGCTATACCCGAGGACACCTTCCCAGAAATATCCGACTGGCTTTGTGAACAAGGAGACACCCCAATAGCGTATGAAGCCCTCAAAACATACCTTCTGCAGCAGTACTCGCCGTCACCAGCCGCCCGTATAGCAAAGCTTTTTCAGCTCTCGCAACAACCGTTGGGGGACCAAAGGGCTTCGCTTGCCCTCAGGGAAATGACCAGTATCGCTCGCCTTCAACCTGCCGCAGACGGCTCTCCTCGAGAGGTGAACCTACTTCGTGCCCTTTGGATACGCCGTTTACCCGAACCTGTACGCGCTGCCATACCCGATGTCGATAGTTTACCCATAAAGGACTTGATGACCAAAGCCGACGCCCTTATGGACAGCCACTTCAAGACCTCCATCAACGCCTCCACCCCTGACGACGAGGATGCCTATTCAACGTCAACCGAAGCTGACATGAATGCCGTAGGACATACACGCCTACCCCGTGACGTGCCGAAGCGGCGACAAAGCCGCCCACCACCCACCAATCGCTCTCGCCCCAACGAACGACTTCTACAGCCACTTACTACCTCCCATCCGCCGCAGTTTTGCTACTACCACTTCAGATTCGGGGTAACCGCGAAGAAATGTGCCAAGGATTGTCAGTGGCCAAAAAACGTGTAAGTAGGCCATCGCTTGTGGCGGTGGCCTCCCATGTTTCTAATCTTTTCTTTTTACAGGATGCAGGAACGGGCGTGCAATTTTTGGTAGACACGGGTGCTTGTCGTTCTCTTTTGCCAAGGAAACTCTTCAAGGCACGACGTAGTCTGTCTACATCTGCCGACGTCCGCTTGGTAGCTGCCAACGGATCTGCGATACCCACCTACGGTTACGAGAACCTCACATTATCGTTCGGAAACGGTAAATTCAATTGGAAGTTTCTCGTTGCTGACGTCACAATGCCAATCCTCGGTGCGGATTTCCTCTCTCATTTACACCTTCTGGTCGATGTCGCCCACCGACGATTGGTCAACGCAGACTCGTACTTGTCGACACCTCTTCAACCCGCCCCCTCTAACCTCGCTATCCACATCAGCGCACCCACGGATGCCTACGCCCACCTCCTCACGTCGTACCCGGAAGTTTTCCGTCCAGAACTTCGCCAAACGCCCACGGTTCCTGCCAAGCACGGTATTTATCACCATATCAAGACGACGGGACGCCCAGTCTTCGCAAAATTCAGACGTCTGGCACCGGAACGATTGGCAGCCGCCAAACAGACGTTCGCCGAAATGGAGAAAATGGGCCTTTGCCAAAAGGCCTCCAGCCCATGGTCGTCACCCTTACACATCGTTCTGAAGAAAAACGGCTCCCTCCGTCCGTGCGGGGATTACAGGCGCCTGAACATGCAAACAGAACCGGATCACTACCCCCTCCCAAACATTGCCGATGTGACCTCCTACCTGCACAAAGCGAAGGTTTTCTCTACGCTCGACCTCCTGAAGGGGTATTATCAGGTACCTATGAACCCAGAAGACATTCCCAAGACCGCCATCACCACTCCGTTTGGTACATACACCTTCAATTACTCCTGTTTTGGCCTTCGTAATGCTGGGGCAACGTTTCAACGTCTCATGGATGGCATCTTAGGGTACCTCCCTTTCTGTGTATGTTATGTGGACGACATACTTGTGTTCTCCTCCTCAAAAGAGGAACACCTCCGTCACCTGCGCATCGTGCTCGACCGCCTGCCACAAAATGGCCTTGTAGTCCGGTACGACAAGTGTACCTTTGGCGCCAACGAAGTGTCGTTCTTAGGGCACCGTATCACTCCTGAAGGAGTCCATCCCCTCCCTGAGAATGTAGCAGCCGTTCAGAACTTCCCCGCGCCCTCGACCGTCAATGCTCTGCAGGAATTCTTGGGCATGATCAACTATTATCACCGTTTTCTGCCAGCCATTGCCGCCACTCTTGCTCCCCTCTACGCCTCCCTCAAGGGCAAGCCAAAGGACCTGAAGTGGGGTCCCCTTCAAGGAGCAGCCTTCTGCAATGCAAAGAAGGCCCTATCAACTGCTGCGGCTCTCACTTTTCCTATCCCACACGCCCCTCTCCTTCTCTCCACCGATGCCAGCGACGTCGCTATTGGTGCAGTACTCGAGCAGGTGGTCAAAGGCTCGCCCCGCCCATTGGCCTTCTTCAGCAGAAAACTGTCCAAGGCAGAATCAGGTTATTCTACCTTCGATCGAGAATTGCTGGCGGTGCACTTGGCTGTCCGTCACTTTCGCCATTTCTTAGAAGGTACGCCCTTCGTCATTCGCACAGACCACATGCCTCTGGTGCACGCCTTCACTCGACAGTCTGACGCCTGGTCCGCCCGTCAACGCCGACATCTCTCCGCCGTGGCTGAATACAATTGCACCCTCCAATACGTCCCTGGGAAAATGAATCCCGTTGCCAATGCCCTGTCAAGAAACACGTTGGCTGCTGTTCAACTGGGATTGGATTACAACGCCCTGGCTGAAGCCCAACAACAGGATCCAGAGTATCAAGCTTGTAGGACATCCTGCACGTCCCTCCGTTGGGAAGATTTTCCCCTCGAAGACTCCAACACCACCCTCCTTTGTGACGTCAGTACTGGTAGACCGCGACCTTGGATTCCTGCTCCCATGCGCCGACAGGTGTTTGATTTCATTCACGGCCTTTCACATCCCTCTTGCCGTTCTACTGCACAGCTGCTGAAGGCAAAGTTCATTTGGCACGGCATTTCTAAGGATGCTAAGGATTGGGTCCGCACCGGTACTTCTTGCCAAACTTCCAAAGTACATCGACACACGGATTCAGGAGTGGGCACCTTTCCTCAACCTCAGCGTCGTTTCGCACACATTCACGTCGACGTTGTAGGCCCCCTACCCACATCACAAGGACATCGTTACCTGTTTACCGTCATCGACCGCTCCACTCGTTGGCCTGAAGCCATTCCCATGGAAACTGCAACGTCCGCCTCATGTACATCTGCCTTACTCTCTGGATGGATTTCAAGATTCGGTATCCCTGAGCATATTACTTCTGACAGGGGAACCACTTTCACCTCTCAATTGTGGACGTCATTAGTGAATCTCCTGGGCATCACCCTACATCAGACAACGGCCTACAACCCCGCTGCCAATGGAATGGTTGAACGTTTTCATCGCACCCTCAAAGCAGCTTTGATGTCCCGCTGCAAGGATTGCAACTGGTTTACTCAACTTCCCTGGGTCCTCCTGGGACTAAGGACCACTCTTAAAGACGCCCTCGACGTCTCGGAAGCTGAAATGGTGTATGGCGACCCGTTGGTCGTCCCTGCCGAATTTTTTCCTTCTACAACCTCCTCCGACGATCTCCAGCGCATACGTCACGTCGTGGGAAAATTTACTCCGTGCCGCCAGACTTACAAGCCCCCAGCGAAGCATCACATACCAACAGACTTGCACTCTGCAACGCATGTCTTCCTGCGCAACGACACTAGCAAGCCACCACTAACGCCCCCTTACACGGGCCCTTTCCTTGTGATCCGACGCAGTACGAAAGCATTCCTACTAAACATTCGGGGCAAAGAAGACTGGGTCTCCATTGATCGTCTAAAACCTGCTTATCTTCTGCCAGATGACCCGCCTACAGTTCGCCTCTCTAGATCAGGGTGCCCTATTTAACATGTACAGTATGTCATTTTTAGGGGGGGAGCCATGTACCAACCATGTGGCACACAATTGTACATAATTATTTAGTATATATTATGCTTGTATCTGCGCTCTTCCCTCGCATTAAAAAGAACCTGAATGATCATGTCTCTGTTTTCCTCTGTAACATTGTCTGTCTCTCGAACAGGTCATGTCCTGTTGCCTTGAGGTTTTGTATATAAAGAAGAGTGTTCCTTAATAAAACTCAGTTGATTGCATCCTGCCTTTGAGTTCACAACTCCTCTCTCGGCCCGTCACAAGAGTTTTCTGAATGTTTTATCTTTCCTCCATATTGTTAAAGTATTACTAGCATTTTAGTCTGACGATTTGTGTAAAATTAACTTTAATATTTTCATTATGTAGTATAAAGCTACATGTAATGAGTACCCAATGTAACATTGGAAATAAAGGATACTATCATTAATATTATTATTATTATTATTATTATTATTATTATTATTATTATTCCTCTTCTTCCTCCTCCTAACTTTCCCCCACATCTTACTACCTCTTTTACTCTTCCCATTCATTTTCCTCCTCCTGCTTCTCCGTCTCCTCTACTTCCTTTTATTCTTCATCCTCTTCCCCATCTTCCTACTCCTCCTCTTTCTCCTCCATCTCGCACTCTTCTTCCCCTTCCCTCTGCTCCCTCTGCTCCTCTTCTTCCTCCTCATATTCTTCCTACTCCTCTTCTTCCTTTTCTTCTGTTTCCTCCTCCTCATTTCCCTCCTCCTCCTCATAACTCTTCTCCTCTTCCCACTCTTATTCTTCCTCCTTTTCTTCTTCCTACTCTTCTGCTTCCTCATCCTAACTTTCCTACTCATCCCCTTACCTCTCCTCCCCTTCCCCCTTCTGATCCTCCTCCTCCTACTTCTCCGTCTCCTCTACTTACTCCTTTTCTTCATCCTCTTCCCCATCTTTCTCCTCCTCCTCCTTCCTCTTTTCCTCATCCCACTCCTCTTCCCCCTCCCTCTTCTCCCTCTGCTCCTCTTCTCCCTCCTCATCTTCTTCCTACTCTTCTTCTTCCTTTTCTTTCTGCTTCCTCCTCCCCATTTCCCTCCTCCTCCTCCAAACACTCTTCTTCCTCTTCTTCATCCTCCTCTTCTTCCTCCTCCTCTTCTTCCTGATCTTCTCTTTCCTCTTTCTTCTGCTTCTCCAGCTCTTCTTATTCCTTTTTCTCCTCCTCCTCCTCTTCCTCCTCTTCTTCTTAGTCCTCCTCATTATCCTCCTCCTCTTATCTCTCCTCTTCTTCCTATCGTCTACCTGATCCTTTTGCTCCTACGTTCTTCTTCTTCCTCCTCCTCTTCTTCCTTCTCTTTTTCTTCCTCCTCCTCATTTCCCTCCTCCTTCTCCTAACTCTCCTCCTCTTCCCAATCTTTTTCTTCCTCCTCTTCTGCCTCCTCCACCTCAGTTTTCTCATCCTCCTACCTCTTCTCCTCTTTCCACTCCTCTTCCTCCTCCTCCTTCTCCTCCGTCTCCTCTTCTTCCTCCTCCTCTTCTTCCTCCTTTTCTGCTTTCTCCTCCACATCTTCTTCCTCCTCATCTTCTTCCTCCTCCTTTTTCCTCTCCTCCTCATTCCATTCCTCTTCCTCCTCCCCTTCTCCTCCTGCTACTATTCTTCCTCCTCCTCTTCTTCTTCCTCCTTTTCTTCCTGCTCTTCTGCTCTCTCCTCCTCCTGCTTCTCCAGCTCTTCTTATTCCTCCTCCTCTTCTTCCTCCTCTTCTTCCTCCTTTTCTGCTTCCTCCTCCTCATCTTTTTCCTCCTTCTTTTTCCTCTCCTTCTCATTCCACTCCTCTTCCTTCTCCCCCTTCTCCTCCTGCTACTCTTCTTCCTCCGCCTCTTCTTCCTCCTCCTCTTCTTCCTGCTCTTCTGCTCTCTCTCTCCTCCTCTTGCTTCTCCAGCTCTTCTTATTCCTCCTCCTCTTCTTCCTCCTTTTCTTCTTGGTCCACTACATTTTCCTCCACCTCCTATCTCTTCTCTTCCTCCCAATCGTCTTCCTCCTGATTTTGCTCCTACGCTTCCTCTTCTTCCTCCTACTCTTCTTCCTTCTCTTCTACTTTCTCATCTCTCCTCCTCCGTATGCTGCTCCACCTCCTCTTCTCCCGCCATATCTTCTTCCTCCGCCTCATTTTCCTCCTCCTCCTCCTCCTACCTCTCCTCCTCTTCCCAATCATCTTCCTCCTCCTCATGCTTCACCCCACCCCCCCTTCTTCTTCCTCTTCCTCTTCTCCCTCTTCTACGGCTTGCTCCTCCTCACTTTCACTTTCCTCTCCTCCTCCTTCCACTCCTCTTCCGGCTCCTCCTGCTTCTCGGCCTCCTAATCTTCATTCTCCTCTTATACCCCTGCTTGTGTTTCCTCCTCTTCTGCATCCTCCTCCTCATTTCCTCATCCTCCTCCTATCTCTCCTCTCATTACTACTCCTCTTCATCCTCCCCCTTTCTCCTCTGCCTCCTCTACTTTTTCCTCCTCTTCTTCCTCCTCTTCTACTTCCTCCTCCTAACTTTCCTCATCTTCGTCCTCTTCCCCATTTTACCCCTCCCTCTTCTCTCTCAGAAGTAGGAGAAGAAAATGTTGAATATCTAACGGATATAGATTTTAATGAAGCAGATATTGTCAAGGCTATAAGCGAAATTAAAAATGGATCGGCAGCCGGACAAGATGGAGTCCCAGCGATATTGTTAAAAAAAAAAAAACTGCACACACTATCGCGAAGCCGCTTGTGATACTGCTAAGAAGTGTGTAGATATGAGCGAGATATATGTTAAACATAAATTAGCTTATATAACCCCTATTTTCAAAAGTCGATCAAGACTAGAGGCAAGCAATTATAGACCTGTTAGCCTAACATCACATATTATGAAAGTGTATGAGAGGGTAATAAAAAAGAAAATAATGAATCATTTGGTTTAAAATAATTTGTTTAATATAGGTCAAAACGGTTTTGTGCCCGGAAAAAGTACACAAACCCAACTGATAGCACACTATGAAACCATATACAAAAATACGATAAATAAAGAAGACACAGATGTGATATATCTAGATTTTGCAAAAGCCTTTGACAAGGTAGACCATAATATATTAGAGAAAAAAATGAGAAAGCACAATATTGTGGGAAAGATAGGAAAATGGGTAAAAGAATTCCTGCAAAACAGAAAACAGATAGTGGTTGCTAATGACGAGAAATCAGATGAAGCTCAGGTAATATCTGGCGTGCCACAAGGTACGGTATTAGCTGCACTGCTGTTTGTTATTATGATCTCAGACATAGACTGTGATGTTAAAACTCTGTAGTGAGAAGTTTCGCAGATGACACAAGAATAAGTAGAGAAATACTTGTGATGAAGATAGGAACTCACTATAGATCTAAACAAAATATATGAATGGGCGGCGATAAATAGGATGGTATTTAACTCCGATAAATTTGAATCAATAAATTATGGAAACAGAGAAGGAATGGTATATGCATACAAGGGACCTAATAACGAGACAATCACAAACAAGGAAGCAATTAAAGACCTTGGTGTAATATTAAATAGGAATATGTTATGCAACGACCAAATAGCAACACTGTTGGCTAAATGTAAAGCAAAAATGGGAATGTTATTCAGACACTTTAAAACAAGAAAAGCTGAACACATGATTATGCTTTATAAAACTTATGTACGTAGTACACTCGGGTACTGCAATGTGATATGGTACCCACACTACCAAAAGGATATTGCACAAATAGAGAGTGTACAAAGGTCCTATACTGCTAGAATAGAAGTTAAGGACCTTGACTACTGGGAAAGACTGCAATTTCTAAAACTATACAGTCTAGAAAGGAGAAGAGAACGTTACATGATGATACAAGCATGGAAGCAAATAGAAGGAATTACTGAAAACATCATGGAGCTAAAAATATTAGATAGAGCAAGCCAAGGTAGATTAATAGTGCCAAAAAATATGCCAGGAAAACTAAGGAAGGCGCACAGGACATTAATCCACTACGCACCAGCATCGATAATGCAGCGACTATTTAATGCGCTGCCAGCTCATCTAAGAAACATATCAGGAGTGAGCGTAGATGTGTTTAAGAATAAGCTCGATAAATACCTAAGATGCATCCCAGACCATCCAAGACTGGAAGATACAAAATACACCGGAAGATGCATTAGCAACTCTCTGGTGGATATACAAGGTGCCTCACACTGAGGGACCTGGGGGAACCCAAACGTAGAATAAGAGAATAAGAGAATCCTCTTCTTCTTCCTCATCATCTTCTTACTTCTCATCTTCCTTTTCTTCTGCCTCCTCCTCCTTATTTCCCTCCTCCTCTTCCTACCTCTCCTCCTCCTTCCAGTCCTTCTCCTCCTACTTTGCATCCTCTACTTCCTCCTCTTCTTCTTCCTCCTTTTCTGCTTCCTACTCCTCATCTTCGTCCTCCTCCTTTTTCCTCTCCTCCTCATTCCATTCCTTTTCCTCCTCCCCTTACTCTTCTTTCTCTTCCTCCTGCTTACTCCTCATTTACTTCCTCCTCGTCGTACCTCTCCTCCTCCTTCTACTTTTCTTGATAATCTTCCTACTCCTCTGCCTCCTCTTCTATTTCCTCTTCTTCCTTCTCTTCTGATTCCTCTTTTTCACTTTCCTCCTCATTCTTTTACCTCTCCTCCTCCTACAACTCCTCTTCCTCCTCCTACTCCTCCTCCATCTCCTCCTCTTTCTCCTCTTCTTCCTCCTCTTCTGCTTCCTCCTCTTCGTCTTCCTACTCCTCCTCCTCCTACCTCTCCTCCTCATCCAACTCCTCTTTTTCTTCCCCCTGCTCCTCCGTCTCCTCTTCTTCCACTGCCACTTTTTCCTGCTTTCCTGCTTCCCCCACATAATTTTCTTCTTCCTACACATACCTCTCATCCTCATCCCACTCCTCTTCCTCTTCCTTCTACTCCTACTGCTCTTCTTCTTCTTCTTCCTCTTCCTCCTCCTTTTCTGCTTCCTCCTCATTCGCCTTTTCCTCCTCCTACTCCTACTCATATTCCTCCTCTACCTGCTCATCATCCTCCTCTTCTTCCTTCCCGTCCTGCTCCTCATCCTCCTCTTCTTCCACACTTTCCTCTTCCTCCTCCTACCTCTCCTCCTCTTCCTATTCTTCTTCTTCTTCCTCCTGCTCCTCCACCTCCTCTTTTTCCTTATCCTCTTCTTCCTCCTCCTCTGGTTCCTCATCCTCATCTTCCTCCTTTTCCTCCTACCGATCCTCGTCATCCCACACCTCTACCTAACCTGCTCCTCCAGCTCCTTTTCTTCCTCCTTCTCTTCTTCCTACTTCTCTTCTGCTTCCTCCTCTTCATTTTCCTCCTCCTCATAACTCTTCTCCTCCTCCTCCCACTCCTCTTTTTCCTCCTTATGCTTATCTGCTTCCTCCTCTTCATTTTCCACCTCCTCATAACTCTCCTCCTCCTCCTCCCACTCCTCTTTTTCCTCCTTATGCTCATTTGCCACCTCTTCTTCTTCCACCTCTTCTTCCTCCTCTTCCGCTTCTTCTCCTCACTTTCCTCCTCATCCTTCTACCTCTCTTCCTCCTCCCACTCATCTTCTTACTCCTACTTCACCTCCGCATACTCTTCTTCTTTCTACTCTTCTTCTTCATCTTCTGATTCCTCCTCCTCATTTTCCTACTCCTCCTCCGACCTCTCCTCATCCTCCAACTCCTTTTCCTCCTCCTCCTTCTTCTATGTCTCCTCTTCTTCCTTGTTTACTTCTTTCTTATCTTCTGATTCCTCCTCATTTTCCTCCTCCTCCTTTCACTCCTCTTCCTCTTCTTCTTGTTCCTCGCCCTTCTCTCCTTCCTTCTCCTCTTCTAACTCCTTATCTACTTCCTCCTCCTCATTTTCCTCCTCTTCCCATTCCTCTTTCTCCTCTTCTTGCTCTTCCACGCTTCTTTTTCCTCCCCCTCTCCTTCCTTCTCCTCTGTTTTCTCCTCCTCATCTTCCTCCTCTTCGTCTTGCCTGTCCTCCTCATCCCAATTCTCTTACTCCCCTGCTCCTCCTGGAACTCTTCTTCCTCCTTCTCTTCTTCCTCTTCCTCTTCTCACTCCTCTTCTGCTTCCTCTTCCTCATTTTCCTCCTCCTCATAACTCTCCGCCTCCTCCTCCCACTCCTCTTCCTCCTTCTTATGCTCATCCGCCTCCTCTTATTTTTCTTCCTCTTCTTCCTCCTCTTCTTCCTCCTCTTCTACTTCCTCTCCTCAGTTTCCTCCTCATCCTCTTACCTCTCTTCCTCCTCCCAATCCTCTTCCTCCTCCTCCTTCACCTCTACCTACACTTCTTCCTCCTCCTTCTCTTCCTCCTCTTCTGCTTCTTCCTCCTCATCTTCTCCTCCCCTTCTTACCTCTCCTCCTCATTGCACTCCTCTTCCTAATCCTCCTGCACCTTCTGATCATCTTCTTTCTCATCCTCTTTTTCCTCCCCTCTTGCTTCCTCCTCTTCATTTTCCTCCTCTTCCTCCAACCTCTCCTCCTCCTTCCACTCCTCTTCCTCCTCCTCCCTCTCCTCTTCCTTCTCTTCTTCCTCGTCCACTTCTTCCTTCTCTTCTGCTTCCTCATCGTCACTTTCCTCTTCATCCTCCTATCTCTCCTCCTCCTCCCACTCCTCTTCCTTCTGCTTCCTCTTCCTCATTTTACTCCTCCTCATAACTCTCCGCCTCCTCCTCCCACTCCTCTTCCTCCTTCTTATGCTCATCCGCCTCCTCTTATTTTTCTTCCTCTTCTTCCTCCTCTTCTTCCTCCTCTTCTATTTCCTCTCCTCAGTTTCCTCCTCATCCTCTTACCTCTCTTCCTCCTCCCAATCCTCTTCCTCCTCCTCCTTCACCTCTACCTACACTTCTTCCTCCTCCTTCTCTTCCTCCTCTTCTGCTTCTTCCTCCTCATCTTCTCCTCCCCTTCTTACCTCTCCTCCTCATTGCACTCCTCTTCCTAATCCTCCTGCACCTTCTGATCATCTTCTTTCTCATCCTCTTTTTCCTCCCCTCTTGCTTCCTCCTCTTCATTTTCCTCCTCTTCCTCCAACCTCTCCTCCTCCTTCCACTCCTCTTCCTCCTCCTCCCTCTCCTCTTCCTTCTCTTCTTCCTCGTCCACTTCTTCCTTCTCTTCTGCTTCCTCATCGTCACTTTCCTCTTCATCCTCCTATCTCTCCTCCTCCTCCCACTCCTCTTCCTTCTCCTTCCACTCCTCTTGCTCCTCCTCTTGCTCCTCCATTTCATCTTATTTATCCTCCACTTCTTCCTCCTCTTCTGCTTTCTCCTCCCCATCTTCCTCCTCTTCCTCCTGCCTCTCGTCATCATACTCATTTTCCTCCTTTCTTTGCTCCATCTGGTCTTCTACTTCCTCCTCCTCTCCTTCTTCCTCTTCTGCTTCCTCAGTCTCATTTTCCTCCTCCTCCTCCTCCTCCTACCTTTCCTCTTCCTTCCTCCACCCATTCTTCCCCCATCTCTTCTACCTTATCTTCTTCTTCCTCCTTTTCTGTGTCCTCCTCCTTAATTTCTTCTTCATTCTCCTACCTCTCCTTCCTCCTCTTAATCGTCCTTTTCTGATTCCTCCTACTAATCATCCTCTTCCTCCTCCTACCTCTCCTCCTCATCCCTCTACTTTTCCTTCTCCCACTGCTCATTTTGCTCATCTCGTTTCTCCTCTTCTTCTTTCTCTTTTTCTGATTCCTCCTACTTATTATTTCTCCTTTTCCTCCTACCTCTCCTCTTCCTACCATTCCTATTCCTCCTCCTCTTACTCCTCCCACTCTCCTTCTTCCTCCTCCCAATTCTTCCTGCTCTTTCTGCTCTTTTTGCTCCTCTTCTTCCTCCTCTTCTTCCTACTCACTTATATCCTCACCCTCCTACCACTCCTCCCCTCCTATTTTTCTTCCTCCTCCTTCTGCACCACCATCTCCTCATCTTTCCCCTCCACTTATACGTCCTTTTCTGCATCCTCCTCCTCATCTTCCTACCTCTCCTCCTCCTCCAACTCGACTTCCTCCTCCTCCTCCTGCTCATCTTCTTCCTCCTCCTCCTTCTCCTCCTGCTCATCTTCTTCCTCCTCCTCCTTCTCCTCCTGCTCATCTTCTTCCTCCTCCTCCTTCTCCTCCTGCTCATCTTCTTCCTCCTCCTCCTTCTCCTCCTGCTCATCTTCTTCCTCCTCCTCTTTTTTTTCATTTGCTTCCTCCTCCTCATTTTTTCCTACTCCTCCGAACGTTCCTCCTCTTCCCACTCCTCTGCCTCCTCTTCTTCCTTCTCCTTTTCTTCCTCCTCTTCTGTTTTGGCCACCTGACTTTTCTCCTCATCCTCCTACCTCTCCTCCTCCTCCCACTCCTCTTCCTCCTCCTACTTTTCCTCCACCTCCTCTTCTTCTTCATTCTCTTCATCTTCCTTTTCTGCTTCATCCTCCTCATTTTCCTCTTCCTTCCACTCCTCTTCCTCCTCTTCCAGCTCCTCCGCCTCCTCTTCTTCCTCCTCATCTTCTTCCTCCTCTTCTGCTTCCTCCTTCTCATATTCCTCTTTATCTTCCTACCTCTTCTCCTCTTCCCACGTCTCTTCTTCCTCTTCCTGCTCCTCCGCCTCTTCTTCTTCATCCTCCTCTTATTACTCCTCTTCTGCTTCGTCCTCCTCATCTTCCTCCTCCTTATCCTACCTCTCCTCCTCATCCCACTCTTCCCACTGCTCCTCATGCTCTTCTTCTTCTTCCTCCTCTTCTTCTTCCTTATCATCTTCCTGCCCTTCTTCCTCCTCCTAATTTTCTTCCAATTCTTCTTACCTCTGCTCTTCCTCCTACTCCTCTTCCTCCTCTTCCTGCTCCTCCTGCTCTTTATCTTCCTCCTCCTCTTTTTCCGCTTCCTCTTCATCCTCCCCCTCATTCTCCTCCTCATCCTCCTACCCCTCTTCCTCCTCTTCCTGCTCCTCCGCCTCATCTTCTTCATCCTCAACTCACTTTCCTCCTCCTCCTCCCGCCTCTCCTTCTCCTCCCACTCCTTTTCCTCTTCCTCCTGATCCTCCACCTCCTCTTCTTCCTACTTTTCTCCTTCCCCTTCCTCATTTTCCTCCTTCACCACCTACCTCTCCTCCTCTTCCCACTCCTCGTCCTCCTTTTCAGCCTCCCCCACTCTTCTCCCTCCCCTTCTTATCTCTTCTCCACCGCTTGCTCCTCCTCAATATCCTCCTAATTTTCCTACATCTCCTCCTCATCCCACTCCTCTTCCTCCTCCTCCTGCTCCTGCGCCTCCTTTCTTCCACCTCTTATTATTTCTCCTCTTCTGCTTCCTCCTTTTCTGCTTCCTTCTCCTCATTTCTAAAGCGTCCTCCTCCCTCTCTTCTTCCTCCCACTCCTCTTCCCCTCCCCCTGCTCCTCTTCTTCCCCCTGCTCCTCTTCTTCTTCCCACATCTCTTCTTCCTTCTTTTCTGCTTCCTCTTCCTCATTTCCCTCCTCCTCCTCCTCCTGCATCTCCTCCTACTCCAACTCCTTTTCTGCCTCCTGCTGCTCCTCCAGCTCTTCTTCTTCCTCCTCCTATTGTTCCTCTTTTTCTGCTTCTTCCTCCTCATTTTCCTCCTCCTCCTCCTCCTAACTCTCCTCCTCTTCCCACTCCTCTTCCTCCTCTTCTTCTTCCTCCTTCTCTTCTTCCTCCTCTTCAGCTTCCTCCTACTCATTTTCCTCATCTTTTTCCTAATTTTCATCCTCCTACACCTACATCTCCTCTTCCTCCTCTTTCTCCTCCTCTTCTGATTACTCCTCCTCATCATCTTTGTCCTCCTCCTAACTCTCCTCCTCACCCTATTTCTCTTCCTCCTCCCCTGCTCCTCTTTTTCCTCCTCTTTTGATTCATTCTCCTTATTTTCCTCCTCCTCCTTTTACCTCTCCGCCTCTTCGCACTCCTCTTCCTCCTCCTCAATAGTCTTCAGCCTCTTCTTCCACCGCCTCTTCTTCCTTCTGTTCCGCCTCCTCACTTACCTCCTCATCCTCCTACCTCTCCACCTAGCACCACTCCTCTCCTTCCTCTTCATGCTACTCTGCCTCCTCTTCTTCATCCTCCTCTTTTTCTTCCTCTCCTGCTTCCTACTCTTCATTTCCCTCCTTCTCCTACTACCTCTCCTCTTCTTCCCACCCCTCTTCTGCTTCCTCCTTTTCCTCCTTCTCCTATTTTCTCTCCTCTTCCTCCCAATCCTCTTCTCCTCCTTCTACTCCATCTCCTCTTCTTCCTTCTCCTCTTCTGCTTCCTCCTCTCCTGCTTC
>NC_090725.1:163865319-163892819 GCF_036898095.1 Palaemon carinicauda | reverse complement strand
TAGGGCACCAACAGATATTTGCTTTAAAGAATGAAAATGGGAATATTATGCACAATAGAGATGGAGGGATAAAATTTGCTGAGGATTTCTATACAATACTATACACTAGTGATATAAAACCAAACTTTAAAAATATAAATAATGAAACACATGAGGTTGAATCAAAAGTAACAGTAGGAAAATTAAAGAAAGCATTAAAAGAGGCAAAGCTGCAGGAAAATATAGCATATAATTTTTTTCATTAATAGATGGAGGAGATTTCCTAGTAGTAAAATTCGCGGACCTCTGCAACAAATATCTACATGAATGCTCTATACGCACATCTTGGAAATTTTTTATTAATATACTAATTCACAAAATGGGAGACCCAGAAGACCTGAAAAATTGCCGAAAAATGTTTTACTCTCTGCAATGTACAAAATATTTACAAAGATACACTCAGGATGAATAGAAAGACAGATAGATAAAATCAGCAGAGATCATGCAGACATTAAAAGTGGGTATTCAACAACTAACCACATCCATGTAATTAAGCAGCTAATGGAAGAATTAATAGAGTATGATCAACGACTATATATTGTGTTTATAAAAATGAGAAAGCTTTTTATTCTGTCAAAACCTCAACAGTAATGAAAGCCCTTCAAAACCAATGAATAGAAGAATCTTATGTTAGAACACTTGAAGATATCTCTACAGGAAGTAAACAATCCTAAAACTACAAAAAGATAGTGATTAAATTCCGATTAACCAAGGAGTTAGAGAGAGAGACCAATTCTCTCCTAAATTATTCACAGTATGCCTAGAAATTTTTTTAAAAATTTAGATTACGAAAATTTAGGAATTAAAATCGATGGGAATATCATGACAACTTAGGGTTTGTAGATGACATAGTGAATCAGGGGAGGAATTACAAAAGATGATAGAAGATTTGAATACGAAAGGCAGAAATGTAGGACTGGAAATGAATATGAGTAAAACAAAGATTATGTTCTATGAAAATAGAGAGAGACAACAAAAAATTCATATTGGACTAACCTTTAGAGATTGTTAATAGATGTACCTACTTAGGAGAGACAGTGAGTGTTTCCCCAAGACACCAGACCAAAATTAAAAGGAGGATAAGCACATGGGGGAGAGCATTAGGTAAACAAAGTGAAACTATGATACTCAAATGCCCCTTTCTCTAAAAAGAGAAGTATTTTATGAGATGGTCCTACTAGTATTAACATATGCATCAAAAACTTGGATCCTTACTAAAGCCCTAGAACATAAGCAACTTACAACTCAAAGAGCTATGGAAAGATAAATTATGGGAATCATTCCAAGAGATAGGTGAAGAGCACCATGGATACGAGAGCAAACTAAAGTAGAGGATATTCTAACAGAAAAAAAAAAAAAAACGGAAATGGACATGGGCAGGACATATAATGAGAACGACAGACAATAGGTGGAAATTAACAATGAGAGAATGGGTCCCCGGAGATTTAAAAGATGAAGGAGAAGGAAAAAAAGACGATGGACTGGCCCAGAAAAAAAAAGACACAAGTGAAAGGACATGTCTGAGGTCTTTGTTTTGCAGTCGATTAATAATGGCTGATGGTGATGATGATAAAGTTGATGATGATATATGTGTATATGTACGTCCTAAGCTCAGGACAGAAAAAATATATAGATGTACTGTATATGTTAGTTTTGTTCTCTACAATGAGATCATTGGGCTATTTTAAGAGTTACATGATTCTTATTCTTATAAAATATTCAGTAAGACCATTGGACTCTTATTTATGACGTGTCTTAAGAGCTTATGGGTGACATTATTATTCCTTCACATTGAAGATTTTCATAATTTAGTAGTTCAGTATAATGACAGAGCAACAATGCTTCCCTTGCTCTTAAATATGAATAGTACCACTCAAGATTAATATGGTACCCATTTGAGGGTATCTTCGCTCTACAAAGGATATTTTACTATATCTATGATACAATGAAAAAACGTATGTTCTGTTGTCTCATTTATCCCTAGAAACAGGATATACTTAGTGTTAAGTGTGAGATCACGTCTGTTTGAGCATGCCGAGTTGTACTTTAAGAAGTTAAAATAAAAGTTCAAGATTCCTAGGTGTGCGAGGTTTAACAGCATTCATTGTTGCTTTAGAAGATGAAACCATAGGAGTGGTAGGTTACAGTGGTGTCGAAGAAGAATATAAATTAGAACAGCAGATGCAAAACTTAGAAAAGATTTAGACAATTTAATTGAGTTGATAATTAGATTATTACCAGAATGAAAAGAAAATCTTACCAGAACCAATGCATATCGATGAAGTTCAGACATACACAAGAGAAAATACACATTCACAGTAGAGTGAGGATAATCAAATCGTTGTAGTTCGAAAATTTCCAGAATATCAGGCATTTGTTAGGCCTTTCGATGACCAAGGGCTTAATGAATGGTTTCAATCGATTGAAGTGTTTTCGAGAGACTTAGAATTGGCCACATATAGGCGGTCAGGAAAAAAAATACACAAGTAATTAGATTAATTAAACATGCTCTGGCAATGGAGATGAAGTGTTGGCCACCAAACTATTTAAGAAATTATACTAAAATCAAAAGACATTTAATTGAGAAATACACCTTGCCCGGTGCAAGAAAAGATGACCTGAAAGAAAATTATCAATGAAAACTTTGTGTGAGTGAGTCTGTTTGAAGTTTTGCAACACATATATACAAGGATTGTGACAGTTTCTCAACTCAGATGGCCAACCTCTCACTATGTGATAATAGAGCGATGGCTTGTAAGCACATTCGCATGTTAGTAAACCTGTTTCTATATGGCTATTTGTTCTATGATAATCACTCACGAGCAGTTTAACTTATGGCTACCATGAGATGAATTCATACAAGAAGTGTCCCCCAACCCTTAATCCAGGGGGTGGGAGAGCAAAATCAGCAACGGAGGAGACTCTCCAGGTGTTGGCAGTTTGGAGATGAGGGACACAAACGAGTGAAGTGCTCACTCCACAAGGGATCTTCACGCTTTTAGGCCTGTCAAGTCTATGGTCATCTGTATCGGGATTGCACTACAAAAGACGCCAAGAGTGGTCAGGCTGTGGTACACCAACCCAGTATCCCAGGAAGAGGAGTCAGAGGAAGGGTACCCAAACCTCATCCCCACCCCCCATGCTGCTAGAGGAGACAGCAGAGGGGTGTGATAGTGTAGCAAAATAGTTTGTTAGCTCGTGCCGCCTATCTCGGGATTCAACATGGCTGTTTGAGATCCTAGCGATCAGGATAGATCTGCCAGACAAGTCGATCCAAGCTTTGATCTTTGATCGACACAGGGGCCAGTGTTCTGCTTCTTGTTTAGGAAGTTTCATTGAGCCTGCTAGTTTCATCAACGCCAATCCTTCTTGATGCACCAGAAGGAAATAAACTACACACAAGACATACAATAACAGTCAGGTGGGATCTGTGGAATTTGGACATGTTTTTTTTTTTTTTTGTACCTACCTTAGGTATTACAGGTATCAAATGTATACTGAGTGTTGACATAATTTTTAATATACAAATATCACTTTGCGGGAAAGACACAAAATAAAAGTTACGGCAGGAGGGTGCATGCTGTTGATGGAAGGTATAAAGCAGTAAGAGCCTGTGTGGGAGAGGAGAAACAAGTGGAAAAGGTAACGGCTGTACATGAAAAAGGGGAAATAGTGGACCCCCCCAATGCTTATGTGTATAACAGACGGTCAAGGACATTTTGACACAGGACAATTTGGCGCACGCATTCTGGTGGAGAAAATTTTGCCGCAGGAGATTTTTTTCATTCTTCAGTAAAACCCTGAATAAATGTGGTCTATCTTGATAAAAACAAAATTCAAATTAAGGTTTTATATATTAAGATAAAGACACATGACTATATTCAAATGTGTATTTAGATATATAGATGGATTCCCAGATAGATAGATTTCGTTTTCTAATAATGGTTTAAAGACTGTTTGGCTATTTTAAGAAATGAGTTATCTTTCACAGTAAAGTACTATCCGATTAAACTAGCATTCGATGAAAATCTCAGCAAGCAAAGACGAAAAATCCATTAAACACACATACAAACCTTTTATTTCCTTCTTTCTCTCAGTTTGTCTCAATCACAAATCCACAAGTTATCTGTTTTTTATTGCGACTGCTGGTGATTTGAATTTTAAAAAATATCTGTATATAGCCCATTATGATTCCAGGAATTTTAATTAAAAGAGTAGGAGAAAATTTTTTACATAACTGCTACGTTTACATATTTGACAGATGTAGTTCAAGTGATCATTCAATCAATTTTTTGGCGATAAATAATGTATTTGATTTCCAAGAATAAGGTTTTGTGTACAGTTTCGTGAATGAAATAGATCTTTAAAAAAAGTATTTTTGATTATTATCATCTTGTGTTTACTTATTACATATAAGCATGAATAATTTCTTTGATTTATAACAATCACGCTAAAAAGTCCTGCGACAGAAATCGTGGGCCAAAATGTCCTGCACCAGAAAGCATGAGCCATAAAGTCCAATTCCCTATAACAGTGACCCTATCTCGGCCTCTGCTGGAGGTTACCAAGGTCGATGTTAAACCACATGAAATTTGGCAGTCTTACTCAGCTTGTCAGAAATAAAAGGGAACAAATCGCATATTACGATAATTAACTTAGCAAATATGAGACTTATTTTAGGAAGTGATTTTATGTGTGAGTTGAATTTATGCGAAATTACGGATGAAGGAATCTTCGGAGCTTCGACTCCAGCTCGCAAAAGCAAATACATTCAGAACGCATTAAACCTGTGGATAGTAACATTATTATTAGTTATACGCATTTAATTGCAATTGGACATGAGCCACCATAGAGGATTGATCGATGATCCTTTAGCATTGAATCAGCTCATAGTCTTAAAGAGTACCGTTCATTTCCAATGAGACATTGAAAGGGAAATTAGTAAATTAAGGGAACAATGTCTTATCAAAAGGAGCAAACCACCCTTGGCTTCTCCAATTGTAGCAGTCAGAAGTAAAAATGGCTTAGTAGGATTATGTGTTGATTATATGAAGTAGAATGCAATACCTAAGGACAATGAATTTTCACTGCCCTTGATCGAAGCATTACTTAGAAAGGTATGGAATAGCAAATAATTTACTACCATCGATTTAAAATATGGTCACTATCATATATCTATGCAGGCCGACAGTAAAGGCAAAACGGTATCTATAGCCAACTACTATTTTTTTTTTTTTTTTTTTTTTTTTTTTTTTTTTTGCCTTCAAGGTTAAAAATTTTTCCAAACTTTTTTGCAAAGTACCCCTTAATATCTTAGAAAGTTTTCTTGTTAAACCCCCATACAATAAGAATACAATACGAACATATAACAAGAATTGATGTAGAGACAAAAATATTGCTTAGAATTTCGAAAGACAAGTGACAATTAGTAGGATACAATGAATGTACATTAAACCAGTTATTAAGAATTATACTACATACTGCACACCAACACATTTTTAGTGGCTCTTTAGTTGTTGTTTTTTCTTATTAGTGATGATGTTCAAACAAGAATCTTTCTCTGAAAATGTAATACATATGTCATCACTTTTATCCAAACACGCCTGGCATAAGTATGCAGCTGTAAATGGCATGAGGACCATCAAAGCTCCCCCTGCTAACTTGATAAAAATGGATATCGTATTCATTTCTGTCCCACAGAAACTTCTCTAAAGTGAAGATACCTTCTGGTGAACTGAATCAGTTATTGCAGCTGTTTTTTTAATTCATTTACGATGAGCAGCTCATCTCCAGCACTAGTAGCCTCATCGAAAGAGGAAAAGTTAATAAAGTTTCCACCTTCAATGTGCTTTATCTACATTAGAAGCTTCTTGGTGGGGGCAGATAGCTTTCCTCAATCAGTTATCATATTCATCCCTGTTTCTTCCATAGACACTTTCAGTTCACTGATCTGCGTGAGCTCCCTGTTTTCAGAATGGTCAGAATTTTCACTGCATATATTCATAAGAAACTGCATAGTTTCTTCATGAAGATCATAGAAACATGCAAGTGTGCTGCCACGCGAATACCAACTCACTACTGTGTGGGTAACACTATGCTCCTTTCCAGTTTCTTCACCAAAAATATGAAAATTCACAGTGATTCAATGCCTTTCCTATGATGAAATTTACCATACACACAAATACTGATAAAACAGTCTTAAAATTTTCTGGTAATGTATTTGTAGCAAGTGCATGAAGATGCAACCAGAAGGGAATGACTCATGAGGACCATTTTTATTCACCAGGGGAACAAAACCTGGTTTATTTCCAAGTATGACAGGGGCTCCATCAATGTAAATGGACCTGCAATTGAGTCATTCCTTGTTCAAGGAGGATCTCTTTCACAATATTAAACACGGCTATTGCTTTTGCAATAGTTTACAGAGGTTTTCAAAGAATGAAGCCAGTTTACTCATAAGCAGAATACTCACCTAGTTTTCATGTCTGATATCACATGCTGCAAGATATCTCAACTCAAATAATTAACCCTTGAATGAATAATCATTTGACAAAGGTACTTGTTTAAGATTCTTTTCAGCTTCTGTCCTTAACACTATTTTTATCATTTCTTATATAATAGTGGGAGCTTTTATATTCTTTTCACATAAAAGGGAGACTTCATAAGTTGCTTGCAACATGGATTTTGCAACTTTCACAAAAGCTAAGCTCGACAGTGTACCGCTTGATTTTCAAGCAGTTCAAGTCATGTCCATCATCTGTACATCCACGGTAATTGTTGAAGTGCTCAGTGAGTCATGGCGGTCTGAGATTAGCACCTGTAAATTCTGTGCTGAAAAGTATGCACTATGGTCGTTGAGTACCTTCTGCCTCAACAAAAAATGCATTTCAATTACGTTTTTCAGACACAAGGTACCAAATCTAGATCATATCAATACATGAAAAGATGCAAGCTTCGATGTTATGAGCAGTATAACATGTTATAGCCATTATAATAACGTATCACAAATACCACAATATGCAATACACCATATTCCTCCTCATGTACAGTACCTTCAATATAATATTTCTTTATATCTATTCTTAACAATATAACGGTTATACCCCACAAAAAACGCTATATTGTGACAAATATAATCATAACACAAAACATAACTGTTTACAAATCGCAAATGCCATACGCACCAGTAACTCATCTTACACTAGCAACCACTTGAGCAGAATGTAGATAATTCGCACTGTTTACTTCGACTCAACTGCATACATCATATTGTACATGCAACACCTTTCAAATGCACATGAGATAAGATCCCTCTCAATCTTAGGAAGAACTCAGAAACCAGCAAGGGACTGAACTTGGAAGCTAAGGATTAGAGCCAGTACCAACACTAAAATTAAAAACAAGCCATAAAATATACCAAGAATATATGAAATAATAGTGAAGGGAGTACCCCGTGGATTTAGGTTTCGTACCTCTTGTGGTACAGGTACCCCAGGTTAAGAACCACTGCTGTAGAATGCAAAAGAGCATTTTGTTTCGGAGAAAAAAAATCAAATAGAGGAGAAGAGAAAATGAAGTTATTGGTTAAATAAATTGTTCCACGGACAGGAAGATATTTATTCTTAATGTGGTTGATGAAGTAAAGGATATGAATATTTTTTTCATGATAAGGGGTCGTTATACTTATTTGTTTAATGATACTTAAAAAGATATCATTATATGCCCGGGGGCTACGTTACCCCAGTCAATATAAATTTATATCACCGTAAGACTTTTTCCGTCATAGGTTTTTAGTAACTGATTATGAGTTTGGATTGATGGCCTTTGGCCCTTACATCAGAATATCAATGAAACAGTTACAGTGACACACAGTTTAAGAAGTAATGTACATCTTCTGTTTAACGTAGTATGCACTGATGTATTTCACATTCAGATAAGAGCGGTTGCGCTCACAAGACTACATTATTTGTTTATCATTATTACTTTCCCTCTCCAAAATCCTGATTAAGTTATCTGATTATTTTATGCTTGCGTTGGAGTAATGATGTCTAAGTGCAGCTAAATCCTGCTCACGTCTGTATTTCAAACTTTTTTTTTCTTTTGTCGAGACGTTAAAGTGGCTGAATCAACAATAAAAAAAAAAAAAAAAAAAAAAAAAAAAAAAAAAAAAAAAAAAACTTTTACATGCTTTCAGATAGCGGTTTAAAGCAAACTTCACTTTCACCTTCGGAACGAACAATAGAAAAGAAACAATTGAGTGACTTTGCTACAGTTGTATTTGGTGATATAAATATCCCTAAGTCTATAGACAATGTAAAATGGCTGCTGGAAATGCAAAATCATTTTACTGAGAATCCCAAATTATCATATCAACAGCCCTCCCCAAAATGAAAATAATGCCTTGTATTTATTGAGTGCGTTTTACCCAGCATTTTGTAAACTACAAGATTGAATACAATAATGTTTTTATTGTGAAATAAGGTTTCCTTTTGACACCTATTATCCGTATAAAAATTTTAACATTAATTAGTAAAAGTCTTCGTTCACAGTATAGAAAATAAGATATGAAATATCTTGTGTCATCACCACATGTTTATGCAATATCATATCTTCCATTTTTCTCGTCAATAAGATTCTTCGATGTAAATAATATTATCTCTCTCTCTCTCTCTCTCTCTCTCTCTCTCTCTCTCTCTCTCTCTCTCTCTCTCTCTCTCTCCCCAAGATATTTCGTTAAAATACAAACATTTAGTCGTACTATTTACTTTTTTTTCTTTCTTTCTTTTACGTACTCGGAACCGTAGAACCTTGGTCTACAATGGTCGACTCATAATATACCCTTAAACTATTCACTTTTTTTATGCTCTAGACATCTTATTTCAATTATATCTTTTTGCTCGATCGATTTATTTTCAGTTTCTCAGTTTATTTACAGATTCCACTTAAAACTATTGAAGTATGGAAGATCAGATTATTTTTACACTTTATATGACATTATGACTTGGACCATAAGAATATTTTGTTGAAATTCCAAGGTTTATCCTTACCTTGTTATTAAGAAACAAAAAGCTAGTCCTCCATTTTGATAGACCCAGTATGGATAATCATGAAACTCATCCGTCATAAATTGCTCTCATATCCTTGTCAGCAGTGCTTAACACTGACCTCCCATGAAACTAGGGCCCCATTAACTAGCCAATCCAGGGCACGCCTGAGCAAAGCTTACCTTGTGCTTCTGAGTTAGGATTTACTCTACATTTATCAACAACGACAATAAATGTAACCTATCTGCTCCACTGCAGGACAAAGACCTCGGACATTTTTGAGTTCTGTCAGGTGTTTAGCCAGTTTCCATCACCACGCTGGCCAGTACGGACTGGTGATGGTGGCAAACAAAACTGGTATGGGTAACCCTGACTAGCACAGCTTTGCTGATTATAGCGATATACAAACCCTTTTACTGCCATTATTATTATTATCTATTTATCTATGTATTTTATTTTTTTTTTTGGGTGGGGGGGTGGGGTGGGGGGGGGGGGTTACCGACAACACCTTGTCCCGTTTTCACATTACAGTATTACCTTAAGTATCGCCAAATTTCTAGCTCCAGGAAGGAGGATGGTGGGTCACGGGAGTCACTCATATATGTAATATCAATGGCCGTTTCGTATACATAACTGTAATGCTCTGTAATATCGGAAACAGAGAATTTCGGAATAGGAACAATTTGGTTGGGTGTATGGTGGGCGAAAAAATCATCACAGGGAGATGCTAGGACTTGGGATCAGGATGGTTTGAATTGGTATAACGCAGACTTCCCCGGAAATGCTTAAGATAAATTACATACCGTTTACTTTTACGGTTGACTGCAGTGTTTGGTAATTGACAATACATTTGTAACCATTTTTATGTTGTTCAAGAACATTACATACGGCCTTTTCCTCTTGCCTCGGCCTTCGAAGAATTTATAGAGCCCTTATATTCTGAAGAAATGTGCCATATGTTCCGTTTACTATATGACTGTAAATAACCTCTCCTTCACCTGAAAGGTCTTTTCATTTCTGCGGATATGTGAAGGTTCTCTATGGCTTACTTCTCTTTTGTTAACGTTTCCTTATTTTCAGTTATGAGTATGCTATGTGCTTAGGGAATAAGTTATCTTCATGGGTATCTATAAAATAAAGATAAAATTAGATTACTTTATTACTGTCTTAGAATTACTGGAAAACATGCTTTTTGAATTCAAACTTAGATACAGGATACATCAAATTCTTTTTGAAAATGTCTTGCTAAGGATTATAAATGGTTTGTTAATGTTCAGCCAGGAAGAAAGCATTTTGTAAATGCACGTTCATGTTAAAGGCCGAATTTGCAATGATCATGTCACAGGACCAAATAATAATGGCTTTGAACCAGGTTGCTCTGCTATCATTTGAATAAAATTAACAGACGACTTGGAAAAATACAGGATTTCTTATTTTTTATGGGAATTCAACGATAGATAGAGCAACATTAATTGTGAACGTTGATACCGTATTTACTCTTCTTTGGTAAAATGAAATGTCTGTTTTAGGCCGTTATCTGCCATGAGATAGATAACGTCTACAATTTCAAAATAAATCAAAAATAAAATACGTTTAATTGATAATCATTGCAATGTTGAATTTGATACCACCTCAATATTTTTAGAGGCATTAGTCTGTGCAATATATAGATGCAGTGATTCTCTGCCACCAGGTAAGCTAACATAAGAGGCCTTGTAGATGATAAATTGAAGTATTTCATTATTTATGAGGCTACTGAACGTAAAATTTCTAATCAAGTAACCAATCAGTTTTACCAAGCAGAAAGCATCAATTCCTTCCAAATACTGCAAATTAGCGGATAAACTACAATTCCTAATTTCTTGAAAAAGTTACGTACACACTGCACACAACAATTATTCATCTTATTCACTAACCAAGCCTTTCTAAATAATGTAAAATTCAGGATGTTTTTTTTTTTTTTTTTCATAAAGACACCTTAAAGAGGTCTAATACATAGCGGGTGAAATTTAAATTAGGTACACTAGGTTAATAGCAAGAATTGATTTTGACATTACAAAATATATATTTGTAACTGCTAGCAAAAAAAAAAAAAAATGACAATAACAGCTATTTTTTCAAAGTGTAAGGCAAGTTTATATGACTGCTGTTCTACATTAAAATCGTTATATTTTACTATCTCTTTTGAAATATATGTATCGATTTTAGGATGAATTAAAGACTCTTGCTATAGCTTCCTTTATTAATGATGATATTACCAATAACAACATCAACAACAACTGCAGAAAGTAATACTACCTAGGCTATATTGTCATAATTATCATTATGGCCATTATAAGCAGACTCGAAAAACACGTAATAAAAGCAAATCACAAGAAGACCAATAGTCTGTCAGGTACAGGGGTTCATTGGTATCAATAGGTTCATCAAGTTTCATTGGTGCCGTATGAAAACCCAGTTAATCAGTATTCCATTTATTCCTTGTAGCAATTTGAAAGAAATAGGTCTCATGTTCAAAACATTCATTGAATAAAGCCCCGTAAAATTCTTCAAATGGGTTAAATCATATAAGAATTAACTTTATCAAAAGTCTTCACTTCCTGGAATACAATCACCTTGCACTGTATATTTGAGACTCTTAATAAAAAACTTTGTATCTCTGAATAACTAAACAAAATTGGTTAAAAAGCTATGAATATAAGAAGAGTTGCATTAAGGGGACTGTGAAAACATGGAATTACATCTGATAATCCCCTAAAGATTATAGCTATAATTCTTTTTATTGTTTATCCGAAAGAACAATAGCTCAGCTTTTATTTGGTACATAAAATATTTATATTTGACCATTATTAAGGAAAATGCTACAAATAATATGAAATGGTATTTGTCTGCAATAAAGCATATGCGATACATTTTACTTTATTTTGTCTGAATTAAGAATCATCGCCATTGGCAAACTTGATCATCGCCATCATCATCAATATTGCATTCTTCGAGATCTTCATCATCATCACCATCCTCCACATTATCATCATCATATTGTACATTTACATCACAGTCATATATATATATATACATATATATATATATATATATATATATATATATATATATATATATATATATATATATATATATACATTATATATATATATATATATATATATATATATATATATATATATATATATATATATATATATATATACTGTATGTGAGAGAATAAAGATATACTACATTACCCACAAAGAAATCAGCATAATCATCACTGCCATCATCATTGAAACAACAGTGTAATAAGAAAATAATAAGTCTTGGAGTTAATATTTCTGTAATACTGAATAATGGAAACCAACTGAAGTAATGGATTAAAATTGTCCATTTGAGGATATTATTCCTTCAAAGTCCAACTCATCATCATTGTTCCCATCTTCATCCCTAATTTGTGGTTCTTCATCATCATGGGGTGGCTGATTGTTACAGGTTTATAACTATAATTCGGAACACTTAAGATTGTTGGCCAAGCATGTACACTGCGGGAATCATCAGGGACTAAGGCAATTATATGAAAGAAGCTCCAGATCTACTTCTGGTGTTGGTGGTCCATCTGACCAGTCGATTTTCAACAGATCCTTGTTGCTTTCTCCTGACTGAAGTTTCCATCCTTGGTTATGGGGTTAGGTGATGTTTGGGCAAGCTCCAAGATTTCTCCATATTGCAGCCTGGTAGTTGTTTCTCAAAGTGTGCTCCTGAAAGGCACTTGAACAGGGTTGAAGCTGGTGGGTATCGATCACAACTTTTTTTTCACCAAAGAGATGATAGCAAAGATCATTCATTCTCTCATTTTTTTTCTTTTTTTTACATTATGGATTTGACAGGTGAATGATTCTGCTTTACTTTGTAGTTCCTCAGGCATGATTCATTCTCTTCCTATATGTTTAAAAATGTTTTGTGCATCAACATCCCTTTTTAACATATTCAGTGCAGAGAATTCTATATGACCAGCTAATGCACTTACACTGTCACAACCAGTGAATACATGAATACCTATTAATACGTTACAGACGGAAAGTTCAAGGGAAGCTGCAATTTTCTTTATATGAAGTTTATTACATCGTAGCTCGGGTACTATTTTTTTTATATAAATTGCTGCATTCATGTTACTACTAAAGGCGTGAGACAGAGCAAAAATACATCAGTGTCATCTGCCACAAGAACAAGGGATTTGTATTCTTTTGCTGTGGCATGAACTGCATGTAGGATAAGTTGTGCTTGTTTCTTTTTGATAGAGCAGAGTTCTGGGACAAGATTTGATCCCGTATTTGGTGACAACCTAAAACAGTCTTCTCCACATGTCAAAAAGAGGATCTTTTCAACAAGAAGTTGCATGCACTTTTCTTGTGTTCACTCATGTTCAAGAAACCGTATGAAACTTGTTTTGTTTGAATTAGCTTTGAGGAACTTGGTTCATTGTACATCTGTCACTTTGGATGTGGTAAATTTCAACTGAGTAGTTCCAGTTGTGGCTTGCCCCCCATCTTGTCCAATATCCTTGATGTATATTTCTTGGTATGTCTAAAAGGCAACGTCAGTGCCTGTTAATCAAGAAGCTCCATCTATCTCTTTTGAGAAGATGAGGGATGCAATGTCCCCAATATTTTGTGTTCACCCTTTGTCGTGTGTACAAGGCCTATTCCATCTATTAGGCAACCAGAGGTGGGTGGTATCATTTCTGCCGGCAATGCATTTTTTCAACTGTTTGGAGAGCACCGATTTGCTGGTCATCCTTGATATACCATCTGCTGTGGCCAAAGACCAGAAAAATTATTTCATTGTGCGCTGAAGGTCCTCTTGCATGTTAAGTTCCCACATCCTAGCCATCACTGATTTGCCATGTTCTTATGCTTACAGGAAACCTTTGGAACGGATTCAGGAGCTACAGTAGCATTGCTGATGTTTAGTAGGCTTCAGGCTCTTTAAACGGGTTTACTAAATCATCTATCAGGTTTACAATTCCATAAATAGCTCTCTTATCCTTCAAAGTCTGTGACTGCGGCAACGCAGTATGTTTTAGGAGTGATTGGTTCATGTGAAGCATATCTCTAAAAAGTTTTCTGTAGCAGCTTCAGTATTTTGCTACGAGATACTATAATGCCACGGCACCCGCGTTCAAATGAAAGCAATAAGCTCATTCTGGGGTTTTGGTGTCTTTTTTTACTGTTTCTTCAATTGCCTGACCCACAGGTATCCGATCAAAGGTATTCTATGAATCTATCTTAACAGAAAATTAGCCCTCTTAAAACGCTTGATGAACACAATGATGACTCTCTAGTAATTGAAACATTTCAGCATAATAACATGAAAGATAACTTGCGAAGTTGGTTTCATCATACACGAAATACCAGGGAATACATTCCTGAATGTATGCTAAGCGTAACTACCAATTTCCTTCCCTGGAAGCTCAGATGAGACCCAGAAGCACAAACAACCTATCAAGATAGCTCATCCACTATTCAGATAATAAACTGGTGTGTTTAAACCAATCCAGAAAAGATGGGAAGTTATGTAGCAGAATTAGGACATTTCCATTCTGCCCAGTATGAATTCCAGTACAGATGCCGCAGATGTTTTCATTTCTGGGTGGTTCTCTTGTATCCAAAGCAGAAACTCCCTCTATGTCAATCAGACCAGAACTTCATACATATGTTTATGGCACCTGGCACCTCTATTATACCGTCTTCCCTCCATTCCACTGACAATGGAACCTTTTCCAATAACTAAGGCTCCAATGTGAAAGCTTCTTAGGCCACTATCTTGAAAACGTTTACCAATAATTGAGTGGAAATTGCAGATTATCGGAAAGGCTTCCATTCTCAAAATTATATATTGGTATTGATCTGGATGCGCACAAACAATCTGTGCAGTTGTTGCATAGAGGACCTTATCACATACAACCATTATTTCCTCATGTTTAATGAATTTTTTTAGACTGGTTCATGATTTCATTCAACACTGACATGTCTGTAACAGGTGTATTTATGGTTGGAAGGTAGTCAGTAAAATTTTGAGAGATGTTTGTCCTATCTGGTGACAATCTTGAATCCATTCTAGCTCATGACATTTTGTTCTGATGTGTCAAATTTTCAAAGACGAAACCACAAAAGGTCCTTATGCAGGGCAGTTTTGATGACATCTGAACGGTCAGCTTCAACTGTCTTCAAGCTGTGTTGACCCGTTCTCTCCCCAAATACGTGAATGGGCAATGGGATGTTTTCAACATTTAGGCTTCGTTGCTTAGATTTGGAAATGTCAAGTACTGGTACATTCAGGGGACATAGTCCAAAGACTACAGTGTATTGCAATATTATTTACTCAGTGGGAGGTTCCTTCTCCAGTTACTGTGTATTCCATTCTATCAATGTTATCCCATGCGACTGTCGAGAACTTATGATGATGAATACTCTCTGGAAGAGCAACAGTCCCATTGACTACAGAGATCTTTCTCAAGCACAAGGCATTTGTATTTTCCTCAGTCATCGTGCATGACACACCATGGCGTAGCATGTTTAGCATATGAATAACTTCAATGTTTTCAGTCATGGCTTCCACTACAAATGGAAGCGTCATGTGTTTTAGTGGAACTTGAGAACCATTGCTAACACCATCCACCAGGCCTTGAGCATATGAGTCAACAAGCATTCTAAATCACAGGGATGGATTCTTGGAACTTATTTCTCCTGTGAAAAAAAAGGCAAAAGTAGACTGTTTGACCTCTGGTGTTGAGTTCCATGCACTTTCCCTCATTCTTTATGTTTCTTGTTTTTATGATTTTTAATAGAAGACCGTAGATGCTTGGTTGCTGTTAGAAGTACTGTACATGTCTCAATTGTGCTGGTTTGGTATAACTCCACTTCTTTCCTCAATTTCATGTTCTCCTTCGTAAGTTCATATATCTCAAGATCGTCAGGAAACACCAGTAACTTCTTAATGGTATTTGGAAAGATGTGTAGCCACAAATTCGATCTCTTTTACATGTTTTATGTTTCTTTTGGTTGAATCTTTGATGTCAATGTCTTCATTTGCATTTATGTTTTGGACAAGTTGATGGGATAGATCTTGGAATGACCAACCTATAGCTTGACAAGCAAATCAATTCTTATTTACTGAAAGAATTGTTTTAAAGTATTCTTCTCAATAACTTTTACAGTGCTTTACTGTCATTTTCTATTGCTGCACTGATTCAAGATCTTTGATGTTTGTGTAGAGTTTGTAACATGGTTTATTGTACCAAGCCTCTGTAGCAATAAGTTCTCTACTTACGATTGCAGGGATTCGTTTTTCCTGTCTTTGGGTTGCTGCTTGGCAAAGGTTGTCATCTGCTTCAGGTTCAATACATTCGGTCAAGGTTTCTGTTGTTTATTCTTTTAATTTACAGTTAGAATCAAAAGAACGCAGACACTCACGGGAAATCTTTTGTCTGATGTCTCTAGTTTTCCCATGGCAAAAATAACAAGGTGTTTTTTTTTTTAACAATTACTTTTACGAAATGGGCGGAGCCTTCTCCAACCTTAGCGAATCAAAGAAAGTAAAGGGCTGTCTTTATTAGCAAATGCATACAAAAGTTATAAATTGAGTTGCCAATATTTCAATTCTTTATTACCATTTGACGTCTCAACTATTCACAGCAAACACAAAGCAATAACACACACACACACATACATACATTATATATATATATATATATATATATATATATATATATATATATATATATATATATATATATATATATATATAATCATTATTTTTCAATCAATTCTTTATCGAAGGTGGGGCCAAGTAGACACTCTCCAGGGGGATTAGGTGCTATTCAGCGCCGCCAGCTCAGCACCGCCGATTCAGCGCCGCCAGTTCAGCGCCTGGTCATTTCAGCGGCAAAAAAAATTAGCGACAGCCATCTCAGCGCCAAAATAAATTTTAACTCTCTCTCTCTCTCTTGACACAGTAGTTTGTATAATTTCAGTACCAAACCCCTATTTATTGATCTCGGAATGTTTAATTAAAATATCTCTCTCGCTCTCTCTCTCTCTCTCTCTCTCTCTCTCTCTCTCTCTCTCTCTCTCTCTCTCTCTTCACACAGTAGTTTGTATAATTTCAGCGGCAAACAGCTAATTATCGATTTCGGTGATTCAGTTGTTTAATTGAAATCTTTAAAGGAAATATTTGTAAACATTTGTAAACTGTGATTTAGTTAAAAAAAAAAAATCAGCTGCTAAATACAGTCTTTGGGAAACCATGGAGGATACAGTTTAGTGTCAGAGAGGACGAGCGAAATTCTGTCATGATGGATATATATACAGATTTGATAAAGATAGCAAGACACAAACAAATTTAAAGTTCTGGAGATGCCATGAAGACGGTGGAATTTTTTAGATGCGCAGAAACGGGTCCAAAAAGGACGTGATGAATATTTAGAGAAACTTAAAGCAGGTCATAAGCCTCAACAAAAGCTATTGAAATACCGAAAGGCAGAAGAAAGAATATCAAATATCTTACCGGATTATGGAAACAGAAATGAGGTTGAATATTTACAAGCTATTGCGCATAACTTATTAAACTAGGTTTACTAATCTTTGTATTTTGAACTTTTTTTTTGGACTATTTTAACTATTCAGTAGGATAAATACTTCCTATCAAAAAATATTTGTTCAAAACCTCTTCTATTGTTTATAAACACAGTAGTATAAATACTTTTTAGCAATAAATATTTGATCAAAACCTTTTCTTTTATTTATAAACAGACACACGCAAATTCCACACTTCCACGGCGCTGAAACGTCTGGCGCTGAAAAGGCATGGCGCTGAAATGGCTGGTGCTGAACTGGCGGCGCTGAATCGACGGCGCTGAGCTGGCGGCGCTGAAATGTCCCTACCCCTTCCAGGGAAGGGTCGGGGTGGGGGTCTCCTCGTCACTACCCCTTGCCCTGACCAGTCCGACACTGAGGAAATAAGGAAGTCATTTCTGTTTTTGTGGATGTGGAGAGAAATTAAATGAGTATTCTTCAAACAGCCTGTAAGAGATTGTATCATTGCCTAAATATAATTTGATAGCTGTTAATGTTCTATTAAATATTTCTAATTGTATTCATCATTACGTGATTTGTAAAAGATGGCAGCTGTAGAATAAAGTAGCTGCTGTTGTTAGAAGTTTATTAAGTAACGAAATTTGAGTGTCAACATTGCATAATAATAGATAATCAGTGATGGATACAAGAGGTACTTGTGACTTCATAGCACCTTGAATACAATTAGAATTTATTATTTCGTATCGAAAATATGTTATATTGAGGTAAATGAGAACGTTATTACATTCTGGCAAATGCTATAAAAAATTTCTCTTATTGATAAATCATATAAAAAAACAGGATTTTTGGTCTCAGAACGACGTACCATTCATAAATGTTGTCATGAAACTATGATACGCCTATTTTCCCAAAATGTATTCTCCTCTAAATTGTCGGAAAAATACATTTGCAGATGGCATAAGCACAAAATTATTCCCCGTGCTAGTACCCTGACTGCAAGTTATAAATGGTTGGATAATTGCTAGTAGCTTTATCCTGAGAAATTACACAGCTTCGAGATCAAACTGACTTCTTATCAATTTCATGCACGACGTTCTCACAATCTTTATTCAAACAGGGCTGTATGATAGTCTCCACTTACAGTGATCAGGTGCCCGAATTAGAAAAGCTATGTGGTGTTGGATATGGGTCTTTGGACCGGCTGAATTACTCCAGGTAGATAGGCGCCTAATGAGTGAAAAATACATTGCTATCCGTGAAGCTCTAGTTCGGAGTAATCGAGCAATAGCCATCCATACTAGCTCATCAGCCTATCAAGGTAGTACGTAGTTAAATCATAATTTCTACAACGGAATACCCTTGGATTCCCAAATATTTTCTCTCACTCTTTAGATTTTATTTTATGAGCTTCTTCCTCTATCCCCTGATATGTCTTGTTAGGTCTTTATTTTTAAAAATATTTGCTCCTTTCATTAATTTTTTAGGCACATATTCTTTAACAATTGTGTTCCCCTGCCTCATATTTTATCATTTGCGTTCCTTTCTTTAATTCTATATCATATATTTATGTAAGATTGTCATTATTTTAAAAATGAATGGCCTTCCCCTCCGGTGCTCGTCTTAGACCGTCAATATTAGTTCCTAGCTTCTCACTATCCCTCCAAAAAAATCTCTCCCGAGCGGTGGCATAAAAAACCTTCACTCAACCATTACAACCTGGAACTATTTGATATTTGCGCAAAGCCAAGGCAGATATTCAATGGCTGGATTCAGAAATAAGTCATTTGGAGCACTGTATATCATTCCCCTTAATCTTTGTTTTTACAATCTCCATAAAAGAAAAAAAATAGAAACCTTGCATTGTGGAGCATGGTGTCACTCATATTTTCTATACATTGTGATTCCTCTTACTTTTATCATCATTCCAGTCAACGAAAATATCTTGGTTGATTTTAAAGGAAACGGGAAAATCATTCTACAGAGCACTTAAGGTATATGGGGGACTACAAAATATGATGAATTAACTATATCGCGCCAGACGAATGTCGGTATATGGATCCTTAAGGAAGCAAATCCTCCAAACACCTGAAAGACAACAAATCACTGATTACAGCTGCCTTTCTTTTTTTTTTTTTTTTTTTTTTTTTTTTAAATTACCTATTATTTGGATCAGCATTTAAGTCCAACACAATAATCATATTATCTATATCCTGTGATAACTATCTCCAATTTTGTTAAACGGCCTCAATAATTATCAAGCGAATAAAGCTCGTGGGATAAAGATGGAATTAACAATGTAGCAAAGATATTACAGTATATCTTGAAAGTTTCAGTTCAAATATCAATGCTAAACATTCTTGGCCGCAATCACAGACGGTGAGACGGAATAGCTCAACGAAAAGGTAATATGAAAAAAAAAAAAAAAAAGATGAATAAGGTGGCTTAGGGTCTAAACTCAACAGAAATTACACAACGCATCCTTCTGAATGTGATTAACTTGGGAAATATTTTACAGTAAAGTGTCTTCACGCATTACGAAATGTTTCAAACTAAGAGTATCTAAAAGCTGAAAAAAAAACTTTTAGCAGTTATTTTGAAAAATAACGATGAACTTTTAGAAGCACTATTCAATCCTTTTTATTAGAAACACTACATAGATAATGCTAAACAAAATTTAGATATACATTAATGTCTATAAAGGAGTTCATGTACTCTCTCTCTCTCTCTCTCTCTCTCTCTCTCTCTCTCTCTCTCTCTCTCTCTCTCTCTCTCTCTCTCTCTCTCTGAATGTCCTTTGGGCCGGTATAACTCATGTATGGTGTCATTTATCATTATTTTACATCCTACCCAAACTTGAAACTAATTTTCCTTTCATCAGTGACTTGAACAAGACTAATATTCTAATATAGCTGTTAACGGAAGGAACTGTTTAGCAGCGACACTTCAATAATTTCTACATGATTTATCGGATTCATTATATATATATATATATATATATATATATATATATATATATATATATATATATATATATATATATATATATATATATATATAAGAGAGAGAGAGAGAGAGAGAGAGAGAGAGAGAGAGAGAGAGAGAGAGAGAGAGAGAGAGAGAGAGAGAGAGATACAGAAATTATTGGAGTGTCGTAGATAAACAATTCCTTCCGTTAACAGCTACATTAGCTTATTTCGACATCAGTCTTGTTCAAGTCACTGATGAAAGGAAAATTAGTTTCAAGTTTAGGCTCGACGTTGGAAAATACTGATAGATATGCGTGTGTGTTTGTGTGTGCATGTGTGTGTGTGAGTGAGTATGTGTGTATTCAGTATTTGCAGTGGATATTCGAAACGTAAAATGATAATACAGAATTGAAATGTGACAACTAGATTTGTAATTTTTGTTTGCTTTTACAAACAAAGAGAGCCCTCACTGTCTTTGATTTTCTAAGGTGGGAGAAGGCTACGCCCGCTTCGTTGAAGTAGTGAGAAGAGCAACACCTCGAACACTACTGTAGAGACATCTGACGAAAGATTTTCCTCGAGTGTCGGGGTTCTTTTGTTTCTAAATGTACTTTGACAATTTCCCAGAGGGACAAAACTCACAGACTTTGTCCATGGCCGAAGAGCTGGGAAGTGATATGGATTGTCGTCACGACTTTCTTTTAGTAATATTACTTTTCTTAGTTGAAGTGTTCTGCTCAACATCTCCTAATTTGCATAAGTCTCTCTATACTGTGAAAACCTTACAGCAGCTTGGATGATAGTAGAATTTAGGGATTTCTCTTTCACGTGTGGCTTTACCAAATGTTAGTAGACCTGTTTAAATACCGCTCATGAATGGCACAGGCAGGGGACAATGACATTGCCCTAGCAAGCAGGAAAATGTTCTAGAGACTTACCATATACCTATGATCAGCGCCCGAGCCCCCTCTCCACTCATGCTAGGACCAAGGAGAGCCAGGCAATGGCTGCTGATGACTTAGCATAGAGACTTATAGGCTCCCCTATAACCCCCATCCTTTGCTCACAAGGATAGTGAGGCTCCTGGGACCAAAGTAACTAGAGAGTTTGAGCAGGACTCGAACCCCTGTCAGGCGTTGACCAGTCGGGGACATTACCACATCTTTAGTATATATGATATAAATTTGCAATATCTTTCCCAGTAATGTTCCAAATTTAATCAATTATATGCCCAAATAAATAGAAAAATTCGCTTTTCCAAATGCGATATAGCTATTACGCATTTAATAAACACTGAAGAATTACCAGCTTGACTATTCCTAATTTTTTCGTTAGTCATGTCACTCAAAAATAAATATCTCTCATGGTACGTTCACTGCAACCACCATATATTTTCATATAATACACGTTATTTTTGGCAAGACAAGACATTCTATAATATAGAGAAAATAAGCTTTCATTTAATGGCCCTTATAGTTCTAGATAGATATATACGATTTCAAGTTTGATGGAGTTTGTTATATTGCGACTGAGCGATTCAAAAAAATTACAGATAGGGGTTGCATTCAATCAGTATTTTGGACATGCAAGATAGGTTTTTTTTTTTTTTTTTTTTTTTTTTTTTTCCTACTGCTGCCTGGCTTAAACAGAATCCTGATTAACAGGGTTTTGAAATGGTACCAATGAACCATTGTCACCATAATTAATACCAAATCTAAAAATTTTTGGTCTACCTGATGGGCCACGATGGTCCTAGTGTTTACTCTAATGTCTTTCGGTCATAATGTAGGTTCGAGTCATTGACTCAGCAGAAATATTTATCATCAAAGGAATTTCCTTTTAGATCTCAGATACATGCCACAGCGAACTCGACATCAAAAGTATTTGTGCCTTTTTGGCTAACTTTAAAAAAAAGAAAATCACAAGTGATAGGACAAATCTTTATATATATATATATATATATATTTATATATATATATATATATATATATATATATATATATATATATATATATATATATATATATATATATATATATATATATATATATATATATATATATATATATATATATATATATACATATATATATATATATATATATAAATATATACTGTATATATATATATATATATATATATATATATATATATATATATATATATATATATATATATATATATATATATATATATATATATATATATTTATATATATATGTATATATATATATATATATATATATATATATATATATATATATATCTATCTATCTATCTATATATATATACATATATATATATATATATATATATATATATATATATATATATATATACATTTATATATGCATATATATGTATATATATATATATATATATATATATATATATATATATATATATATGTATATATATGTGTGTATATATATATAAATATATATATATATATATATATATATATATATATATATATATATATATATATATATACATACTATAATTATATATATATATATTTATATATATATATATTTATATGTATATATATATATATATATATATATATATATATATATATATATATATATATATATGTGTGCATATGACACAGCAAAGTAATCTTTCGCCCTTTTAATTGTCCATGTTAAGGCTCCCACGTATCCTTCATTATTTTTCTTTTCTCTTTTTTCGTAAGAAACAAATTTTGAAAGGTATTTCACTTAATACTCTCTCTCTCTCTCTCTCTCTCTCTCTCTCTCTCTCTCTCTCTCTCTCTCTCTCTCTCTCTCTCATTTACTGCCGCTGAAAGGATCTTTTATATTGCTTGCTTATACTTTTCTGCTGAGAGAGAGAGAGAGAGAGAGAGAGAGAGAGAGAGAGAGAGAGAGAGAGAGAGAGAGAGAGAGAGAGAGAGAGATTATTACCTACCATTTACATGTTCATCTCTCATTACTGGAAAATTCCATGACCTTTTTATTTATTGCTTAGGAAAATACAATCTAAAACTTTTCAAAGGAAGTAATGGTATTCAACTTCATTTCCATATCCAAACACTTCAAAATATTGAAATGGAGCTGTTTAGCGTAGATGTTTTTTTTACGCACAACTTTTTCCCAAACTCTTTATGCCGGACCTCTTTCCTGCTCCTCTTCGTGTAACTGCCGTCTTTCTTCAGCTTTGGTGTTTAGACTAAAGTAACATTAGCCGAAAGTAACAATATTACACGAATGAACAACTTTGAATTAATTTGGTTACGTTTCTCTTCTTCTTTTTTAGACATGGTTATATTTTGTCTACTCTTTGTTAGAATTGCACGAGATTCACTTGTGTAACATTACAAAGCCCTAAATATCTAAAAATAACTGAACAAAAGAGTGAAAATGATAAGTATTTGTATAGGAACTACATTTATATATGATATTTTCTTTACATTATGATTGTGTAATGTTTCAGCGACAAGAAAACTTGGCAAATTAACCACAATTGCCAAAGTACCTCAGCCCTATTAAGGTGAGATCTATTAGGTAATGAAATTCAAGCCTTGTATAATTGACAAAGCTCATAATGAAAAGAAAGAAGAATATTGAATTACAAAAGACAGCAATGTTTTAAGTATTTGAAGATGATTACTCTCCTTAACAAAAGCTAAAAAAATCTTTACTCATATACAAGAGAATACGAAAAAATACCGTCTTACTATTGTGCCTCATAACTCATTGGTGCCTTGTGGCCTATCTAAAAATCTCAGAATAGCATGAAATGTTTTTAGTTTTTAAAATTATCCACACACTGACATATTCCACTTTTATTGTTTTCCCATATAATGTTTCAACTATTTCATGATTTTTGAGAAGTAATAACTTTTCTTATTAAGGTATTTACCTTCTTGAAATGTTTTTTGGTCATTATTTCTTTAGACTAGTGAAGGTGTTTAATTTTCACTCGCTTTATATGTCTTCCATAATAATGAAGTGAAGGTTTTGTGGATAATAGCTTTCCGGCGTTCTTTTGTGTATCTAAATAAGTTTTTTAAGACATATAATTTGTTTATGATAACGAAATATAAAAGGGCACATTAACTTTTTCAACTCGTTGCTCAATTATTCCCCATTATTTTATTATGTTTATCAGAATATTTTCATAAGGGAACAGTTTTTTTTTTGTTTTTTGGGGGGAATTCTGTAGCAAATAGAACTTCTTTCTCGGCGCTTTACCTCGCCCTGAACTATAAGAAAAAAAGACTAAGTCAGGTCAGTGACGTTGTATGATGGCTACGATTTAGCTCCAAAATTTTGAGTGAAAAGATGAGCTTTGTCAGTTTTATCCACCTGAAAAAATCAAACGATATAATTAAAATAATTCTTATGAGTTAAAACTGCAAGATTTAATATTGTAGGTCAGATCTTGAAGTAAAACCTTGAAATCGGTAAAAGTTATAATTTCGTATATATATATATATATATATATATATATATATATATATATATATATATATATATATATATATATATATATATATATATATTCATATATATACATACATATATATACACACACACACATATATATATATATATATATATATATATATATATATATATATATATATATATATATATATATATATATGTATATATATACATATACATATATATATATATATATATATATATATATATATATATATATATATATATATACAGTAATTTTTGTTTATAAACATTTCAGTATACGTGCATGAATTTTTAATTCTGTATAGAAGAATTGTATCGGTCTTTGCGTAAAACCTTCTGTCCGTATTCGCAAATATGGCAGAAAAATACTACTAGCACACGCAGCAAAAAAGAAAATTCACACAGCACCCATATGTCAACCACAGTGTTCGCGTGAATTTTACGTTATTTTGTTTTGCTTTAGTTGGCATTCCGCAATCCCCATTCTTCTTACACATTAACTCTTTCACTCTCCTCAATACTTGTACTATGATCATCATCATCATCATCATCATCATCTCCTCCTTCACCCATTGACGTAAAGGGCTTCAGTTACATTTCGCCAGTCGTCTCTATCTTCAGTTTTTATATCAATACTTCTCTATTCATCACCTCCTACTTTACGCTTCATAGTCCTCAGCCATGTAGGCCTGGGTCTTCCAATTCTGCGAGTGCCTTGTGGAACCCAGTCGAAAGTTTGGTGAACTAATCTCTTTTGGGGAGCGAAAAGAGCATATCCAATCCATCTCCTTACCCTTCACCATGATCTCATCCACATATGGCACTGGGGTAATATCTCTGGTAATTTCATTTCAAATCACGTCCTGCTATTCAACTCCCAATAAAATTTTTAATGCTTTGTCCTCAAGTCTAGAAAATCTGTTGGATATTATTTCATCGTCATACCATGACTCATGACCAGACAGTAACATCTATCTCAAGGAACAGATATATATCGTGTCTTTTATATGTTATTTCAGGCGATTTGATTTCCAAATTTTCTTAACATAGTAATTGTCTGATTTGCTTATTTCAGTCTTTCATCAAACTCAAATTCAAAAGATCCTGCGTTAGAGATCATAGTTCCTAAATATTTAAATGATTCCACCTCATTAATCCTTCCTCCTTCTAATACTATTTTATCGTCCATTGCATATTCAGTACTCATCCTATCTAATTTTTTAATCATGTTGAGCCTAACCTTATGTGATATTTCATGCATTCTGGTAAGCAAGCTTTGCAATTCTTGTGGCTTTCTGCTAATAAGGACAGTGTCATCAACATACTCTGGGTGTGCCATTTTCCTGTTACCAATCCAGTCCAGTCCTTCTCCACCATCCTTAACTGTTCTAGGCATCACCTTACATTATCTTGTTCTTTTATAAAATCATTCTTTAGATAATTATGAACACTATACTTCCTCCTTAATTTAACAGTAACAGTGCAGTGTAGCATCAAGAAACTGGCTCGCAAGATGAGTAAAAAAGAATGAAACTAGAAAATTACTCTCAAGGTGAAAACAATTTGAAGAACCATAGTAAAGGTAAACATGTGGCAAACCTGGCAAAAAAGTACTATTGTACAATGTCGGCGATAAACAGAAGCCTGAATAAAAAAGAAGAAATTAAAGCATTGGTGTTTGAAAAGGGTCTTACATTGGCAAAACATTGGCTGTATGTTTTAGATAATGTCGAGAACTTGCTTTTCATACGGATCAATGAGAAGCTGTTAGCAGGCTATACTATAGCTAAGAGCATAATTTGAAAAAAAGCCAAGTTTATGTGCACTGACCTTGTTAAAAAGAACCCTGGTAATTCAACAGAAAAACAAAAATATTCTAATTGAGACTTGGTTTTTTTTTTTTTTTTTTTTTTTTTTTTTTTTTTTTTTTGAAAAATTGAAGAGAAGACCTGGCATCCATAGTGTTGTATGATGTGGTTAGGTAATGAGTTTCGATGTCAAGACAGCAGAGGCATTCATCTATTAATTTGAAAGGTTCGTGGATTTCTAGTGTTACACGTGACAGCAAGTATTTAACTGTGGTAAGACCTGTCTGTTTTGGAAGAAAATGCTCAGACGAACCGTCTTTACTACAAAAGAGAGGGCAATATCTGTTCACAAGTCCATGAAAGACTTTTTAACTCTGCTGTTCTGTGCCAATGTCATATGGATTGCAAAATCAACTCTCTCCTAGCGTATTACTCTGGGAATCCGCAAGTCTTGTAGGAAGTGCAAGGTGCAGAAGAGGCCACTTAATGTCAAGTGGAGGTAAAAAAGAAACAAGGCATGAGTGATATGCATTTTGTCTGTCAAATGGGTCAATGAGTATTTTGGTTCTGAAGTAAAAAAGTGCATATGAACACTGCTACT